>NW_027435602.1:217500-817500 GCF_044706935.1 Curcuma longa | reverse complement strand
AAACTACTCGACACAAGTAATTTATCTTGTGTTGTGTCAATCATATTGATGAGTACTATGTTATACTAACATTCGACATCCTTTGACATACTATGTTTGTTATTATTTTGTCTTTTTGTTATATAATACAATGTTAAAATTGTAGGATCCCATATAAGAGTTAGAAATATGCATGTGTTCTCTTATTCAGTTTTTTCATCTCCTTATTCTTCATCCAGTTTTTTAGCGGCACCATATGTTGAAACATTGATAGGGTACTAAAATAATATCATTCCAGTCAAAATTTGAAACTCCGGCATGGTTTGAGATTTTAAACCTTGGTTCAAAATAAGGAAACATTTTTTCAATCCTTTCCTTCTCTTTCTTCTCTTCTACTAAAGAAAAGGGAGGCAAAGGGAAATTGCAGTGAACTTGCTGTTGTTTCTTTCATGGTTTGAACTCATGTACTGTGTCGGGTGAAACAGTCGATATCACTAGGCACTAAGGTTCAAAATCGTGAACCGTGTTGTAGTTTCGGTCTTTGACTAGAAAGATACTGTTCCAGTATCACGTCGACACTTCGATACATGCTGCTGGTGATAGATTGAAGCTTGAAGGAGGAAGAAGATGGAGCAAAGGAAATATTGTATGTGTTGAGTGGTATCAAGTTTTGATAATTTAGCGAAATGATATATTTTGATCGTCACATCCGGCACAGTACAAGATTTAAAATCACGTTGAGCATAGATAATGGTACCTTCCTATGCTTCATCTTCTTCTTATACTTCAATCCATTACCGATTCCATGCATCAAAACATCGGCACAATACCAAAATAGTATCGTTCTACTCAATTATCAAAACTTCGACATGGTTTGAGATTTTAAACCTTGGTTTCTTTTTATTTTTTTTTCCTTCATAGGAAGCATAGCCGTAGTCTTCTTTTGGCATTTTTCTCTTGGAATACTCTTGTTTTTGTTTACAACACTTAAATTGATTATTTTTTTCTTGCAACCATAGTTTTTGGTGTTGAGTTGTGCTAGTCAATATAGGTAGAATTTGACATCCGGCCTATTGACTAGCATACGAGACATTTCGACACAGTGACATGACAAAATGACAAAAATAGAGGAGAGAATAGAGATCGAAGGGGATAAAGGAGGAGAGGGTAGAAGGAGAGGAGGATTAGAAATGGGAAGTGGTGGTGTCAGTGGTCGACAATGCTGTGCGATGACATGTTGTAGTGGCACATTCTCTCTGATCCAAAGATAGGAATTGGGAAAAAGGAAAGAGTAGAGAGAGGAAGGAGATAATTAGATAATTTTAATTTTTAAAAATAACACTAACCTAATTAAATACAATTGACTCGAGCTATTATATTTGAACCCATTTGATCTTAATCACAATGTCTACTTGATAGACTCCACCTAATCTTAAATTGATTTATGCTCAACCTCTAAAACTTAAAATATTAGTTTCATTTACCTTAATTTACATCTAAATTTTTTTAAGAAAATAATTTAAGAAGTAAAAATGTAAATAGGACAAAGTTTAGCATCTAACCTTTTTTTGATCTTGAAAGATCGATCAAGCAAGCAATAAGAAAACTAGGGTTCAACTAGATTGTGTTAAGTTTCTTCTTATTCTCCTTTGTGTTTTTTTTCTCAAGTTTGGTTTGTGCATCAAGAATAAGCTAGAGTTTGACACAGATGTTTTGATTAAATAAAAATTTATTTAAGTTAAGAAAGTAATTTATTTATGTTTTCACTATTTTAGTTCGTTTTATTAAAATATATAATTAGATATACGTGCACCGAATGGATAAAATTATATACTTTGAATTTGATTTTATTGGAAAAATCTTAAATCTAAAATTTTCAAATTTGATCAAATCAAATTGGCATTGAAGTTTATATTTTATATATATTTTAAAAATTTTGTACTTATCAAATTAAAATACAAGAACTAAAATGATATTTAATGCATATTTTTTTATTAAATGTTAATGAATAAATTTCAAATACAACTATACAAATATACACATTTAAACAAAAATTACATTCTTAACGTTTGAAGTCTCTTAAGCCTGGAAATCTAAAATTACTCCAATGTGTCAAAATTTGGAAGCAAAAATCCTTATATATATGGTCTAATAGCTCTTTTATGAATATAATCCAATATTTTTCCTCTCAGTATGCTAATAGTTTGGTTACTAGAGTTTGAGGTAAGGGTGGCTGATAAGGAATTGTCAGTGAAGAAGAATTTCTATTTAGTGGTTACTGCCTCTACCTTTGGACTATGATATCAACCAATATGACCTATTTATATAGTTTAATTGTTCTCTTTTATAAATGCATCCAATATTTTTCCTTTCAACTTGTTGGGTACAACACTACCTTTGAACTATGATATCATTATGATTTTGGTTTTGTTAGTTAGGAGTATTTAATTTTGAAACTCTAGGTGTGTTGTGTTTGATTGGTAATACTTTTCAAGGGAACCAAAAAAAAAAAAAAAAACTGGAAGGTTCCAATTTATACTTTCATATTCTCGAGCTCTCACTCACATAAGCAAGCTAATGAAGTGAATTGGACTTGCCCAATTTCAATAAGTGGATTGGCTTAACTAGATTTTCTTGCTAATGACACTTAGGATTTGAACCCAAAGCTATATCTGTCATACCATGTTTGGGGGCTTGATCACCTTGGTGCTTACCTCCTTAAAAGAAAAGATGTGTACAAAAAACTAATGACGCTTACTTTCTTGTTGCATCAATATTGACTTTTAGCTCTTAATGTCTGCTTGTAATTGATATGTGTCTCTGCATTCCATAATATTTTTCCATTTTTTTGATAACTGGGGATGGCTTTTGTTAGTGGACAAGGGAGACAAAATTTCCACATGCTGTATGGGCAGCTGGCCGTTCTCTTATTACACTTCTTCTACCCAATTTTGATGTAGTTGAAAATGTATGGTTGGAGCCTACTGCTTGGGAGGTAATGTCCTTTTCTTGAACTTTTGTTTTTATTCTTCAATGTTAATAAATAGACAAGAAGGGGAGCCTTGGCGCAATGGTTACGTTGTTGCTGTATGACCTAGAGGTCACGGGTTCGAATCTCAGAAACAACTTCTTACAAAGTAGGGTAAAGCTGCGTATAATTGACCCTTCTTTGGGATCCCGCATTGATGGGAGCTTTGTGCACCAGACTATCCTTTCAATGTTAATAAATAGACAAATATCTTTTATGTCACTTTAGTGTACTTTTCTTGCAAGAGGAATACATATCATTATTTTCCCCTTAATACCAATATGTAAACTTCCCATCAACACAAACCGTCTGGCTCAATTTGATGTAAAAGAGTATCTGTATGCTGTTGCCACTGCTATTGTTGGTAACTGTTGCCTCTGGTTGCCACTGCCACTCTTCACCTGTCAAGCTGCCCTATCAAGGTGGCATCCACTTGCTCCACCACCACCCCTTTTGGCCACACATACCTTTGCTTCATCGCCTCTCTTCACCAATAACCTTTTTTCCCATTGATGAATCATTGAGTGATACTGAACTCTGCACCTCATCTATTTGTATCATCTCCACCAGAGTTGATCTTATATTATCTATTCTTTGAGCTATCTCCTACAAGTATGGGGTGACCTAAGTCCGTATTAGATCTCAAGTTTGGCCTTTCTATTTTCATTCTCTACCCTCAAATGAGAATGATTCAACATCCTTTGCTGCCACAAGGCACCATGGCGTCTCTATTACAGAAGTGATGCTTGTGCAAAAAACAAAGAAAAGTGAACTGAATTGTGTGCACCATTCAATTACTGCTGATGGATACAGCTACTAATCACAGCATGAGGAGCTTAATGATAAAATTTTGTTTTGGTCTCAAAAATATTCAGGCAAAGAATTAAAAGAGTGCAAATGTTAAGGTGACATTCTTGTGTGATGTCCACTCTTTATTGAGTCATATATGTCAAGTTTTAGTTGTTTACTTTTGTAAGACAATTCGACTAGTTGTCTAACTGAAGGCACTAACTGTCACATTGTATTATCATAACCATATTGTCTCTGACAAGATATAAATATTAAATACTCAAATGACCATTTGTTATGTCAATACTTTCTGAGGTGCCCACCACATCTGTCACCATCACCAGTATCTGGTTTGGTGCGATAGTCTCCTGCCTCTTTGTAGTTCTTTGCTGTAGGGAATCATGATACTTACCATCACCATAATTTTGTGAACAGACAAAATGTAACATGTTATATTTGTCAGATTTCTTTTAACTAATATTTCTCCAAAATTGTGCATGACAATAAAAAATTATTTATTTTCACTACTTTCCTGGATTAATATTATTTAAATAAATAAAAATGGGGAATAAAAATTCATCCATTGCAAAAAAAAAAAAACATAGTTTGTTCGGAACATGTTTTTTCTTATTCTTAGTTTGGAAAAATGATAATGTTTCATTTATCTGGTTCGATTATCTAAGAAAAAAAGTTTTGGTTAGGGTATAATTCATGATATTCTATTGATTCTATGTTGGTCAATTTATACCACCTTCTAAGTTGTATCTAGCATTTATTAGATTGTAGTTTCATGAATTCTTTCCCTGCTTTACATTTCTATCTGCTTCCTTGATTTTTTATTTTTATTTACAAGAAATATGGCCTCTTCTTTTCTAACAGAAAAACATATTTAGCATATTTTTTTGTATATCCTGACATATTAGGGGATTGGATGTACAAAGATTACAAAAGCAAAGAACGAAGGTTCTTCTAATGGAAATCTGGAATCAAGGTCATATCTGGAGAAAAAACTTGTATTTTGTTTTGGTTCACATGTTGCATCGCAAATGCTGCTTCCTTTTGGGGAAGAAAATCTCTTGTCAGTACCGGAACTAAAGCAAGCACAACAGGTTTGTTTAATTTGTATTAATAACTGTCAAATTATTTTTTTACATGTTCCTAGTCCCTGTTACATATTTTGATGATTCCTATAATCATATTTGTCAAGTACAGATTTGTACGCAGATGGTAATTCAATATGGATGGAGTCCCAATGACAGTCCTGCCATTTATATCACCAGAAAAGAAGTAGTTATCTGTTCCTTGAAGCTTAAATTTCTCCTTTTTTTACCTGTGTTTCAATGCTTTATTGAAGAAAAAATGAATGATGTTTTCTAGAATTGAATTATACATTTTAAGAGTAAAATATGAGTACACATTTTATGACCAGAACATTAGACCTATTGTATTTTTGTTTTGTTTTTGTTTCTCTTCTCTTGATGTACATTGCAACAAGCAGCAGGTGTTCCCTTCTTTTTCTATTTTTAACTTTCTTAATTTTAGTTCCTAACTAACTATTAGCTTTGTGCAATGAAGCAAGAAAGAATCATGAATCATTATAACTGGATCAAAATATTTGAGAATGCCAAGAAAAATAGCTTTAAAGTAAAATGTCTAAGGCCAGATGTAAAATCATTTGCTGATAAATATAAAGGAAAAGGCAATGAATTATCTATTAAAATATATAGTTTGGAATATTAGGTAGTCTCAAGTTTGTATTTCTCTATCTATATTACTAGGAGTTGGTTTGAGTTCCAACAAGGGTATAGACCTTGGTGTGTGACACGATTATTTCTTACCATTTTTAACAAGTGATACATGGAATTGTCAATGTTAGACCTGGGATATTGGTGTCAGTGTCAGATGTCCAACAGGCACAAAATGGAGAGTTCAAGTGTCCGAGTTCTTTTTTAGTTAGTTTGTTATAGTACAACATACATGCATACTATTCTCTTTTCTTATTATTCATTGAATAATATTGCTCAATTACTTTCATAGCAGGTTCAATCTTAGAGATTCCTTTTTAGCGTTCCCCCATTTTTAAGGGGAACACTGTGGATTTGATGTAGCTGCATGGTCTCCTTCGCTATAATTCCAAAGGCACAACCTAATTTCTTCATTATCATCTTCTCCTTTCCACACTAATAATTGAACCTCTTGACCCTCTTCTATACTTCTATGCATTCGAACAAGCAGCACCTAGATTTCCTCATTCTGAACTCACTAAAGCTCTACCGGTGAAGTTACTGGGCTCTCTTGAGCAAAGAAGATCTGTCCTAACACAAACTCTTTCATGCTCATGTTCAGAATCTTTCTTCTTTTCCAGGTGATGGCTTGGTTAGAAATCCATTTGGCCCTCTAGATCCAATTTTTAGTGACAAAATTCTTGTTCTGACCCTCATAACCCCATCCCATTGGGTATAATTTAAGATTGATTTAGCTATGAAGACAGTGATTAGTGATGAATGCATTGCGGCAAGGTGCTTCCAGGTTTATCTTGAAGACTAAGGTTTAGTCATATAAGATCCTTGACTAATATGAGACTTTGTGAGCAGAGTGGCATGTGGGATGCTGACAAACTGATGGACCATAGGCAGGAAATGGATGTGATTCCTGCCAATTTGTAAAGTTCAATGTAGCTGTGTCAATTTTTGATTTACCTAGTCATCCCTCGTTCTTTTAGGTAACAGGTGACAATGTTATAGAATTCTGTTTGAAAATAGTGGATGACAATGTTATAGAAATTTTAGACTGAAACTTATTTTCAGTCTATGCACTTATTTTATTTTTGATTGATTATTGTAATATGTTAGGTTGGAGGCCTCAGTATGGGACACAACCATCAGCTTGAGCTGGCAGAAAAAATTGAGCAGGTATCTGTCTTCTCATAAAAGATAACCTGTTTCTTCTCTATGCCAACCATTCATGGCACTTCTATTATTCCCTGTGGTTCTAATTTTTAGCAATCACTTCTTTTACAGATTTATGATTTGGCATATGATAAGGCCAAAGAAATGCTTTGGAAGAATCACAAATTGCTTGAGACAATTGTGGAACAGTTGATTATACATGAGAACTTGACAGGAGAGGTGATTACTCCCCTTCACCTAAAGTAAACGATCATGTATAGTTCCTGATTTAATTTCTCATAGTATGAAAATTAGGGTCATTTAGAGTTTTAGTTGTCAATTGGTAAACTGTTGTTGATTGAAAGAATGAAAAATAGGAGAGTTCGTTTATAGGCCTCACAATAACCTGTTTTTCTAGGATTTCATGTAAAATATACTAGATTTGTTGGAATACTAAACTAAAACAATACCAAGATGTGTACCTAATTATTTTACTGGACTTGTTTACTTTTTGAAACATTGATATTTAACTTTTATTTTTTGACACGATACTGCAAGAATTTCTTTCCTAAAAATGTTGCTTCAACCATCTTCTTGTTTGCTCGTCCTACAAGTTAATACAAGGCAGAAACTGTCTTTGTATCTCAGTTAGTTATAGTACTGAAGATAAGCGTACTCACGGTAGATTGAGTGTGACTCGTCAATTGGTAAATAAAGTTGGTTCTTGAATGCCTAGCAAGCATCATTTGAAATCTTGTACTGTGTTGGGTGGAACAGTCGAAATGTATCGTTCTGGTATTCTGGTAAATCACTGAAACTCGATATTACTCGACACTAAGGTTTAAAATCTCTAGCTATGTTGTAGTTTCGATCTTTGACTAGAAAGATATTGTCTCAGTATCATGTTGACGCTCCAATGCATGGTGTCGATGATAGATTGGAGGTTGAAGGAAGAATGAGATAAAACAAAGGAAGGAGAGCAATATCGAGTTTCAGTAATTTACCGTATTGATATATTTCTATCGTTTCGTCCAATACGGTACAAGATTTAAAACCATGTTCGATATAGACAATATCTCCTTCCTATACTTCATCGCCTTCTTCAACTCTAATTCATTATCGGCATCATGCATCAAAATATCGGTATGATACTAAAACAATATCGTTCCAATCAAAGACTGAAACTTTGGCACGGCTTGAGATTTGGAACCTTGCTAGCAAGTTGTACAATATGAGATAGTAGAATGGACATGAAGGCTTTTATAAGAGTGTTTGTGGGATTGATGGAGCCTATCCATGTATAGACATAATCTCTCTTTTGGTCTATGAGTTGCATCAATATATCCTTTATAATAATTGTTATTTCGTGTGATCTTTTCTAACAACAACATGCCCCTCTTATATTCTTAGCAATATTCTCCATTTTGTGATAAAAGGAGGCATATGAACTTATACTAGCTATGTTTTACAAGAAAGAGAAGAACACTTGGTTACGTTCAAAAATGAGAATAATAAGTTACAAATTAACTTTCTTATGATTAAGAAGGATAGAAATATTTGTAAAGATTGTAAGGTCATCCTTGGAGAAAATTTAAATATCCAACATAGATTAGTAGTGTTGGATATGCGTCTCAAGCATAGTATTAATAGAAGAAAAACGATTCCTAGAGTTAAGTGGTGGAAGTTAAAGGATGAAAAATAAAACATATTTAAAGAGAGAGTAGGAGTATAAGTATTTGGAGAAATATATAGCGATTCGAATACGATATGGGATGAGATGACATTAAAGTTGAAAATGATAGCTAAGAGTATACTCGGCGAGTCAAAGGGACGTGCACCACCAAATAAAGAATCTTGGTGGCAGAATAAGAAAGTACAGGAAAAAGTGAAGGAAAAACGAACAACTTATAAACTATTATACACTTGTAAGAACGAGAAAAATTTAAAAAAGTATACACTAGTAAAAAAAGAGTCAAGAAAGTAGTGAACGAAGATAAAAATAAAACTTTTGAACACTTAATCGACAACTGAATACTAATGAAGTGGAAGAGATATTTTTAAAATAACTAAAGCGAGAGAGAGAGGAGGACAAGAGATTTTATCTAAATAATTAACTATGAATGCAATAGAGTATTATTGAATGATGAGGAAATAAAAAAGCGATGGAAGAGGTATTTTTATCAACTTTTTAATGAAGATTTAGGTAATCGACTTAACCTAGGTAATTTAGGTAGATTAAAGGAGTATAGAAATTTAAATTTTTATTATTAAATTCAAATTTCAAAAGTAGAATAAATTTTAAATGAGATGCAAAATAAAAAAGTAGTTGAACCAGATGATATTCCAATAGAGGTATAAAAATGCCTAGGGCCTATGATCTAGGCATTTAACAATATTAAATGCAATGAGATAATTGTTACAATATGATATGATGAGCATTGTAACCGAGAGCTTTAAGTATTTAGGATCATTTTTGTAAAAAGATGGAGGAATTGATATAGATGTCTTATATAGAATACAAGCAAGATGGTTGAAAAGGAGGAGAGCATAAGATATTCTTTGTGATCGTAAAATGTCTCTAAAAGTTAAAGGGAAGATCTATAAAACGACGGTCAAACCTATTATGTTATATGAAACTGAATATTGGATTATGACTCGAGCACATGAGTAGAAGATGAGAGTTGCAGAGATGAGAATCTCAAGGTGGATGTGCAAACATACGTGAATGGATATGATAAGAAATAATAACATTAGAGAGAAAGTCGGGATGTACCTATTGAGAGAAAATTCCAAAAGACACATTTAAGATGGTACAAATATGTACTTAGACGATCAATAAATGCTCCAGTTAGACGATATAAAATTATGATAAATATGTACAGCAAACGAGGAAGGGGAAGATCAAAAAACACTTGGTTAGTAATGATAAAATAAGATAAAATTTATTTAAATATAGATGATCATATAGTAGGGGATACACCCAATGATATAGAAGGATCAATATAGTCAACCTCATATAGTGGGATAAGACTTGATTGTTGTTGTTGTGAAAAAAGAAGGCAAAGAAACAATCAATAGGTTAACAAGCTTGATATATGTAACTTTCTTATATTCTCCATTTTTGCTGAACAAAGAGGCAAAGAACACAGATTGATAGGTTAACGAGCTTGAGACTTATATGTCATTGCAAATGCATGCATGCTGGTCTTCATATTATTGTCACAAACCAATTTGACAATTGAAGAAAAGAATCACATATTCCTAATATATATTTTTTGCTTATTAGTTCAGTGCTCTATAGGGTTATGGTAGTGTGAAGAATTTGACAATTATGAGTCTAGATCATAGTGACATTAGTAATGTTTCTTAGGAGATATCAGTTTAGTCTCAAGCAAAGTCATTATATGAGGTAGGAGTTTTGGTTGCTATCAGTTTAGTCTTGAGCAAGTTCATTATATGAGGTAGGAGTTTTGGTTGTTATATGGTTTGTGGGATGCTAAATGCTTCTTACAACTATTGGATGTAAGAAGCATCCAATATTGACACATACCTATAACTTCGTGTAGGAGACTCAGGACCATGATTTCTCACCATATCTTACTTCTACATACTCCACGCTTCTATCTCATTATAAAATTTCAGAAATCCAAGTTGTCTAGGTCCATCAATGAGTTTCGATCAAAATCCATTGATAGACCTAGAGAGCTCCAATTGGATCCATTCAAACTCCTGTAGGTTTATTAGGTGAATCCGAATCCAAATAAGTCCTTGTTTAATGTTTTAAATCTCTCTAGCAATACTCAAAATGATTTAAAATTTTTAAAATACTGTGGTGCTGATTTTTAGAAACTAGTACTACAACGTTGTTGATATTTAAGCTATGGTGCTGGTTTTTAAAAATTAGCACCTAAGTGATTTTTTTTAATTTTATTTTTATTAATAAAATCAATTCTCGTTATTAATTTTATTTTAATATTTTATTCTTTTATAATTAGATACTAACAAATATAAAAAATATTTTTTATTAACCTTCTTTTATATTTTTTAATTTTTTATTAAAATTTTAATGACATTTTAAAATTAAAAATAAATTATTTAGAAGATTACCTATTAAAGTTTAATTTAATCTAAGAGGAAAGAGAAAGAGAAATGATGTTGCATGAAAAGGAGAGAGGAGCGGAAAGAGAAAAAGAAAGTCAAATATTGTCAGAGGAGTAAAATTGAAATTAGACGTGCCTTTTGGGAATTCTGAAACCTCGGTGCATCATTTGGGAACTTGCTGTTGATTTGTTGATATATAATTAGGACTATAAAATGGGGTTAAAAATATATTATTTTTAATTTCTTTCTAAATGTGAAGTATTAAGTTGAATTTTTGTGGGTCAATTGACCCCTTTCCTTCTACAGCCAGCCTGCATCATTGGTCTCATTATAGTTCTCGCAATAATTCAGTTTGCTAAAACAGTGTAAAATATATTAGGTTTACTACAATTATTAAGCTAAAACAAAAAATGTTTAAAGTTGAACCCTTGTGCTGGTTTATTTATTGTATCATTTTCAAGTAAAATATAGTTTTTTATTCTTCATAATGGGGTCACCCCGAGCCCCTGTCTAACAGTTGAAACATATCCACCATTATAATACCTATGAGTATATTTTTGCAATTGCCATGGGATCATCAAATTATACAGGACAAAATGTGGTAAATAGTTCGGCTATGTTATGGATGTATTAGAGAGACGTGCAGCAAATTATATGCGATAATATGTGGCAAATAGTTCAGCTATGTGATGAATGTATTAGAGTGACGTGGGGAAATATTTCTTCCTGGCGTATTCTGTTTTGACTTGACTATATTTTTTTATTTATTCACTTGCTAGTGAAATGGCCCAACTAAATTTCTTATGTGATGGCATGCTCCTCTAAGTTTTATTATTTCTGATAAATAGCATTTAATGATGGAATAGCATCCATTGAACTGAACCGAAGGAGTTGGGTCTCACAACTTCTTGTTTATGCTCCTTGAGTTTTATTTCATTTTTCAGACTTTTGCTTCTTGTTGCTACTTAACACTTTATTTCTTCTAGGATTTACAAAAGATTTTCAAGGACTATGGTGGCATTCAGGAAAAAGAGCCATTCTTCTTATCTAAACAGATTCTTAAGGAGGTACCATTACAAAGATGTTCTTAATCCTTTACTTCAGCTCTCTTTATATGAACTTGAATCTTAGTTTTAGGAATTAGTACTTAATGACAAGTTTGAATAAATGCTTGAATTCTCGATTTGAATAAAATGGAATTTCATATTCTTCATCAGTTGATGTTATATGTGCCTTGCCCTCCATCAAACTTGTCAAATGAACTAAGGGCCAAATTTTGTGATAAGCTAGTAATAAGCCAGCATGGTTATACTAAATTAGTTAGTAACATCTTGATCAGTCAACCAAAAGTTCCAAGTATTAGTGTATTAAACAATAATTTTAGATTATTAAGTTAAAACTGAATAAACCACATCTCTTTTTTAGTTATAGACAAGTAAATCTCAAATATATAACTAATATTTTGATCAAGGATTCATGTTCCAACTTGTGTCATTCAATATGGGCGATTTTTACTATTTTGACACAGAACTTACACCGATACCCCATCAGCACACTTATGTGTTGTACCGTATGATATTCTAATGCGTGGCCATGAGCTTTATAGAATGCTCGCGGTTGGTATGGTATAAAACAGAAGGAATACAGTGGTTCCTTCTATCAATCATGCGGGAAGGCCGAGGGGTTATAAAAGATTGGGATCTTACAAGATGTATTGATCAACATTGACGAAAGACTACCTACTGGTAATAATAACGATAAGCAAGGCCACACTGGTTGACTTTTAGAGTAGTGGCGCACAAATATGACTGACTAGGGTTTTTAAGGGGTGGGAGCTTGTTTGTGGTCAAAGCAGGGAGTTCTGATCGAGAGCAGGTGGTTGTCGGTGATTGCCAACCAAATTAGGATTGAGGCATGGCAGGAGAGTGGGAATCGTAAGCATTGTGAGAGTTCAAAATATTAAAATATATCACTGTAATTAATCGTTAGAATCAATTAATTATCGATGTTATAATTATATCAATATTATAATTATAACAGTAATATTATAATTATATAAATGTTATAATATATAGTATTATATAAATTGTATTTTTATAAATATTATAATTATAACAGTAATATTATAATTAAATCTAGATTTTTGCTTATCTTGTATTTTTTTATTAATAGGGTAATATTTCTTTTGTTAATTTTGATAACACTATAAATTGTGAATATTTAATGTATTTACTTTGTTTCAATGATTTTATCTTTTTTGATACTCTTAACATTTAAGACAAATGACACTAAAAGATTTATAATCCAGTTTAGAGATACACATGCCAATTAGAAAATCAATTTCAATGTTTATATTGTGATATGATTGGACGCAATGGTGATGTCACATGCCTCTAGCAACATCTTTGCTAGTGGATACTCGAATGTTTTCGAGTGTCCAAAAGTCCCTCAAGAAATCCAATAGAGGAACTTGATGCCAAAAAAGATTTTAAGTACAAATGACAATGTGAAAATTTGGATAGACGAGCCATTAGAGAACCTGTTTACAATGAACTTGAAGGTCATAGTGATGATATCCTAAATGATGAAGAATTTCTAAAAACTTTTTGTTCCTCTCAAGCTAAATGTAAGTATGAGCAACATGTGTAATACATTAGTGATAGTGCTAGTGCTAGTGCTAGTACAAGTGGCTCATCTGGTGCTAGAAATGATTCAACCATTGCACCAACATTAGGGAGGAGTGGAAGTGTTCGTATTATATTTTCACGAGTTGGTATTGATTGTTTCTTTCATTTTATGAGGTGAGAGTGTAGTTGATGTTGCTGATGTCACTCCAGATTAAGCTAGCAAACAATATAGGATTGGTGATGTCTACTTAAGAGAGAAGAAATCGATTGGCTAAAAAAAGTATTGATAATTTTTTTTTTCATTTTAATTGAATTCCCCCTAATGTAACAAATAATACATACTACTTTAACATAATGCCCAATACATCTCTGACCACGTATGAAATTATCGAAGATAAACAAGTGGAGTAGATCAAGAGATGGATTATATTGTGCAAGAAACAATGAAGCCTATGTGGAGTTACATTGATGTGTGATAGTTGGATAAGATCTATGCGATGTGCATTATCAACTTTCTATTATACTGCAATGCAACAAAAAGGTGATATTCACAAATCTGTTGATGTAATTGTAGGATATCATGATGCATCTTATATATATCTTTTAATGGATAGTGTAATCCAAGAGATAAGTGCAAAACATGTAGTGCATGTGGTCAGAAATGATAGTGCCAACTTTAAAAGGGTTGGATAGGAAATATAAAGGTACCTATAGTCGTCAGCCAATTATTAATATTATGTTGATATAATCATTACAAGATAGCTCAACCAAATTAGAAAAGATGTTCATTTGGCAAATATATAATTCTTTTAACAGTAAGAAAATTTTAATATTAATAATTATATATGTTTAATTACTTAGAATATTATCTCAATTTAAATGATAATGTCTTAATGGCTCAAAATTATAATATTAGGATTACAACCAAATAGAGAATTAGCTATTGAGGCAATTAATGAACATCGATTGTTTGGAGAGGTATATGACTCTTTTGTGGTCCTTTTTGTAGTGCCATACAAATAAATAAATGTTCATAAATATAAAATAATTTATTACTAGTGAATGTCAACATATATAGAGATTATTTTAAAATGATTGAATTAGAGAGTGGTGGCTATAATATAGAGGATCCAACGTAAATTTAAAAATGATTGCCTCACAATTTCTCTCGTAGACGACATCCTTAAGTGGTAGCTAAAGTAAAGTAGTCAACTTTTTGCCTCATTCATACGAAAGTATAAAATCATCTTTCTTATCATCGCTTAGAGAAGATGGTTTACATTCACTATAATATGTGTCTTTAATAAGGATCATAACAAAAGGAGGAATGAGAGTCCAGTAATATAGATCCATTTGATATTGGATTTGCCCAAATTGATGATGATTCAATGATGGATTAGTGCGGTGTTGTTGAGGTTTAGAATCCATTACTTGATGAAGCAACATATCCACTATGATTATCTCAATTCCTTATCCGACAAATTGAAAAAGTATAAGCTAGAGGAGATGATGATAAAACTGTTGACAAGAATTTGATATCAATCTATGCGTTGTCAGACATCCCAATCGTAAGCACAACCAAAGGCCATAGACAAGGTAAAGGCAAAGGTAAAGTTGCTTCAATTTCTATAAATGAGAAAGGGAAAGGGAAAGTTTCTACTTTCAAGGGAAAGACAATTAAGAATTGGTCAAAATTCACTCAATTCTATTAATAAACAAGAACATGATGCGGCTAATGAAACATCATTGCCTTTTGATACTGCAGTCCAACAAGAAGTTTGAAATGATGATAGTGATGTTGACAATAGTGCAATTACTTATGTTGGAGATGACAGTGACAATTCGCCGAGTAGTTGTGAAACTTCAACACTTGTGTCTTAAATGTGTGGGCAACGTTACACATGCACTTCAAAATGATGATCATGGCGTTAGAGCTTTAAGGGTCACTATTAATGGCATATATGAGTGGTAGACAAAAGGAAGTTTATGATTATAGAGATATATGAAAGAGTTTAGCTGAGATTAATTCCAATCAAGGTTCATCATACTCTCAACGATGGATTGAAATCTCGAGCCGTATCGTGCGATACCGATGAAAAATTTCGTTCCACCGACGGATCGACATCGGCACAGCACCGGTACAGGGGTTCCGGCGGTGTCACCCAGGCTCGGCGACGCCTCCAGAGGTGTCACGTGGCCTCAGCGACACCACCGGAAGCGCCGCCCAGCCTCGGCGACAACAATTTCGTGGCCAAAGGGTTCCATAGTTCATCAACGAAGAGAGGAGAGAAGAGAGTTTTGGCTTAAGTTCTCCAATTCGGTTTAGGTAAATAAAAATTCTGTTTCACACTGTAACGAGTGGAGGCATATTTTAGGAAACAAATGTGCACTTTATTAAATGTCAAACTTAGGTATTGTTTGGAATATTCCTTAAGCTCGGGTGCTTGATTTAGTAAATTACCCAACAGTATACCTTGGCAGTCCTTGTGGTTTGAGTGGTACTGTGTGGGAAAGACACAGCTTGCTGCCTTTTTCAATCTACTATTTTTTTCTACATTAAATATCTGAAAACCAGGATGTTATCAGTTTTGGCATGCAAAAAATTGTAGTGCGTGCATTCAGAAGTCAATTATTTTGTGCTGCTTCTTAAAATCTTCTCGAAATGCCTACTATTTTAGTTTAAAGCAGCTTAAATCTGAAACCGGTCAAAATTTTCTTCGTTGCAGATTAAACCAGGAAAGTATCTTGATGAACGTGAGAATGCACAAGTTCTGGACCTTTTGGAGCTTCGCGCATAACTTGGCCAACCATTTGAATCTGCTAACTCTCCATTCCAGTTAATGTTCAATTAAGTTTAATGTTCTTAGGAAGTTTTTAATTTACTCTCGATTTATAATTTTGTGTGTTTCCAGGGAGAATCAAGTGCTGACTTGAAATCCTAATATAATTTCTTTTGAGGATGGTTGTTCTCCATGGCCTTGTCGATTATCGGTAATACTGATTCATCTTGAAAAACTGTTGCTGCTAGACAATCAGTCACGGTGATACTGACTTCTGAGACGACGCCAGATATAGCTGGAGAAAGTTTCAGTTCACTTGTATGATCGGAAATATCGCAAGGCATTCAACAATCTTGTTACAATAGAGCAGGTCATCTTAAGGCAGTTTTAAAATGTAGTAGAAAATTTTCATTCTTGCTTGCTGCTTATGCAAAGGGAAAAATATGATCTCTAAAAGCCATTATAAATGTAAACTTATGGCTGATGTGGATCTCGGTAAGATTCGATCGCCCACATGGTATTATAATTCTGCCTTTAAAATACCCATTAAATTGCGCTACACCGAGTTCATTTCAAGTATTTTGTGGTGAATCATGTAGTCATGTTATATGTTGTTACCTCTTCAGTTATAATTGCATTCTTCATATGCGTTTACAATAATGCAATATTCTTGTTTTCTAAGCTTGCTATACACAGTCTTTTGCCATATCTTATGAAAACATACCTATCCATTGCCAAATAGCATCTGCTCATTCCTTGAGTCACTATGAGCACCACACTGATCGAATGTGATAGGATGTGGCGATATAGCTCTCGACTATAACTGAGAGCATGTATGAAAAAATTCAGAGCGTCTAGACTTGGGTTACGGTCAGGGGCCTGCTACAAGTTAAAGTCATCTCACATTCTCTTTTAGTTCACTCACTGTTGTATTAGAGTGAATATGGTCTTCGCTATAGGAATTAGGTTACATTGAGGTTACAGGTTTGGCCGCGATGCGAGTTGGGTTGTTCTGGAAGGTGAGTGGATCAGTTTGAGTTTGTTTTTCGCGGATAGGATGCCGGTGGAGATTGGAGAAGGTATCAACAAGTTGAACCAAGGTGAGGTTAGAGATGTTTCAAATACTAATCAACTTGTGATAATTGATGGATCAATTTTGAAATAAACATCATAATTTCATTTTCAAAATAGAAGCTAATGGTTCTTTTATCCATGTTATAATAAAATTTCATGGCCAACATATTATTGGTAGAAGGTGATCCAAGTGAAGGTAAAGAGCGTGCGAAAGTCACTACCATATATATGAAATAATCTCTTCAACTTTAAATGTTTTCCAAAACAAACCGAAGAAAACAAAAATTACGTTTAGTGGTTTTAATTTTTGATTGATTCAATGAATATTGCATGGATAAGATTGAATTGGATAGATTTGATGAACTTGGGTTGATCCATTATGCAAAACTATTTATAGGTTTTAGTATCTTATTTATAGAGTGTTATCCCTTAATAAGGGTTGAATCAATCTTATATTCTGTTTAGCAATCTAGATTTTTAATAATAGTGAAGTTTTAATAGGTCAAAATTAGCAGGATGTTAAGAATGATATGAGAAGTCCAAACAAATAAAAAAAATCAAATATTTAGTAAATAGAGAAGTCTTCGTATGTTAAAGTTAATTAAATATTAGGTAGGAGAAGTTCCGGAAGGTTATGGTTAATTGGATGCTAGGTAAAGTGAGAGTTCAATCATGGTAAAATTAAAATAAAGGTATCAAGTCGGTTGCTATAGGTTTATTAATCGATTGATGATTTGAAATCATGAATTTAGAATTTAAGGAGGTTTCAAGTTGATTTGGTATGATTAATCAACTGTTGGGTGTGATAGTCAACTGTTGCATCAGTTAAGTGATGCACTTAACTGATGACACTATTGAAGCAAACATAAGGTTTTTGAGTTAATTCGAGAACTCGATTGGTGAGCATTAGTCGACTGATAGTGGAGGAGCAGTCGACTGTTATTGAGTTGGATGAAGACGTTGAGCTGCTAGAGTCGAGCAACATTTGGATTTTAACGGAATTGATTGGGAGGTGTTAACAGTAATTGTTAGGTGGATTTCAATCACGACAACGATCTTATAAAAGAGGGTTTTGTAGAGAATTTCGAGCATTTGTTCTTGATGAATTCTTGAAGATTTTGTGGGTGAGTGTTGTTGCATTTCATACCTTTTAAAGGCAATCTAAAGCAACCACATCCTAGTAATAAAAGGTTTCTCCATCTCCGGAAGGTATCCGATAAGGAGAAAATAAAGATGTTATCACTAGGATGCTAAGTCGTAAAGTAGGAATTGGAGGTTCTGAACCATGTACAATCTTGAGTTTGTGCTCGTGTTATTTTGTTTATTTTCCATTGCATGTTAACATTTTGTAAATAAGTACACAATCAATGAACGACAAATGCAAATCACTATTCACCCCCTCTAGTGACGTCAAGGATTATAACAAGTGGTACCAAAGTTAGACGGACTTTTAATTGGATTAAATTCCACAAGAGCAACAAAGTTAGAGGAAGAAGAAATAATATTGACTTTAAATCCTTTGATACCTAACACATTTGTTATAATAATGCCCTTTCTCATTGCATTTGAAGTATACAATGTGGTCCTTACCCTTTTATCTCAAGGAAATGAATTCTTTGGGGTTTTCCTTAACTCTACCTTGGACGCTACTTGGATCTTTTCCTTCATCAGATTTGAACATTTATTGGTTATAGTGTTCTTGATCCATATACTCAAAGCATATAATATTATTTTTGAATTTAATATTTTTTTGATAATTCAAGTGTTCGAGCTTCGTCTGACTAATTTTAGAGGTAGGTGGTCTTCCCTCTAGTTCACCTATCAAGTAAATTCGAAGCACAATTTATACACACTCAGAGATTGAATTTTGATCCTTTTATTTGCTTTTTGAGTGTTTTACCATTGCATCATAGTCGTGAGGTAATTTTTGAATTTAATATTAGTTATACCGGTAGGTGTTGAGTCCTCAAGGAATGATGATGTTTTCTTCAACATGGTTAGATGAGGTGGATGGCTCATTAACTTTTAACTCGGATGTTGAAATTGAACACTTATTGATTCGATGTCAATGGTCTCTCCTCTTCAACATATTTAAATGTCGAACGAGTTCCTATCCTTAAACTCTTTCATTGCTTATGCTAGTGAAGGATTCTCATGGAGGTTTCCTACCTTCTCCCATAAATCGCGAAAATCCTTGTGCTCATATATTTTACACACGACGTGTTTAGGCAAAACATGAATCAACAGATTGATTACCCTATTGTTTGCTTGAATCCTTAGACTTGCTCCTGGATTCATTTATCTTTCTTGAGAACTTGTCCTTTGGATATTCAAAACCACTTCTCAAGATGTGTCAATTCATGATGTTGATCTGTGTGAATGTCTTCTTGTAACACTTCCAAATGGAAAACTATTTCTTGTTAAATAGTAGTGGAAGGTTGACATCCTGACCAAGAACCATTCCGAACTCCACGAGGAAGGAGCTTTGATTCTGATTGATTCTTTGTTTTTCTAGCCTTGTGCCATCGTGGTGGTTAGTCCTTGAAAAGCAAAGCATTCTCACTCTGATACCATTTGTTGGTATCGAAGGACTTTTTCGTTTTAAATCATCCACTCCTTTAGCTCTTTTCTTGGTTAACGACTTAGTTGTAGGACCAATGCGTATACTAGAGATGGGTGAATAACATTTGTCGTTTTTGTTCGTTCTATCAAATAGACTAGCAGCAGAATTAAACACACCATAGGGGATTCGTAGATTTTACTTTCATAACCTTATAGGATTAGTACGTCCAAGGCCAATGTACGGGAAAACACCCTTCTATTATTGGTCTCTTTTTCGAAACTCTTTTCGGAGACAGAGAAATCCGTCTTACAGACTAATAATAATATATAGATGAACGTGCAAAAGAAGATAAGGCTAAAGCAAATAAATACTCTCGAGTCGGCCGATCCGGAACATGATCCAGACGCTAAGATTCAATCAACTCATGTTTGACTTGAGTTGACTCCGGATTTGATTCGGTTGCTTCTGTTTATTTCTCTTATGCTTTTTTAGTTTTGCTTTTAGTTCTTGGTTCTTGCAAACTTAGCATACAACAAACAAGCAACCTATGCCTACTTGTAGTCTGTCTGACCTACTAAGCTTACCTAAGCCTTACCCTGTAGATCTAACTTACTAGGCTTACTCATGCCTAACTTCTAATTAGGAGTAGGTATTAGGTATACTTCTCACCTGTCAAACATCCGGTCACCCTTGATCTGCTTGGACTTTTCCTTGTCTAACATCCAATTAGGGCTACTTACTCAGTAGACTTCTTACATGTCAAACATTCAGTCACTCTCGACTTGCTTGAACTTTTCCTTATCTAACTTTCAATTAGGACTTCCTTGCCCAGCTTCACTCACCAGGACTTCCTGTCTAACTTCACTCACCAGGACTTCTCCTGCCTAGCTTCCAACTAGGACTTCTCATGCCTAACCTTCAAGTAGGATTTCCTCTGTTTAGCATTCAATTAGGACTTCTCCTGCTTAGCCTCCAACTAAGACTTTTTATTCGATCCAACTGACTAGAACTTCTTGCTAGTCTTCTGGTCAACTTTGATCTGACTAAACTTCACTCATATCCAAACATCATGTCCTATTTGGATCAATCCTGGGTCAAACTAATCAGACCTAGATTTATTATCAAATATCGAAACTCTAAAGATAAATTAGTGCTCCTTGCACCAACATTAACCTCTCAAAGTATCTTAATCTAATGCTATTTATTGGATTGTTTGATGAGACTAGAGGGGGATGAATAATCGATCACTGCATTTCTTTAACCTCTTGATGCTTCAACTTGCCAAGAAGCCTAACCTATGAAACTTTCACTTGCAAAGAGCCCTTACTTTTGAAACTTTCACTTGCAAAAGACCTTACTTCCAAAACTTCATCATTTGTCTGATGATAATCATCCTTCACTTAGTAAAACTTCCACATGTTAAACATCCAATCAACTTGATCCTCATCAAATGTCAACTCATGTTGGATGTTTCTCTTCCCAAGATCTGTTAATAACTTTTCACTTGCTAGTACTTATAGATTTTTCCATTTGTCGACACACTTTTTTTTCCTTATCAACTTTTATTGAACTTTTCATTTGCTAATATTTGTTAAACTTTCTTAACAAATCTCGACCTAATTAGAGATCTTAACCTATTTAATATATCAACCTAATTTAAAACTTAAACTCAATCACATGGCTCAAACATTAAATACAAACATTATAACACCTAATATGACTACAATGAAGTTTAATTGCACCGACATCTAAGATCTAATCTCGGCCGTTCATTCACCCACGTCGCACCGTTCCGTGATACAGCATCCCGCTAACTGGTCTTCTTCTCTTATCAACCGCCCGTAATCGATCGGACGGAGGAAAATTCAATCTCGTCATCGGTCCTATCGCCATGAGTCCTATAAACCAGACGGTTGTGCCATGAGGCGAGCGGTGCGACCGCCTCGTGGTCGTGGACCAACTGGATCTCGACGTCGATGGCGGTGATGCTGCGGTGTGCCACGTCACTGGGTCTGATCCGGTCTCGCGAGGCGACGCCCCCAGGCCAGTGTCGCCGCCTGAGGAACTGGGGGGAGGTGAGGCGCGCCTGCAAAGCTACCTCCGGGCTGGAGGTGGCTGTTGCTGCAGCCGCCGCCGCCGCCGGAGAAAAAGGCGTCGGAGAGAAGGGATTGGCCGAAAGGTTGCGGCTTGGGAGCCTGCTGCCTGACGGATTGTCGTACAAGGAGTGTTTTATCATAAGATGCTACGAGGTGGGGATCAACAAGACAGCTACGGTGGAGACCATCGCCAACCTTCTCCAGGTTTGGGATCCCAACTTTACGCCAATTGCGAAGCAAACGACTTTAAGTACCCTCCGTCTTTCTATTTTCGGAAACCGTTCATCCGTCTCAGTAACTGCTTTCATTACCTTCGCCCCTTTCTGTACCCACTATGGAGTTTAGTAGGATTTGGAAAATTCTCTCAAAGATCTCTCTTTAATCCTGTTTCTTGAGGAATGCTGATCGTTTTCTTCTTCAATTTGCACTAATAACAATCGAGTTTGTCCACATACGGTTGGGATTTGGAATGCATTCTTCCTGATCTAAGTGTTTCTTCATCAATTCTTCCATCTGCTCTTATTTCTGTTTAACACTTGTTCAGTCATACCCTTTGTTTACCTGACTATCTGGATCCTAAAATGATAAGGGTGACAAGGACAATACTTAAAGTGTTTGATGTTTTCGCATTTGCAGGAAGTAGGAGCCAGCCATGCACAAAGTGTAGGTTTTTCCACTGATGGATTTGCTACGACACCTACTATGAGAAAGCTTGGCCTAATATGGGTGACTTCCCGAATGCACATCGAAGTATACAAGTATCCTGCTTGGTGGGTTCTCCAAAATGCCCCCTTTTTGTTTACTTTCATTTTATCAGATTGGTCTGATATCATACTTCTTTGTAGGGGTGAGGTGATTGAGATAGAAACCTGGTGCCAAAGTGATGGAAGAATGGGAACAAGGCGCGATTGGATTCTTAAGGATTTGGCTACTGGTGAAGTCATCGGTAGAGCTACTAGGTTAGATTGCAACTTTCTACAAATACCAACAGACTTGACTATGTTTAATTGGGAGTGATCTGTTTGATTGGTCTACTTCGGTCTAATTTATGTGTTTAAACTCCACAACCTATTCCCATGCACCATTGGGACAAAGGCACAGTTGCTGCTTTGATCAACGAGTGTGAACAAAATTCAATTTGTTTTCCTAGGTTACGACCAATAGGAGAAAAATACATGTTTGGTCAATTTGATTAGATTGAGTCCTATGCACAATCATTGATCACCACAATGAACAATGTCTTCATCCCAACAGTGTAATCTGATGAATTTTACCCACAACATTATATAGTTTATTCCTTATCTTTAATGTTCATGCTTTTAATAGAAAATAATAGAGAAGACAACTTCGTGAATGTGTTTGAGAAACACAAATAGAAGTCATTTATGAAACACAAATAGAAGTTCATAAATGAGTTTTAGCAAAATATAGCTTCGTTTCAGATACCGAGTCTTCTTAAGAGTAATTAATTGTTTGCATTTGTTTTGTAATGGCTATTAAGTCATCAATTTTGTTCCACTGTTTCCTTTGCATTAGGTGAGGGTTAGGGCCAAAGATCAGTATTCTGAACTAAGATACACCAGAAGGTAGAACATCTGAATATGTATAGTCTTTCTTTCTAAATGATTTGTATGAGATAACAGTAACATAGAGAAATTAAATAGGTGGAGAATATTGTCGAGATCACAAGTGCCTCTACTATCACTATTTGAGATTGGAAATTGCTCTAATCACTCGCTCAAATCATGTAGCCTCAAGCCTCACACTTGTGGCTTCAAATTCGGCATCTAGAATGCAAATTAACCTCCATCACAAATTCACACGATGGTATTTTTTCATTTCCCTTGGTTAAAAACAACACAAAATGTAATTCGGTGTATGTCTACATCTATGAAAAGAATCTAGGTCTATATAATATGAGAATGTCTACATAATATGAGAGCAAAGGTACAATGAGTATGGACAAACCAATATTCACACCTTGTACACATTTCTCAACACCGATGAAGAAAATAAGAATACCTCACTTGCAAATCCTTAGACACCAAAAAAAAAAAAAACTATTCCCTGAGAAAAAAAATCCTCTTCTCTATGCAATCTTTTGGCCTCCTATAATCTATAAATATATTATACAGTGTCTTCTATGCTCTAAAATGCTCTACTAATGAGAAATTCGCATTCCCTTCCATCACCATATAAAATCATATCAGAAACCATCTAAAAAGAATTCAAAATACAATTTATTCAACACTTGGGCCATATCCAGGCCTATTGTTCCCGATATGTCCAACAATCTCCACCTCAACAACATATTGTTTTATTGCTCTTTAAAACTCTTTGGTGATCCACCAGAATCATCTTGCTCCTTTTATCCTGAACAGTCTTCTGTTTAGCCTGACATACAATAGTACATACTAAAGCCATCTAATCCACGTACCTAACTCCACCTCAGCCAAGCCCATGTGTAGCTAATTTGATTGACAAAGTTAATCATGAAGGAAGATCCCTTTACCTACAGTTAACTAATAGATTTTTTTTTACCCTTGTTGTCCTCAGATTAACCATGCCACCTAAGCGTTTTACATGTACCAACCATCTCATTTGCTAGGGAATATCTCCAGCCTTT
The DNA here is from genome assembly GCF_044706935.1 of Curcuma longa. Lineage (NCBI taxonomy): Eukaryota > Viridiplantae > Streptophyta > Magnoliopsida > Zingiberales > Zingiberaceae > Curcuma > Curcuma longa. Next base: position 792,949 of record NW_027435602.1, on the reverse strand, counting down.
ATGCAACCTTCTAGTTATCAGCCAGTTCATCAAGAACCACTCTTAGAACTCTACTAGCTGTTCATCAAGAGCCACACTTAGAACTCTACTAGCTGTTCTGTAGTGATATTCCTCTAAATTCAACCAACTTAGTGAAATCAAGATTTCTCATCTTTAAGACAAAGGTCACTCATCCCAAGGTGTGCATTTGTATTATAAAAAAAACAATTTAACATGAATTTGGCCATAAAACTTCCACTGAAAGAATCTAATTCTATATAATGCAAAAGCAAAAGTGCAATAAAAAGTGGAAAACTTTCACTAAGATGCCTTAATCTTCCACTGAAAACTTCACTTCTAACGCTCGTCGAATAGGGAAAAAAACACCCTTTCTGAGAAGAAAACTCTCTTCTTTACACGTCTTTTAATGTCCTACAACCTTCAAATGCACTCGACAACCTCTGCTAGGTTTGAAAGGGCTCCACCTTTGAGAAATTTGCCGTCCCAACCATCACGATGGAAAACTATATTGAAAATGCTTCAGAAACTTTCTATCTAAAATAGGGTTTATGGCACTTGGATCACAGTCGGGCCTATTTGGGCCCAGATGTTGCTCCAACAAATGCAAGTGTATTGTGAATTTATTCTGCCTGGTTAACATTAGTCGATTAGGAGCAGTTGGAAGTTTTTATATTGAAGAAGCAATATGTGGAAATATAACTAGTCCTATTTCTTATTTTTATTTCTCGGTGGTGTTAGTGCTATTGCTTCTCACTTTATTTTGTCTCAGCAAGTGGGTGACGATGAATCAAAACACCCGTAAGCTTCAACGAGTAAGCGATGAAGTCAGAGAAGAAGTGTTTGTGCATTGTCCAAAAACTCCCAGGTAAGCATCTGATTGGTCTTCTTTTTTATCCTTCAACTATCATGGATTTCCTTTTAGCTACAAGGAAGAAACTAAGCTGTTATATGCAGCATAATTTCTAACTTAGCCTCTCCTACACCACTCTCATTTCTGAAGAAATTTGTTATATTTAGAAATGTGAGTATGCCACTATAACTTTCTGTCCATGTAGATTGTCATTTCCAGAGGAAAACAATGGCAGCCAAAAGAAAATTCCGAAACTGGATGATCCTGTTCAATATTCCCGATTGGGGCTTGTGGTAGGGCATTCTATCGATTGAAAGAATCCTAGCGTAAGATTCATCTGATATTGCTTTGCTGATGATCATTTCCATTTGAATTATGCAGCCAAGGAGAGCTGATTTGGACATGAACCAACACGTAAACAACGTGACCTACATCGGATGGGTCCTCGAAGTATGCACTTCTATACTCTATGCTAAGCACCATAGAACTAATTAATCTTTTCTCATACATATGACACTCTTGCAGAGCATACCACAAGAGATCATAGACACCCATGAGCTGCAGACAATTACAATTGATTACCGGCGAGAATGCCAGCACAGTGATATTGTGGATTCACTTGCCAGTCCAGAAGTTCCAGAGGATGGTAGCACAAATGGGGCTGTTGCCTCCGACCCCCATGCCAATGATCAAGATCTACAGCAATTCTTGCACTTGTTGAGATTGTCAGGAAGTGGCCTCGAGATAAACAGATGCAGGACAGTGTGGAGGAAGCTGGCTCGCTGAGCCTTTGGATTATGTACTCTAGTTCTCCACAAATAAAGAATAGAGTTAAACTTGTCGAGTTATACTGGCAGCTACTTTAATCATTCATCTGGTGTTTCTTGAGACATACTTTGAGAGGATATTGGAATCATTTACTTTATCAGGTATGTGAGATTTTGGTGCAGCAGTCAATGCTTTTCTTAAGGGTATAGTGCTAATTTGTATGGCATTATCATCTGCATTAGAATTCAGTTTGGTTTCTACCACAAATACACTAGAGAAAAATGAAGAATTATATCTAATTGCTCATGAAAAAATGAGTCACATGTCCTCTTGGCATTCTCCTACAATGCTAACTTTTTGTGTATGCTTTTATGTCAATTGTTTGCTCATTAAGTATTGTTGATGGCACACTATCTTATAGTATTTTTATTTTTAATGCAAGGATCACATGATCATACAAAAACTCCAAAGGAATGTCACTTTATATTCATTTGGACGACCCAACTTTGCCCTATGAACAATGCCTATTGATCTAACTCTTGTTTATCAGTAGATCTAGCTTTGATATTTGTATCAAAGCTTTAAAAGATAGTTTCAAGCAGTAGAGTAGACTATCAACTTACTACATAACGTCTAAGCGGGCACTTAGGCGAGGCATAGACAGTCGCAAAAATTATCGTCCTTGACTCTATTTTTGTCCCATTTGTCTCCTTGTTTGATAGTATAATCATCCAAAAAATACCTTTGAGCAAGTCTATAACATCGACGACCTCTAAAACTCATCATAGTATAATCATCCAAAAAGAGGATTGATTCAACCAAATTAAGTTAAACCTTATTAAAGTCGATTGAAGAAATATTCATAGTAAATAAATATATGATTTTATCTATTTAAGGTTAATTGAAAGATGAATTGAGATGTTCAAGGATAATATCTTTTTTTATCATTTATTTGAAAGATGAATTGAGATGTTTAAGGATAATTTTTTAATTTATTTACCTCTGGTAGGATTGATCATGTGAGACTGTTAAAATGATGATTTCACTTTTACAAAAGAGGTGCTTAAGATTTTAGTAGAGAATAACATATTCAATGATTAACATCATTAAAATTATTTTAAACTTTTCTCAAAGCAATCGATGATTTATCATTTTAGTATTTATTATTTAAATTTAATATGATAATATTTTATTATTAAATATGTTGCTGTGTACGGACATTCTGCTTAACTTTCCATGGCATGGCAACGCATGCTCAAACGTGTCAACGAGGCAGTGGCGGTTGCGCGGGTCCCAGAATATCCAGCATTGTCCCATGGTAACGTAGCACGTGCCGCGCATCCCCCTTCCATCTCTAGTAAACACCAACTGAATCAGTGAAGACACCTCTCCAACCCATTCGTTACTGGTACACGCGTCCTCAGATCCACCATCCGGCTTCTCTAATCACGCAGTATCCGCCGTCCGAATTAATCCGCCTTCTCTAAACGCGGCTCCATGTTTTGTTCAAGTGCAAAACACTATAAATTGAGGAGGAGCAGAAGAGCTGCGTTTGTAACGGCTTCTCTTGCCCTCTTTCCTTTCTTCTTCCGCGAGAGTTGCTCGTCTTTCCTTTCCTCTTATTCATCGTTTTCTGCTTCCGTCGATCCTGCTGTGGCGGCACCGGATGGCCGCAGAACGAGCTACTCATCCAGCGGGTGTGGTAAAGTTTCTTGATTCATGCTGGATCGCGGTTTTCGCTTTCTTTCTGTTTGATCGCGTAGACGAATGTAGTTGTTGTTTGATTTCTGGAACCTGAATGCCGGATTTGGTGGTAGGTTGCCACGGCATTCGCGAAAGAGTACTACAAGTACCTTACCCGTTCCCCTCAGCTTCTCTTCCGCTTCTACAAGGAAGGAAGCAAACTCAGTCGGCTGGATAATCGAGGCGAAATGACCTCCGTCACCGGCTTGGATGTAAGATGGCTTATTTAGTTGTCTTCTTCGTATTATTTATGAGGCAAAAAAAAAAAAAAAAACGGAGTGGCGACCGTTTTGGACTAAGTGGCGATTCTTTATTTATTTCTGTCTTTTTTTTGTTTGTTCTTGTAAGATCTACTGATTGGGTATCTTCTGTTTGGTGCTTGGTGAATGACGGAAAGGCAATCAATGAGAAGCTTCTTTCCGTTGACTATACCGTTTACAGTGCGGAGATTAAGACAGTGGACGCGCAGGAATCGCTTGATGGCGGTGTTGCTGTTCTTGTGTCGGGGTACCTCAAGAGAAAATTTGCTCAGTCTTTCTTCCTGGCCACTCAGGAGAAGGGATACTATGTTTTGAATGATATATTTCGTCTTCTTGATGAGGCTAATGATCAACCGTCAAGTAGTGCTTCGACAGGTGGAGATAGTGAACCTCTTGCTCCTGAAGAGGGTTTTTTTGTTTTTTTGGACTTCAAAGTAGCATGTTCTTTGAATCCAGTGCCAAGGCCTGATAACTTATTCCTTAATTTCCTCTTCTTTTATAATTTGTGGCAGCTGAGCAACTGGAACAACAAGAAAATGAGGTACCAGAAGAAGAGAAACTGGATGAAGTCGAAACTATTGATCCTTCAGCTGAGATTTCTTGGAGTGTCAAGGAGGAAGTGCAAGCAGGAAAAGAGATTGATGAAGTTTCTAAAAGTTTGCAGGCAGTCACTCTGAATCCTAGTTCTTCTACTACCCTGGAAGAGTCAACACCAAGCAAATCATTTACTTCTATTGTAAGAGTTTTTTTATTGTAAACATTTTGCAGTTGCATCATTTCATTCTTTAACACTTTGTCTGGTTTCACTGAGTGGTATAAAATATACTGGCCAGCTGGCATCACCAACTTCATTACCAGCTTTTGGGACTGAGTACGCCTATGTTAGTCCTAATGCTGCCTATAGCTACACTAGTCCAGAACCAGAATGTATGAGGAAGTCTGATGAGAGTTCTTTTTCTTTTCATTATTTTTTTGTATATTTGTTATGATCGTCGTTTTCATCTCAGCTTTTGGCTATTCAATCCACCTAAAGAATCTTCCTTTGGATGTCACACCTGCACAACTACAGGAAGAATTCATGAAATTTGGACCTATAAAACCTTACGGAATACAAATCTTATATTACAAGGTTCTTTTCAACTCTTATTTGTATCTTTTGTTTACTCATCTTCCAAACAATTTTGTTTATATAAGTGATAATCATATTCAAGTGCAGCAAGGTCGAAGATGCTTTGGTTTTGTGCATTTTGAAGTGGCTGATGCTGTTGCAAGAGCAATAGAGGTATTTGTAGATGTTTAGGTCAATTTGTAATTGAATATAACATTGCTTCCATGCCATAATGTAGAACTGATAATTTAAAATATATATGTTCTAAAGTCAAGTCAGCTTCTGAACATGTCGGTCCACTAGTTATCTAATTTCCTTTGATAATAAGGATATGAATACCATGTTTCCCCTTATGACTCCAGCAACCAGCTCGTATTCAGGGAAACAATTATCTAATTGCAGATACCTGAGATAAGGATCAGTAGCTTATAACCATGTTTTTTTATGATTGATTTATTTCTAACAGGACAAGTGCTTGGTTTACCTTGGAAAATTATACAGTTACCTATTTTTCTTGACTTGGTGTCTTGTTCAATGTTCGCGTCTCTCTCGCTCCAATAATGTTTTCTTGCCTTGTTTTTCTATTTTTGGTCATGTCTGAATAGCAATAAATAAAAATGTCTTATATTTACCTAATTTAGTTTAGTTTAGTTTTTTTTTAATTAGTTAGTTATTTTAGATGTTTTAAATACATGCATCGTAATCATATTTCAGATATATATTATGTTTTCTTTTAACTTGTATCAGAGTCAAATTGCCTCTTGTCTATCGATCTCTCCTTCCCTAGGTCGTAGTTCCCCATCCTCTTCACAGTGATTAGGTCTCCACCCCACCCTCCTCTCCCCTCACCAATGTTTAGAAGGGTGTGTTCATCTCATGTCCCTACTTCTAAATGTGAAAGATCCTTTAGTATGATTGAATTCAGACTTTTTACTATTTTTATATAGCTCTTCAACTATATGGTCCAATAGTAGTCTTGTTTGTGATGCTTCTTAGTAAACGTATTCACATGAGCAAAATGTCTTTTTATATAATTCTACTTCTAGCCTGGTAAAATTTAAGATTTTATGGTTACTTGATTCAAGTACATATTCTATATATACCATTCCACCTTCCACTGATGTTTGTATATCAGGCTTGTTGCACAACAAACTTATTTGTTATTGTGGGCATTGGGTCAAAATACTTCTGCTTATTTCCTTATGATTGTGATTCAAGTACATATTCTTTATGATTGTGATTCTCTTACATAGCAGAATACTCTGTCATGATCTGAACAAACTAAAGTTGAATGGATTTCAGGAGTGATTGCTTGGTATATTTGTTTCAGCTTTAATATCGAGCAGTTTTCTTTATTCACAAATCTTTAAATATTCAGGCTTCCCCTGTAATAATAGGAGGCCAGCCTACATTTGTCGAGAAAAAAACGTCTACAAATTCAGCAGGCAAGTAACATGAGTTATTATGTAATATTTATTTGAAAAACATGCAAAATAGATATTATTCTCTTGAAATTCAGACATGTCCTTCCGATAGTTTAAATTCAAAATTTGTTCATTTGTTTTGTGCAGCCAGCAACAGAGGCAGGCACAGAAATCCGTCGATTAGAGGGCAGAGAAATTATGGTGCCAGGAGGAGGGTTTTTGACAGAGGTGAGGGCAGTAGTAGGACTGACTTTGGCCACGGAGGTGGCAGCAGGTCAGGGTGAGGTTGAACCAAAGAGTCGACCATGGATCATCTGGTGGTCGAGGGAATTGAAGTGGACCTAAAGTGAAGAAACATGTGGCATACCTCAAGCTTTGTTGGCTCTGTCCTTAAATCGAAAGGCTACTCCCTCTACATGGCTAGCCAATGTTAGTCTCCTCTCAATACAGCATTTTAAGTTCAGGTTAACATACTAGATCAATGCTCTCACCACATGCCACCAGATTGATCTGATTGCGTTTAGTAGCGCTCATTTTCTTCTTGTGCTATATAAACTCCATTAGTTTCAGAAGGCGACAATGTAAACAAATACAAGTGATTGAGATTTTTCAAAAGTCTGGTTAAAAAAAAAATCAGTCAATGACTAATTGGTCAGAAATCAAAAGCGCAATCATTTTCTTGTGATCCTTAAAGCTTCTTGCTATATATTTTTTTGTTCATTGAGATCCTAATTGTTGCTATATGATATGATGCTGTACGTTTCTTTGCCATATTGTCAGTGTCCAATACAAGTAGATGATAATGTCTCTCATCTAGTTTGTCTCCCCGTAATCTTCTTTCTGCTATTTCTTTGAGGGACAAGTTTCTTCTATAATGGTGTATCATCAAGTAGGTTCCTATAGTAATAGCTAGTGATAGCAATGCCGAAGTGGGTGGAAATGCAATAGCAACGCTGAAGAAGGTCTAGAAAACAATAGCAACGCTGAAGAAGGTCTAGAAAACGCAGAAGCAGATGGTCAAGTGTTGCCCTTGCACCTGGTAGGATACAACAATTACAGGGTGTCGAGTTCCATATCGATAGACTCAACAGAGTGTGGGGTCTATATTGATAGACTCAACACTGAGTGCTCAATACTCGGAACTGACAACGAGTAGTATTTAAATTAGAAAACAAATATTACAAATTAAAAAAAACAATTATCTTTTTAAACTACTATCAAATACAAATATATTAAATTCAATTGCAATTGAAATTTTGAAATTCAAATATGCACCTTCTTTGCATAACAAAGAAGATCATAGACAGTGAGCAAGAGGAGCATCTCATCAGACATTTAACAAGTTTTACAAAAAGGAAGACATTAAACGAGATGCGCACATTAAGAGAGAAGCTTGACAAAGCATTTCTAAATCATGTAATTTTGCACAAGTTTCATCAGCAACATGAACAGGAAACCCTGTCGAGTTTTCAGTAACATTTTCTGGAACGAATATAAATATGGGTTCGAGAGAAACAAAGAAAAGTAGGGATGAAACATAAAATCACTACGCAGCAGCAACCAAGGCACACCGAGCGTTTGTGAAAGTGGAGATGAGCGAACCAAGCTGCAACTTGTCATTGCAGGCAAAGCTCAATCGATATCTGCAGTTCAAAGAAAGAAAAAGGAATTTGTTGGAAAAGAATAAAGATCAAATAGCCTTTCTAATTCAAATGCAAATCTACTGAGTATGGCAGATCCAATAAAAAAAAACTAGTAGGAAGGTAACAAAGAAAAGATAACATTTGAAATAGTTATCTTATGTTATCTTTTCTTTGCCAAACAGAATGAATACCATGCCAGATTCTTCCATCTCGTCTTTGAACTTCGGTAGAGATAATAGATTGACTCATGATTTACAACTGGTTGTGGATAGCAACACAATTTTTTTATTGAAATATGAAACTGTAAGTATTATTTCGATCATCATGATGAACCAATCTATCATATTGCCATGGTCTCTCAAAAATAGGTGACATGTATCCATGGTTAGCACGTCACAACAAATATGATCTTTGTAATTGTTTCTAATAGAAAATAAAATCAACACTCATTTAGAGGCTGTTACCTCACTTCTCTTTTGCAAATATGATGTTTCAATCTTTGATTATATGATTAAGCATAGTGACAAGAAGCATGAAAATAAACAAATCTAGGTCATATCAAGCACCATAAAAAAAGTTCATACTCTATATCTGCCAAATCATTGATTAGCTGGACTCGGATAGTAGGTGGCATTTTGATTTTGAAAACAAACCTGAAAGTACACCTCAGAATTAGTATGAGAATAAATGAGCATAGAATAAAAAAAAACATTTTCTTTGGTTCCATACATTGTAACCTCCCTCACAATATCCACCAACGCCAGTCCTTTCCTCATTTTAACATCAGATATATCTAATCAAGTAACAAAGCATTAAGGAAGCCAATATTTTACACCATCGTAAGCAAAGATTTCAAGTGAATCTGGAAGGATACAATTAAAAGCAGATGTAAAGGACTCATTCAATAACCAATGAGCAATCTGTTCAATGTCTTTTGGCATTGGATTTCCAGTGCACAGATATACAGCTTCTTCGTTTATATGCTGAGATGACATATGGGTAGACTGCAACCGTGGGGGAAAAAACAACAAGCAGGATTGTTAGTATGACAGGACTAGAAAACAAAATGACATGTTTGCAAAAGAAATTAGCAAAGAAACTCCAAGGTTACTCAACAATTCAGAGATAAGGAAAAAAATTCTATTAGCAGAGAATAAACCAAATTAAAACCAGTGACTATGAAAGTATAAAAATCATGCATACACAATTGAAAATCAGTTCAACAGAACAACTAAGAATGCTTGCAGTCCTAGGATTGATTTAAAAATCAGAACATATAAAAGTTGCTTGGAGATAATTGCAAACATAGGCAAAGGCAAAAGCGGCATATCTTTGAAATTAGAGGTCTAGGAGATAACCTATCCTTGGAATTGCAGTTTAAGTCAATAGGGGGAAAAGGAAGAACCTTATAAGAAAAAGATAATGCAACTTTTGAAATCATATTCACACAACAAGCCTGAACAAATATAACCAAAAACATAAAGAAATGATAATTGATTTCCCAACTTCTAAAGATTGTTTGTCGATTAAAAATCTTCTCAAATATATTGGACACAGGAAATTTTGGTTCCTTGGGATGGCAATATACTTTTTGATACCTGATTTAGCTTTGCTTTCCCTCCTCTAGTAATAAGAACAAGAAAAGATTTTGTGCATTGAGCAGAAAGTTCCAAAAAAACTGAATCTCAAAGAAGCGAGCAAGAACAATTTCTTAAAATATAGGTCTTTAGATTAGTATAAACTGTACCTTGGTGAAACAAATGCATACATATGTATAAGCACTAGAAGAACTGATGACTGAGCAATATTGGATTTACTACCCACGCATGCCTAGTATGTCGCTTCCCAAAGTACAAAATGAAGAGCTAACTAATAAACAGACAAAAGCTGTTATGCACATAAAAGAAAATATCCAGCATCAGACCTTAGGCTCACACAGATACAATCAACATTGAGGTATCGGAAAGGATTTTCTGTCGGTAAACTCATTCTCCTTCAAAGAGATTTCTCAAGGGTTCCAAATATAAGTTTGGTTAGCAGGGAGAGAAATATGTAAACAGTTAGAAAGCTTCCTTACAGATGTTTACAACCTAATAATTGTTAATTTTAAGCTTCAAGATGCCTTTATCAAATTCAAGATAAGTTTACTGAGCATGAAACCAGTTCTTTAGCTTTGATTCTTTGTTATTTAACTACTTAATGAAGTGATTTAAGGTAGAATAGTTCACAAATCAATAAGATTTTATTTAGCTGATCCACGTACATATAACAATACTCAAGACAATACTTTATAAAAATTAAATCAATTTTTTTTGCATTTCAGAGATATATAATTTGGTAAAGATGTATGGAAGTTGAAAAAGAAAAAAGAAGGTAAGCAAGCAGTACACGTCATTCATAGTCATTGTGACTTCTCAGTTATTATAAATGATGGCCAAATGAATCTGGGATTTTTAACCTTGTTACACGCTTTTCAGATGAGCTTTAACAAGTACTAAAATTTCAAAGAAGACAACTGATGACCAAAGGAAGGTGGTTATAAACCAAAAACACCAAATGTTATAGACAAAATAACATATCATATCCAATTAAAACAAGTCATCTTTTGATTCCAAAAAATATATATAAACCTAAACTAACCTGCAAAATATTCAGAACCTTTCTCATATCACCATTGCTTAGCCTCACCAATGCTGTCAACCCACCCTGATCTACGTCAAGCCTAAAAAGGATACCAGTTATGTAAATTATGTGAAATTTTTAGCATACGGATATGCCAGGAAATAACTAGTATCTTGACATTTGAAAAGATAGCAAGTACATAAAGCAAGTGTTTAAGGCTAGTACTAGAGTATGAGACATATTTAGAGAACCAAAAGAACTACAGAGTTATACACAATAATTACAGTTTGTGCATCTTCTTATGATGAGTCTTCCCACCTTGCAGTGTTACTCTGTGTAGGATCGTGTATGCGGCTAGAGGGGGTGAATAATCACTTAGTGAATTTTAAAAATATGTCAAGTCCTTCGATTATATAGAGCAGAGTATGTAGTGAAAGATTAATATAATTAACAAAGCAATATGTAGCGGAAGCAAGTAAAAGCTAACAGCTAAAATGCAGTGGAAATAAGTAAAATGACACAAGTGATTTAACTCTATGACCTATCAATTCATTAGGTGAATCACCTTCCAGAGGTGGAGAAACCCTTACAAATTGACAAAATAATAAATAGATAAATAAAGTTCAAAAGAATAATAAATAAACAAAAATACCGAGCTATCTAATGCTCTCGAAGCTCTTGAACAAAGAATTTGAGAACGGGAAGCTAGAGAATCAATGTGATTTTCAATGATTTTGATTATTTCTACTTCACCTATTGAGCCCCTTTTATAGTCCTTTTTTGCTCGATTGAACCTCCCTATTCGGTCACCCAAACAATAGTTTATCTGCACTCAGTCTTTCTTACTTATCTTTTCCAATTGCTTGAACCCGCTTTTCCTGTCAACCAAAGATGCTCCACGTCGACTTATCTCCATCCAGATACTTGTTACAATCGCCTAATCATCATTCTCCCGGATCGCTGCCATATCAATAGATAAAATCTAATCCTTTGTCACATCAATATCTGGACTGACTTGTATTCATCACTTCATATGGTTGCCCAAACCTCCTTTTTTTAGTTGTCTGAATACCCGTTGATCGGAAATCTTGTTCAGTTGCCCTAAATCTGAAGTGTTCCTGCAATACAAAGTTAGTCTGAAAAACATATAATATATATTAGTAGAGAGTTAACTACTCGTCAACTGTCTAATTGACTTTGATTTCAAAACACATATTGATTTCTAGGTCCAGTCAACACCTAGCTGAAGAGTCTACTCACTCCCGGATATAAAAAGCTCCCTCATAGTCTTCTTTGACTTACCTTTTACCCGGCATCTACCAGGACTTCTTACCTATGTCACCTGACTTATAGAGAGTTCTTACCTGCCCAGTATCTAGTCACCCTGACCTACTGAGTCTTCATTGCTTGGTATTTGATCCACGACCTACCAAGGCTTTCTTGCTTGATATCTGATTTCTTTGACTTACTAGATCTTCCTTGCTTGGTATCTGGTCCACCTAATCTATCAAGGTTTCCTTTGTCAAGTTATCTACACCTGCAAACTTGACATACGAAGATCAATATCTAACTTTAAACCCTTTGTCATACATCAAAGGCCTAGGTTCGATTATACAGTGCTCCCTGTACCAACACTTTGGACATGCCTTTCGATTAGGTTTAGATAACAATGAGTGTACCTCAACAGGAAGACCCTATTCCCGTTGGATTGAATCACCCAAGTGTTCAAGGCTTCTCTCCACTAATATACCTAGATATTTCGTTTGGGTTAGATATCCCTTTAGACTTGCTATTATGCTCACTTGGTTAAATTTCTCTCTTAACTCGGTCCAAAGGGAGAGATCATTTGGTATGGCCAAAATTCTAACAAAACAAAACCCAACAAGCATAAGCACGAAGCAAGAAGATTAACTTCTAGTCATTGAATCCCCCACACACACTGAATGGATAGAATACACCTGGCTTAAGAAGTTGCTAAGTGTATAAAGATCAACATGGGTCATATGGCACAAAAAGATTCACTATACAATCAAGCTTTTGGTGCTAGTTCCCACTCTTAGGTTATTGTGTCTTCATACTAGGGATCAAACTCTAAATTGATTCTTTAGTGACACCATGCAATGGCATTTGGCCTTGCTAAGTCAGCTCTTTTCATTGACGGGTCAAAGCAAGACTACAAGATTGGCTAGAGTTAGAATTCAAACCAATTCTTTCTATTAATAAAATAGGGCATTTACTAATTAATAAGTCAACTCAAAGGAAAATTAGTCATACCACCCTTAAATAATGGTATGAGCTCACATCATTTGCACCTTATTCCTATCTGTCTAATTCCCTTTCCCTCTGTTGGATTGTTGTAGACTTAACTACTTCCACCCTTACTATCAATCAAGTTCTTCCAGAAGGAGAACCCAAGAACCAAGCTAATGGCCCATTTAAGTGTAAGGATAGAGGCCATTTATATCATTTCATGCCAGCACTTGGCAGGCCAATACCAGAATGTGGAAGATCTAAACTATGGTGCAATTCTAGAGGGAAAAAGAGTCAGAAGGTTACACAAAAGGTGTTAATCAAGAGAATACCTAACCACAATGGAAGAAACGTTTGTTGTTAGCAAGTTTAAAGTTTGACATTAATGCACATCAAGAAGTCTTCGAGCTCAGGCTAGTGAATCAGATATGAGTTGTTCAGGATAGTGTGCACAAGGGAGAAACTGTCCTAGTGGGAAGTTTAAATAGTTGGTAAGTTCTTTTTCTTATATTCATTTAATGATCTTTCAATGTATTTCATATAAACTTATTCACCGACATTAGCCTCAATCCTACCTTCTAGAAGGTCTTTTCTTGGGATAACTTCTAGGCTTATATGACCATGATGCTTTCCTCGAGGTATGGGATAAGTTAGGTGTTGTCCATCTTCTTAAGTTACAGTTGGATCGGAGCTTTTTCTAAAGAAATAGTCCCTATATTACTGAATGGTTACTCCTTTCAAATGCCTTCTTTCCGACATTGGGGGCATTCATTCCTCCTCCAATGGTTATCCAATAATCAATATATTGGTTGTTCCTCTGTCTTATGCATCTTAATGTTTTCTCTGAGACTCCCTTTGAATGGTGGTTTTTAATTTTTATTCTAGTGTGCATGTGCAAATAATTAATATTTTTTTACCTTTTCAACATCTCTTTCAGGTTTGGTCTAGTTGTCAAACCAATTCAAATGGAATGAGACAGATGTCTGAACCCAGTGGCCTTCCCATACACCCATTCTAGTGCAAAAGAAAATCCACATGTGATATCATACCCATCTCCATGAAATTAAGCAATTGCTCATTCTGCAAATCATCTAATCCTTCAACTTTAGCCTTTATGATGTCTTTCAAATAGTTTGATACTGACTCTTAACAATCGTAGAAAGAATCTCTTGTCAAGTACAATTTATGAATAATTTCAAAGTAGCTTGTAGCTTCCAGGTTTCATTTTCAATAGCTAGATCAATAGGTGAGCAGTGGTTATAGAGACTTTCCTTTCAGTAAGAGCTTTAGAGCAATCTAATTCTGCTGAAGCGCATGACTATTTGTGAAGAGATATAAAGTGAAGCAGGTCAGTTTCCACAACCATAGCACCCTACAATAGAATTTCAATCTTATCTAACCACTAAGTTAATCAAGAACAAAGTGTACACCACATCACAATCCATCAAACATTGGTCAGTTCCTAACCCATAAGGAATGCTACAATATTGCAATTCTCTGCTACCTATTCTGAAAGCAGAGATATCCAAACATTGTAAACCTGATCCGAGTTATCAAGCAATATAGGATGGATCTCATCAGCCTTGAATAGACCCCTTAAACCTCACAAGAAGAAATGTAAGATAAATCTCACAAATACCACATTGAATTGGGATTGTAGAAAGTACCAAGGTTGCCACCTTTGCAACTGAGATAAAGAAGAAAGGTATGATATAATCATGAATTAGTTTTACTTGCTTCACAACTACTAAAAACTCTCCCAAACTAAATAACTTTAATAGAATAATGTAAAATAGAAATCATCAGGAAAAAGATAGAATGCATTGTTTTCAAAAAAATAACCTTTAACAACTAAAATAGCCTGATTATATAACAAGCATATCAACTAAAAAGTGAAAAGGAAAAAAAAAACACCTCCATGCCAGATTCAGCCAGTGCATTTGAATGCCCCAAATAACAACAAAATAGATAGAATGATAAAGAGAAAACATAAGAAAATCAGAAACAAGATGAGTATCAAGGCTTATGCTAGCAATACGTGGTCAACAAACCAGATGAAATAAATGTTTAATCAATAACAGGAATAAATGCTTAATCAATAACAGGATGCATCAGTAAAAAATTGACAGTTTTGTTCATTCAATTTTGCAGTAAATCCAATTAGAATAAATCTAACCCTTCGGCTTTTATCACATGTTCCAAGCGTTCTCTAATGTTGCTTGAATCAAGTGGAGCAAAACGAAACCGAGTGCATCTTGACTGCAGAGCAGGAATGATCTTGTTCACATGATTACAGATAAGAGCAAACCTTGTGCTCTTTGTATGTTTCTCAATCACTTCACAGGAAAAAAAAACTCATATCAAGTGAGAATATAATTCCTGATAAAATCTTGAGAACTAAAGTGGGCATTCAAGAAACAAACCTCGTCTCAATGCAAATTGAGCATCTTTGGTCATGGCATCTGCTTCATCTAGTAGGACCAACTTTACAGTAGACTTTGTTCTGAAGGAAATCAGAAAATGAAATAGTAGGCTGGTTTTACAGAAAGTACTAGAAGATGATAAAATGCATCCATGTAGTTAATGTATTCTTTTCTGAATGGCATACAAGTAGATTGTAAGACTAAGTGAAGCCTGCATCCTTGTGTAGTTTGATCTCAAATTGAAGATAGTGAGAACTTCCAATGAAGTACATAGCTACCACAATCTAATCAGGGTGAGGCCTTGCATATGAGGACATATTTTTCAAACTCTCAATACAACAATGGCAAGATTATTCATTATTCTTTGTTATGTCTGTTACTGTTAAACCTACATAAATTTCAACAACAGAAAAGAACACTAGCCCTCTAATTAAGTCAGTTAATAATCTTACCACATTGCAAAATAAAAATTGCATCATAAAACCATAGTTTCAGGTGCTATTTCTACAAGGAATAAGGCACCATGATATTTCCATGTGTATCCAAATAAACAACAATCTTTTGGACAGGAGCTTGAAGTATTCCCTAGAATTATAAATTTAAGCATGTGGGTTTCTCTTGGCAAGGTGTAGTTAACTGCCAACTTCTTCATAGGGCTATTATGACTGCTAGAATTATTGATGTTGCTGCACCAACATGGTTAGTTTCTCAAATGCCTAATTATAAACAGCAAAATTAGAAGTGAATGATAAGCGAGATCATCACAGGATTGACAAACAAGTTATCATATGTTCTTTGAAAATAAAATCAAACATCTCTTCATCCATGTCTTGCTCTTAACAGGTGCATCCTAGAGTTCTTGAATATATCTTGTGGCCTATCAGAGGACAAAAGCATAACAAACCCATGAAAAGAGGAGCTCAAATTTGATAAAGAAACAAAATGAACAAAAAGATGTTAAGTGCAGATATGATTATCTTTTAAAAAAAATATAGAAAGTACATATCAGATGGTGGATGTATCAATAACAGAGGATCTGCAAACAAACTCATCAGTGGAGGTCGAGAATCTAATGAAAGTATCTCCCTACACTACACTGACAAAGAATACACTTCTAATGGTATTTTGAAGCTGGATGACTCTGGTGGAGGCATGGAGGCAGAGAAGGCCATGAGTACAGCGTTAAAATAGGGTTTTACTGCATTACTTTAATAATTACACCTAATTAAACTCCCTGTTTATAACCTTCAAACCTAATCACCCTTATCATATACACAAACCTCAAACACAGTTTATATTGCATGTGTTGGTAATAAAATCTCATCTTCATCCTCCTAGATTCCAAAGGTGGTCAACCTCCTCTCCCTCTCTCGGTTGGAAAGTCTTGCCACCCTCACCTAGATTTGAAAGCTTTGTCAAATTTGAAAATTTTCTCCCATCCTCCTCATTGCTTTTTAATCTATGATGATATTAATTAACTATACCATCTACTCTCTATGCTGTGGTAATGTTCTACACATGCCATGTTGGTCTACAATCATGTAACAATACCTCTAAACATGCATCAACCTCAACATAAATATAGCAACGCAAAGCTAGTAGTAATCTCTAAACGTGCATTATCATGGAAGATGCTCTAAAATTATCAACATAAACAACAAATAGGATTAGGCCACATGCTATGAGCATATAATCCAAGATGTGTACATAGGAAGCAACACAAGTAATGCACCAAAAAGGTAAAGAGCCTCCATAGGGTTAGAATTTCAAGTGGAACCTCTACATGCCATTAATCCCATGGTAAAGTCCTCACACAAGGGTTTTGACCTAAAGGGATTAATCACAATGCTAACATCTTTCCCACTTCATTTCTCTTTAGGTTTTCCTTGCAAAACTCCTCTTTATTTTTATTATTCCTACCGTGCATGCAATCGCATAAGATGTTTGAAAATCATTATGGTTTTACACCTCTCATAACAACTCTTCTTTAAATTGATCTCTTTCTCCTGACCAATCCTTTCAGTTGATCATCTAACACAATGATCTTGCCTACCAAGGTGGTGAGGATCCTACCTGAAGAATAGGACTTGTCAACTATGATGCCTCTCACATTCTATACATAATATATGAGACAAAAAGGTACGATGAGAGTGGATTCATGCATCTTATACTCAATCTTAGTAGGATATCACACAACATGATTTAGAGGGCATATGATAAGTAGAGTTGCCAATGCATGCCTAACTAAGGGATCACATGGCCTACCTTTGGGTCAGTGCCCATTTTTTTGTGGTGTGCATAAGTTGTGTGCACAAGTATGAAGGCATACATATGATACTTGTTGTACATTTTGCATGCTTACAGTGAGAGATAGACTTGTGCTATTGTGGAGCATTTACATTTACCATTCTACAGGTTGACCTAAGGTGGGGTGTCAAGGTAGCTTCTATTAGACATCCTTTCTCTTGGAGTTGTAGCTTTCTCTTGATTTGCATAGTTTTCCCATCTTTTTTATTATTTATTTTCTACATTTTTTTCTTTCATGATTATGAAACTTGTTATATTTAATTTAATTATTGCTTTCAAATCTCAACTCTGCCCATAACGAATTAACCCCGTCATGGCCGGTCCTAAGCCCGGATAAAGGAGGAGGGTTGCGTTAGGTTGTCAGTCAGTGTTAAATTAAGGTAAATGTTCAATGAATTGATCCATTAAACTATTGTGTTAATGCTTGATTATTTCTCGGAAAGAACGCATTGCAGGATTTGACTGTAACGCCTCGACAAGGACCGCTACATCTCCAAAACTCAGGTATAGTGATAAATATACAAGAATTCGCATTGCAGGGTCCGACTATGACGTATCGACAAGAACTGTTACATTTCCATGAGAACTTGGGTATAATGTTAAATAGGCAAAAGTTCGCACATCATAGATTGAATAAGAACAAATATTATAGGAAAACTAATAGTCTAAGATTTGGAACATTGAACATAAGATCCCTCACTGGGAAAGCAATGGAATTGTAGATACTATGATTAGGAGAATAATTAGTATTTTATGCGTACAAGAGACAAAATATATAGACGAGAAAGCAAAGATGATAGAGAACTCAAGTTTTAAATTATGATACATAAAAAAGAATAAATCAAAAAATGAAATAAGTGTTGTTGTAGATAGTTCGTTAAAGGATGAAGTTGTAAACGTAGTTAAAAAGGGGAATAGAATTATAACTCTCAAGGTAATAGTGGAGAAAGAAACTATGAATGTAATTAACATATATGCACCTCAAGTAGAATTAGATGAAAATATCAAATCAAGATTTTAGGACGACCTACATGAAATATTACAAAACATTCCGCCAAATGAAATGATTTTAATAAGAGGCGATCTAAATGGGCATGTTGAAATGAAAAATGAGAAATATGAGAAGGTGCATGGGGTTATGGGTTTGAAATAAGAAATAAAGAAAGAAAAATTATATTGGATTTTACAATAACATACAACCTTATATTAGTTAATACATTTTTTAAGAAAAGAGAAAAATACTTGGTCACGTTCAAAAGTGTGAATAATAAATCACAAATTGACTTTCTTATGATTAAGACGAGAGATAGAAAAGATTTGTAAAGATTGCATGGTCATCCTTGAAGAAAACTTAACTACCCAATATAGATTAGTAGTATTGGATATACGTCTCAAACATAGTAACATTTGAAGGAAAATATATACGACTTCTAAAATTAAATGGTAGAAGTTAAAGGATGAGAAAAAAATATATTTGTGAAGAAGGTAGGAGTACAAACATTAGGTGAAATATACAATGACTTTAATACGACATGGGATAAAATTAAAAATAATAGTCAAGAGTGTACTTGGTGAGCCAAAGGGGCATGCACCACCAAATAAGAAATCTTGATGGTGGAATGAGAAAGTACAGGAGATGGTGGAATGAGAAAGTACAGGAGAAAGTGAAGGACAAAGAATTATATATTTGTAAAACGAGAAAAACTTTAAAAAATATATACAATAGCCAAAAAAGAGACTAAGAAAGCAATGAATGAAGCTAAGAATGAAACTTTTAAACGGTTATATTGAAAATTGTATACAAAAGAAGAGGAAAGAGACATTTATAGAATATCTAAAGTGTGTGAGAGGAAGACAAAAGATCTTATTCAAATAACATGTATTAAAGATGAATGCAATAGAATACTAGTAAATGATAAAGAAATAAAAGTGTGGTGGAAGAGGTATTTTCATAACTTTTTTGTGAAAATTTAGATGACAAACTTAACTTAGGTAATTTAAGTAGATTAAATGAATATAGAAATTTAAATTTTTATTGTAGAATTCAAACTTCAAAAGTAGAACAAACTTTAAATGGCAAGCAAAATGGAAAAGTCATTGGACTAGATGATATTCCGATAGAGATATGGAAGTGCCTGAGGAAGCAAGGTATTGAATGACTTACACAATTATTTAACATGATATTGAAAACGAATAAAAGGTCTAATCAATAAAGGGTAAGTACTCTAGTTCCCTTATATAAAAATAAAGGAGACGTACAAAATTATGTAAACTATAGGGGTATTAAACTAATAAGTCATATCATGAAACTTTGGAAAAGAGTAATAGAAAAAATATTAAGGAAGGAGACCACTGTGACTGAAAATCAATTTAGATTAATGCCTGGAAGATCGACAATAGAAGCTATATGTTTTCTTAGACAACTAATTAAAAAGTATCAAGAGCAAAAGTAAGATCTATACATGGTATTCATTGACTTAGAAAATTTTATGATAAAGTCCCAAAAGAAATTATATAAAAAATTCTAAAAAAAGGTGTTAATATAACGTATATTGAATTAATTAAAAATATGTATGAGAATGTAATGACAAGAATGAAGATTTCAGATGGATTAACCGAAGTATTTCCCATAAAGATAGAGTTACATTAAATATTAGCTCTAAGTTCTTATCTTTTTTCACTAATCATGAACGAAATCATTGGATACATCCAAGATATAGTGCCTCAGTGCATGTTGTTTGCAAATGATATTGTTTTAGTAAATAAGACACATGAAAGAGTAACTGTTAAACTCAAATCTTAGAGAGAAATGCTAGAAGTGAAAAGTTTTAGGCTTAGTAAAATAAAGACAAAATACATGGAATTTAAATTTACTAATATTAGATGTAATGAGACAATTATTAAAATAGGAAATGATGAATTGTCTGTAACTGAATATTTTAAATATTTACCGTCATTTTTGTAAAAGGATGAAATGATTGATATATGTGTTACATAGAATACAAATAAGATGGTTGAAATGGAGGAAAACGACAAGTGTTCTTTGTGATCATAAACTACCGCTAAGACTTAAAGAAAAATTTTATAAATTAGTGTTAGACCTACTATATTATATGGAGTTGAATGTTGGATTATTACACGAGCATATGAGTAGAAAATGAGAGTTGCATATATGAGAATATTTAGGTGGATGTGCGGACATACAAAGATGGACATGATAAGAAATAAAAATATTAGAGAGAAAGTTGAAATTGCATCTATTGAAGAAAAATTCCAAGAAACACGTTTAAGATGATACAAATTTATACTTAAATGATTAATAAATGTTCCAATTAAGCAATGTGAAACTATGACAAATGTGTATATCAAACAAGGAAAAAAAAGACCAAAAAAGACTTAATTAGCAACAATAAAACAAGATAAAATTTATTTAAATATAAATGATGATATAATAGGAGATAAAATCTAATAGCGTAGAAGGATCTATATAGTCGACCCCACCTAGTGGGATAAAGTTTGATTCTTGTTTTCAAATCTCATGCATATTTAAGTAGTGTTTGTATTATCGCTTGTTGAGCATTGTCTAGTATCTCAGTGACAAATCCTATGATTGCCATGAGAATTGTCACACGAATGTCTTCCTAGCCATGGGAAGAAGCTCACTTGGGGTGTGACAATCTAATCACCAAATGAGAACGCCTTCCTCAAGAAAAGTGTTAAATGACTTTTTAATAAATAGTTATACTATACTCAGATGAATGTAATATTTTTTTTAGTTTTTAAGCGACTATATAACTTTGCTTTTTGTTAACAATTATATATATATATATATATATATATATATATATATATATATTGCCTTCGTGGATTTGGAAATTCAATCCACACAGTCTTAGCAATTCAGTGCAACATTTACTAAAAAAATCATATTTCAGAATCCATACAATTTTAATGTCAAGTGATATTCCGGGGGAAAACACCTTCACATAGAAACCATAGCTTCCTTAACAAAAATGTGAATTCTCTTCCTTTCTCAAAATGGAAGCTATAACAAAGAGTAGGGGACAAAGAATCTCAGATTAACCAGGTACAGTTAGAGGGGATGGGTGGGTCATTTCTACGACCAGCAGAGCTTTTACATGTTTGAAAAAGACCACTCGTGTGCAAAAAACTTTGTGGTATATAAAGGAAAACAACAAAAGATGTGGACTGGTCATTGCATAGATTAAAGGGAGAAAGCAAGAAAAAATATATTAAGCGCAATAGGACCAATGGAGAACATAGTCGCACCTCAAACAAGACCAAATTACAACCCAAAAGAAAGAACAATTGCCAATATAATTCAGGCACTGAAAGACGAAAACTGACCAAAACAAAAGAGAAAGAGAGAGGGAGACGAGAGAGAGAGAAAGAGAAGAAACAGGGGAAGTATAACTTAACTACAACTACAAAACCCTAGTACTGTTAGTAAGCGAAATTAAAGAAACAGAGTTCGATTTTTAAACTACCCGAAGGAAAGACTTCTTGCACTGGCAAAACTCTGAATCTGCTGGCGAACAACATCAATGCCCCTATCATCGGACGCGTTGAGCTCCAAAATCATATTTTTATACTGCGCTCCATAAAGCTTCCGAGCAACAGCCAGGATCGTGGACGTCTTTCCAGTCCCCGGAGGCCCGTAAAGGAGAAGATGCGGTAGTCTATTCTCGCTCGTCAGACGATCGACTGCCCTCAAAAGAAACAAAGAAACGAAAAAGGAAGCAGCAAAGAAACATTTAGAACCAGAAATGGCGAAGAACTGGAAATCGGGCAAAGCGAGAGGGAAAATTTTTTTAAAAAAATACTGGTGTCTATGATGTCACGGTGGGCGGCAACGTCCGCGAGGGATTGGGGTCGATACTTCTCCACCCAAGGCGCAGATTTGGGGTCACTGACAAGAAGCGATTTCCCCTTGTCGGTCCTCGAAGAGGGTAGCGGGTCATCATCGATCTCCATGGGAGTACTTGCTTTCGCCATCGCCGTAACCCTCCGTGCTCCTCTCCCGGACTCCGCTGCCACGCCAAAACCCCGAGGGCGAGCGCGGTTGTGGGGTTTTCCTTGAATTTATAACTTTTACTTTCTTTATTGATTTATCTCAAAATTCGATAATTTTTCCGAACACAGCTGTAAAATACTCCATGATTTATTTAAATATTTTTAAATCTTAATTATGATATTTTTTTAATAAAATAAAAAATCTAAAACGTTAATTATTGAGCCGTATAGGTCACTCAGAAACTCTCATCTCATATTTTTAAAAATTTCTTATTTTACTTTTGAGACATAGCTAAGTTGATTATGATATAATAGAATTGTTGAAATGGACAAAGATCGAATCTCTACAAAACTAAAACAATATAACACTTACTATCCACTATCCTCGAGACTATGTGTATTATATAGAATATCATATTCTATCTAATTATCTAGACACTATCATTAATTAATGTTTGGTAGACCAACAACTAGGTAAATTTTATAGGATCCAAGAGGGAATGGGTGAATAGCCTTTCATAAGCTTTAGACAAATGCTAGTTCGCAACAAACACAAGTATTGACAAAAAAAAGAGCATAATAGCAAACTAAAATAGTGCAAAAGAGAGATAGAGATACAAACTCAAGGATTTACATGGTTTGTCAACCTTGGACTTTTACTTTATAGCCTATGACCTTTCGATGTGTTACTCTATGAATTGCACTATTTTTTTCCCCTTCTTATAAACCTTTCAAAGGTGAAACAAGCACTTACAAAATCTTTATTACAAAAGAGTAAAAAATATAACAAAAAGAAAAAGAGAGCATGGAGAGTAGACAATTTGCCAAAGTATCAGTGTTAAGATGTATATTTTGTAGCTCACATGCCCTATACTTATAACCTCCTCCCAAGCCTCAAAGCTGCCTCTAGAATTTTCCATTCTATTATGATCAATCAACTACTTCTCAGCATTAATAAATTGGTATTTGATGCATAACTACTTTACATATCACTTCAGTTGATTGCTCAACTACTATCAATTGGCTGCTTTCTAATTAAGCTTCTTGATTCATCGTTGTAACAACTAACTATTTTGTTGTAACCGTTCAATCGTTCCATCAGTTAACTTAAGATGTCATTAGTTGATTGGTCAATAGATTAATTATTTAGTTATAACAATAGATTTTTTTGAGTCAACTCAAGATATTATTTGTTGATTGATTAACAAATTCGATTAGAACAATAAGCTTTTATTTTCCTATATAAGTTGGCTATTTAGTTGACTACTCAATTAACTGGTATATGGTATCAGTCAACTAACAATTTGATTGGCACAATGATAGGAGTAAATAATAAACTTCTATTCTGTTGATCTTGAGTCAATTGTCCAGTCAACTCCAATAGTAATCGATTGAGGAACATATTTCAGTTGACTAAAACATTGACTAAATCAATCTTGAGATTTTTAGTCTGCGCTTAATCTGATTGCCTTAAATTACATGTGCACTCAACTCATTGTCATACACACACACACACACACAAAATGCCAAATCTAGAGAAAATCATTCTTCAAGATCTTTATTGAGGTCTTCCTTTTTTATTATACATCTGATCAATCTTTATTTGTTGGGACTTTTATCTATCAATCATCTTTGATCTGTCAGGACATCATCTTGCCAAACATTCAATTAACCTTGATTTATAAGAACTTCTATTATTGCACCTACAATACTCACCATCAAGTCTTTTACATCTACAACACATCAAATACATGATCTAACTTAAGCCTTTGATGTACATCAAACTAGTTATTCCAATATATTCAACAATGAATCTCCAATAACCATAAATCAAATATTAGATAATCTAAGAATATTTATCTCTAATCTTCATTCATTATACTCAGTGATAAAAGAAATACCGAGAGACTTTGGAAGTAAAAGCAAAGATGAAACTCTCTTAAGTAACACTCTTTTCACTGAGGATCATATCTATAATGAATTTGAGGATTTTAAGAGTGTTCTTGCTTTTTAAGGCACTCGAAAGATTTTTATTTAAATTGTATAAATTGTTTGCTAGAAGGTCTCTAGCAATGGTGGTTGCTCATTTGAGATGATCGAGGAAGATTGTGTGAGGTAAATAAGGTCTTGGTGGTTTTCTTGGATAGAGAGTATTTATCATAAGGATTTTTTTATTCAAAGAAGAGTCTAAATTAAGGGGTGACTCAACTAAACAAGAGTCTAGTGGAGAGTGCTTTGTAGATCATCATTGTAAGTTCTAGTGTCATCATAACATTTATAGAAGATTATTCAATTGCTTTAGTAGAACTTGAGAGTGTTGCACTAAATGTGTTATAGGCTATAGAGTAGGAGCAAAGTTTCTAAATCATATAGTATCATCTATTGGCTAGCAAGCGATTAATTATCTTTTATTTTGGTTGCATATAGCACAACTTTAATATTGATCACACATAGGAACTCTAGTTTTTAACATCATGTTTGATCACACATATTGATCACAACTTTAATATTGATCACACATAATGTTTGATAAACACCAAAACATTATGAACAACAATGTGCCTACCATGTGCAATCTTTGCTATCAATATGAAGTTGTTGCCTCTGTAAATCAGAAGGTTGGACACTTAAACAACAGAGCCTCCAAATGAAAAGTTTATCTAGAGGAGAGAGACAGTGTCTTTATTTAGTATAATCGGTATTCACAACAAACAACACTTTGTTCAGGACAATATGATACAGAAAAAGGCATGATTTTGTATACTCATTAGTCAGCACAAGCTTTAGATGTCATGCTAACACAAGCTAAGAAAATTGGAAGTTCACTCGTTAGAATATTGTGACAAGGATCTCTGCTCGTTCCGAATTCACATCTCTGTTTCAGTAGATCAGGACTCTTCTGTTCCTCATTTTTTCCAGCAAAATGGATTCTGCAATTGACAGAAACGATCAAAAGAGGGAGTTAAAGAGAGTCTTGGCATTGTCGGAAAACCTTGTGTTTAGGTCTTTCCCTTTTTGTTGGTTTCTTACATTCTGAGATAAAAGCAGACCTGTCCTAGATGTCTTTAATTTGAATAAAAATCGATCAAGATGACTTACAAACTTCTTCTTCTTCTTTCTCTTCTCAATGTAAGCAAGAAGCTCCTTCTGTTTCTCCATGGCATCCTCTAAAGCCTGAAAACACCACCACAAGCTTGTTTAGCTCAGTTGACTGGCCAAAGGAATAAACTCATCAAGCAACAAAAAATTGGAAAAAGAGGGACATGCTCTTTGAAGAAGACTTGACCTTCATTCACATGCACACAAAGGGTTGTTTTCTACTTGCCTTACACGATACCTACTTCGATGCTCTAAAGTTTTTACATAACTAGGTTCGTAATCAAACATCATGTGTCTATATAAAAGTCTCATACCCAAATAATAAGATTATGTTTTCTTCTATGTTTTGTAAAATAGACTATGATTGTAACTAAGTCTCTGGAAATTTCTAGAAACGAATGTTGCCTCTTTACAGAATATAAATGAATGTTATTAAGCCGCTATATAGGAATGATCTCATGAAAATTCATAAGGTTAAGGCTTTGAGATAGATATCAGAGGAAATCACATGCTTCAGCATTTAAGAGCATCCCATCAGATTGAAACACTGACTATTCTCAAATTTAAGACTATGTAGCTACTGCTATGAATGTGCATCACCAGATTGTTACCTTCTTTGTTTCAGCAAGCTCTACCTCCAAAGCATCCACACGCTTGACAGCAGAATTTAACATCTCTTCCTTCTCAGGTGGCATCTTAGTTGGTTTCATGCTGAGAACAGCCACCTTGCCTTCAAGATCACCAAGGCGTTTCAATGCACAAGAGAATTCATCCGCCGAGACAGTTGTTGCTGGCAGCTTTTGGTGGAATTTTCCAGAAGAACGAACAACTGAATGAAAAATTTTCCTTGGTGCAGTACCTCCTAAACGGACAATGGTGAAAACTCCCATGACCAAAGCCATGACACCAGAAAGGATATGATTGCTAAATCCATCTGGAGCTTTGTAAATTTCAGATGCAGAATATGAACCTGTAAAACAGGTGGATCACTAGAGAATTAAATGAATGCATGATATATATTAGTATAACTTTTGAACTAATAGTAGTTTAAAAGCACAACATTTCACAGGTATCAGCAATTATGATATGGACCTTGTGAGACAGCAAGCTTTTCATCAAGTACTTTGTCCCAGTTAGCATCGACAGCCTTGTCCACAACTGGAACAGAATCATCATATTGACATGGTGTTGGGAATTTTGCAGGAGCCTTCTGTTTGGGGAAATCGTTATGGCTAAATGTTAGTATAGCAGTTCTTCAACTGTCAAGACAACGAGTAGAGTAGAACTACAATAGACTTGTTTGTAAGCTTTGATGTCCTATCATGGATTTAGATGGCCTTTGACCTTGATATATTAAAGAAGGAAAATTTTCAATTGAAACCTAAGCTAAACCTGAGGATAGTAGTAACTAGTAAGTGAAAGTTCAATGTATTCAATAATTATTAGTTGGATCAAAGATGAAATGCACACAAACAGTATAACTTTAAGATTCTCCCAAAGACTCCGAAGTATCCCAATAGATGTATCAGTCCTATTAATGTATTCTAACATTATACAGCTTCTCGTAATGCAGTAGACAATTTTAGGATTTTATATTATTTTATAGTTTTAAGTTAGTTGTCAAGTTATTGCCAGTTAAAATTTGACCGGATCTTAAGAGAATTGATCTTACACAATAAATGCCAAAAAGAGTACATTACTTCTGCTACAAGTTGGGTGGTCATAAAGATGATCGAGGGCAATCTACTTGTCACAACATGCTAAACAATGGTGTAGATCAAGTATTTTGCTGAAATCCTATTGTCTAATGAAAGAAATGGAAATAGATAAGCAATAAGAAAAAAAATAAAGAAAGAATGTCATTGCAGGACAAAAAGACTAAATAGGTTTTGTAAAGCTGATGGTTTGACTAGAATGTGACTGTTTTCTTCCCTTATTGGTGATAAATGTGGGTGTTCGATAGTACTCCATGGAATATTGGGGAAAACAGAAGAATTATCATCTGCAGTAAAGTGTGTGTCTACACAGAAACAATCTTGCTTCTTTATCAAACAAGAATTGCTTAGTTCAGTATCACCAAGTACAGGAGGAAAATATGATATCATTTCACCTTTGTATACACTACTTCTTCAGAAATGGTTTTTTCCTCAGCCTCAGAAGTCAGATGCTGTGATCCACATCTTCCAGCACCTCGTTGCACCATCTACTATGTCAATTTATCAAACATAGTGATGCTTAGAATATCAGGTTCTCTTTTAAATCTTTTGATGGAATATCATGGCAAACTATGCAAGACAGTGAGTAGAATATAAACCAAGAATAAAAATGGATGGGAAGACACCTTTAAGATTTCAGGATCCTTCCATGGGCCTTTATCTGACCGTAGACATCCACCTTCACAATTGCAAGTGCCACCAAGGAATTCCGGTAATTCACTTGTAAGAAATTGACAAGTTAGAATCTTGTAAAATAATTTAAATATGAGATCTTATAATTCTTCTTACCACATTATTGCATAAAAAATGATTACTCAAAAATATTTTGTAGCAAATTTTTTTGTCTTTTGATATTTGTACCAACTATAAATTTGTGAATTCCAGCAGTAAGAAGATACCTAGCATCAATTACTTCAAGCAACTTGCTCTGGTACTTGTTTCCTAGAACCTAAAAAAAAATTCTTTTTTTAGGTACCCTAGTTATTGTTCTTTACCTGTTGCATCTAGAGACAAAATTGCTTACGTGTATCTTGGCAGTGGTCTTGGGGTCAAGGAATGATTTTACAGTACTCCAAAGCATCCTAAATCCTTGTCCTGCGTTGATAATGAACATGCGGCACAAGGTCTGGGATAGGACACACGTTTATAAGAGATTGAGAATTCTAACAGTAGAATAAATAATTAGTTACAGCCCGTTATCTCAAATGATTTACATACCTCTGGGTAATTGTCACCATCAATTTTCTGAATCCTGCCTATTAGTTCTCTTGCAGCTTTAGTGAATTGTCTAACACCCTATCAATTAAAATTTTAGTATATATGTTAGAGTCAAAGAAGAAATACTTAGACATGAAAAAAGAGAAACGAAACAATGATATTAAGTCAGAGTTCTACTTGACAACAAGGAATTACACTCAATTTAGACAAGCTGAAACATCTCATCTCAACTATAATTCTTCAAAACATTACTAAAGATGTCTATAATGTTGGTTAGGTTCAAGTAAAAATTATTTTGATGTGTCTAACAATGTGTTTAAGTTAGATTTATCATGTGTTTTTGATGCGTGCATCGTGTATGCAAGGACTTGCTAGAGTAGAGTGCACATAGAGCTCGTGGAGCATGTTGATTTGATGCAGTTGAGTCAATGTGATGTGATTATGCGATCATTTGTGCTTGATGGCTTATAAGTCTGCAATAAGGTGAACTTAGAGGCAAAAGGCAAGGTGAAGGAGGGAATTGAGCAAGCTCGGGAAGCTAGGTGCATCCTAGGGACAGGAGACTTAAATTCTAGGACTTGCAGCATGGAGTGACTGCTAGTTCGATGGATTAGAACCATAACAAGGTGTACTTGGAGGTAAGGTGGAAGATAACATATAATAAGATTAACGATTTCTTTATTTGTGTATGTGCAAAGAATTTTAAATTAGGTAAATCAACACTGTTCATCCCTCCCCCTCTAGCTAGTGTCAAACAAGCCATGATCCTACATATAATTTGTTCATTAATATTTTTTACACTAAGCATTAAACAAAAATAATGATTATGATATATTTGAATAGGTAATGAAAGTAATTATCATGCCTACCACTCCTTGAACATCAATAATGGTTGTGCTCTGATCGATGTGTCGTTTTGCTGCAATTGAACAAGCTGGAAACTTGACAGAAAAAGTTCTCTCAAACTCCTTTACATGGTATTTAACATAACGATCCATGGTGGTGACTTGCATCAGCTTGTTGGGATCAATTTGACCCAACCTTTCAATATAGACAGGCCTGCCTTCCTTATCTACACCATGATGACCTTGGGGATAATATTCCAAGACTTGATCGATTTCCTTGAAATCAAAATCCTAAAGGGCAATGGGTAGAAAGAAAAATATGTTACTTGTAATACTACAAATGTAAACATGAAGAAGTGATGAAGGCAAATATGTAGGAGAAAATAAGAAGCATACTGACTGATGACAACCAATGGAAACAGATTAACAAACTGAAAAAGTAGATTAGCAGATTTAATCGCCAACAGTTTTTAAGGTTCCTTGATATCTGTTTATTATGAAGTATGTTTTACTTTGGTGGTAAATTGTTCCATACCGAAATTTCTAATTAATCTTTGCAAGGTACGCATCATTCACAATTGTGGTGCACTACGCTACAAATGTTCCGTTCTTATTTAATTAAATTTTAAACATAGACAATGATTCCAAACAAAGATAGTACATCGACTAATATGAAAAGTAAAATGTCAGAAATCAAACATTACCTCTAAAATTGTGTCAGCTCCAAACTCCTTCCTCCACTGGAGCATATCTGCCCACATCTGCTTTGTTTTCTCAATGTCAAATTTCCTGGCCTTGAGAAATCTGCCTCATATACAATGTGCATTAGTGCAGTAGAACAGATGAAACACAAAACGATGATGGATTAGCTACCGAAGTTAGTGATCTTTTCATCCAACTTCAGGAACACATGAAAGAAACAATGTAGAACTTATTTCTAAAGCTATAGACAAAAAAAAAACATTTGAAAGCAGCCATTAGGGAAGTTAGTGACCTTAGCATCATATGATAGTCATCATGACTAGAAGGTAGCATCTCTTCCAAAATGAGAATCTGACGGAAGGCATCGACGGCTTGCATTTCCTCAGCATTACGCACATCCTCAATGGAGACAGACATGACCTTGCTATTTCTCCTACCCTTTTTTGTCGAACTCCTGAGCTTTGTGGAGGCATTTTGTGCCTTCTTCTTTAGAGATTCAATCCTGGTTCTCCTTTCATCCTTGGAGATCACATCAAGACCTGAATATATATACCAAAACATGCCAAATCTATCAGCAAAGAGTCCCTCCTAAACCAAAGGAGCCATCAATAAAAGTAAAAAAAAAAAGCTAGATTCATATTTCTTTTGAGAGAAAATACAGCCTACTTTTTTTTTCAAAAGCTTTTGTTTTGCTATCTACAATCTTTAAATAGGTTGTCCTTCATTAAAAAAAAAGATATGAGATTCCAGAAGTGACAATTGTTGAATGATCCTTGATCATACTCATTCGATGGGTGACATGTGTATGAACAATGTGTTATCCAAGGATTAGAGCTATACCTTGAATCATGTCAAAGAAAATTGATTGATAATTGACACATGGAAGGATGTCATCGGAGGAGCTCAAATCTGGGGCCCATAGAGGAGAAGGTTTCTAGCCATTTGGGGATATTGGACTGCAAGCTAAGCAACAAAGTTTTATCCAACTCTAACCTCAATTCAGTGATTTTCTTGTACCATCATGCCCACCTCAAACCCTCTTCAGCTTAAGGCTCCATGATGACTCATTCCTTTACCTAAATTTCAATTGATACCTAAATACTTGTCCTAACCCAACAAATCAAACTTTGACACCATGTAAAGTTAGGGGAGTTAAACCCGACACATTCCCATCTTGCCAACCTTGGCTAGACAAAATCCAATTCTTGTGAACTCAGCTCCACCTAACCACAATTTGACTGAACTCCACCCAATTAAACCTCCTCTTGACCTATTCATAGTCATTGCTAGAATTAAATTATTGTAGCTAGCAAACTTTTATAATTTATTGAAACCTATAAACCTTGTTGCCACATAAAGCTGTATTGCTAACTAAATTCCTCAAAATATACCAACTTCACTAATTCTAACCAACAATTCGCTATAGGTTAGCGTTGACCACAAACATTGCCATTGTTATCACAAATTTGATATCCTCATAATATAAAGGCTCCTACTATTTAGGAAAACGAGCTGTTTTTATCAACGAAGGAAAGCAATCTGGTAGCCGGTCTATGGAGAAAATAAATTTCCCAAGTAAATCCAACAGCTCTTGGCTAGATCCTCAACTGCTCTAATGATTTAATTGATAGTTACAACTTACAATGAAATTGGATTCATATATACAAAAAGATGAAATCTACCAAGATGTTAGCCTCTGCATACCAGACATGACTTCACTCATTTTGGGTGCTTGCAAATTTGTCCTGGTTCAAAAAACGAAAGAGAATGTGCAGAGAGTTATGGACTCATTAGAAGGACACCAGGCGCATTTTCCCAAGCACCTGAAATGTATAACTCAGTGTCAGTAAACAAACAACAAAAAGTTCTTAGGGAAGGATGAATACTAATTTCTATATATGGGCACAATGGTACACGAAAAATGATCTGCAGATGCAAAGTTTAATCGTTTCTACTAAGCGCAAGATAATAAATCTATTTAATTCTTCTCTTCAATCCGTCGAAAAAAAAAAACTAAAATCAAACGCAATATGTAATGACTACAAATTCTAATGTAAGGTTTTCTTGGAAATCATACTCTGGTGCATCGACTGAATAAACTGTTGCAGAAGCCATCAAATAACCATAAAGGAAGAAACTTTCTTCACACACATACAACAAAACAAAAATCACATTTTGCGATCGAGGAATGGAGGAAAAGCCAAAATGGAAGAAGAAGGATGAGAGAAAGGGAAGGGGGTAAAAGAAGCATTACCTGGGACTGGAGAAAATCTGCAAATTGGCAGATAGAGAAGAGAAACAGGGCTGTGGGGGTTGAGTATCTTAAAAGACATCGCGGTTACGGCGGCAAAGCTACAGGAGAAAGAGAAAAAGTGCCTTTTTTTTGTATGGTGTTGACGAGGTCTCGCTCTTGGGCCGTGCGTTGGCAATGGCAGAGGAGAGCAAGGGAAAGGAGGGAGGCGGGCGGGCGCCGAAGTGCATGCCACTCCATTCTTATTCTTTCAAAAAGGGCTTCATATCTTCCTTGTTTAGCCAACTTTTCACAATCCGCCTGTTTCATTGCGCAAGACAGTGAATCAGGTGCCAACTTTTCTATATATAGAGGAAGATCCTGATAGGGATATGATATGCTAAATATATGCACAACTACGAGCTTGCCTGCGCCCAAACAAAAATAAATTGAAAGAATTAAAAATAGTACACATCTCATGATTCTGAGATTCAAGAACTTTGTCACACACAAAAAAAAAAAAAAAGATTCAAAGAACTTGAAATTAAGAATGAAAGTTCACAACTAAACATGAACATAAATAGTCCAAAGTAAATTTTAGTAAGACGGGACTTGTATACGAATCAACGAAAAAATATACTTTTTTTTCTTCTAGTAGTCAAATCAAGGGAAACTTATCTAGAATAAAAAAAATCTGAAAAATGGATGACCAAGAGGAGGTACTTAGTGAATCAAGTTGTACCTAACTTATATTGAATTTCAAAAGATATTAGGATGAAATATTTAGACGGGTAGATAATTCAGTCCTAATTGAATGACATATTAGGATATTTATTTTTTTGTTAATTTAGGTATTCAATTTTTACGATCCAATTAATTTTAAAGATGGACAACTCAACCACGTAGATCAACTATCAAATAAATTTAAGAGGTACACATGAATCTTGACATAGCACCCAACGTCATAGTGGTTCGAACTCCATGGACACTAAAAAAAAACATGAGTTTTGAATTCTCATTTATAAGAATCATCCTTATCTCTTACCATCATATAGTTCTCCGGAGACTTTTTGTTTTTCAAAATCAATTTGTACCTAACTTGTATTGAGTTTCAAAAGAAATTAGATAACTCAACCCTAATTGGATGACATATTAGGATCATCGATTAGTTTTGTTGCTGTATGATTGATATGTGCATCATTGATTAATCTCGTTATGCATTTTAAATTTGTATATTCAGATACTTCT
This sequence comes from Curcuma longa, assembly GCF_044706935.1. NCBI lineage: Eukaryota > Viridiplantae > Streptophyta > Magnoliopsida > Zingiberales > Zingiberaceae > Curcuma > Curcuma longa. The sequence continues at coordinate 759,460 of NW_027435602.1, read as the reverse complement.
AATAAAATAATTTTCTTTCATCTCACCAAAAACTTAAGACTATCTTTATTTTATATCGAGCCACCTAAATACAAGTAAAATATAGGATGATGAATTTTAAATTATGATGCATATTTTGGATCACATCTCATCAACATATAAAATACGAAAATGGCCAATTATAGAAAACACTTATGTATAACTGATATGCCTTGAGTCCACATGATGATCATGACACAAATGAATCTTTTCCAGATTTTACCACTCGCAAATCTAGAACAAAGATGTTGTTCGTACCAGAATTAGGATAAAAGATGATCACATTATAGATAGATATTATGGTATGCACAGACAGCTCTGCAGTTTGTATTTATTATGATGCTTGTTCTTAGCTCATCAAGTGGGTACGCTACGGAGGACGACGGTCTCGATGGAGAGGCCAGGGCCGAAGCCGAAGAGCACGCCCCACTCGTCTCCCTCGCCGGTGGTGGCGCGGCCCTCCGCCGCCGACCGCTTCCGCATCTCGTCCAGGATGAACAGCACGGTGGCGCTCTGCATGTTGCCGTACTCGCTGAGCACGTGCCGCGTCGCCGCCAGCCGCTCCTTTTGCAGTCCGAGCCGCGCCTCCACCTGATCGAGGATCGCCCGCCCGCCCGGGTGCACCACCCAGAAAAGCTGGTTCCAGTCCGTCAATCCCAGCGGCGCGCACGCCGCCACCAGGCTCTGCTCGATGTTGCTCGCGATGATGGCCGGAAGCTGGCTTTTCAGGTGGAAGGTCAGCCCGATCTCGCGCAGGTGGCCGCCCACCGCCTCCGCGCTTTCCGGCAGCATCACCTGCGTCGTCAAAGTTTTGATTTTTGATTTTAGTTTTTATTTTTCACTCTGTTCGATGTAAAAAAGATCAATTTTGTGCGAAATACGTTTGATCCTATGAATCTTTAATTACCTGAGACGCAGAGGCGACTTCGAAAATGGAGCGCTCGACGCCGTCGATGGGATCGGATCCGACGACGAGCGCGGCGGCGCCGTCGCCGAAGAGCGCCTGCACGAAGAGGCTCTCGATGTGGGCGGCGTCGGGGCCGCGGTAGGAGAGCACGGTGACCTCAGAGCAGACGGCGAGCACCCGGGCGCCGCGGTTGTTCTCGGCGAGGTCCTTGGCTACGCGGAGCGCAGTGCCGCCGGCGTGGCATCCGACGTTGTAGAGCATGACCCGGTTGACGGACATGGGGAGGCCGAGCATCTTGAGGAGCTGGAGGTCGGAGCCGGGCATGTCGACGCCGCTGGCGGAGCAGAAGACGAGGTGCGTGATGTCCGACTTGGGCCGGCCCCACTCCTTGATGGCCTTCTCAGCCGCCTCCTTCGCCAGCTCCGGTATCGCCGCCACCACGATCGCCTGCCGGGCGTCAAACGACGGCGCCATCGGAGCCAGCAAACTCGGATTCTCCCTCAGAATATCTTCCGTCAGGTACAAGTGCCGCTTCCTGATCGCCGCTCGCTCACCTACACGACGATTTCAATTTTAATTTCTTTCCTTTTTTCACTTCCAATTCCAATCAATAATTTCACATAGTCGGAATCTTACAGATGCGCCGGAACTTGGCCTTGAGGTCATGCAGGTGCTCACAGTCGGTGACCCGGAAGTAGAAGTCCGGATAAGCGCTCTGGTCGACGACGTTGCCGGGGTTGGAAGTGCCGATGGCCAGGATGGTCGCCGGCCCATCGGCGCTCTGTGTCGTTCGGGAAACGGTCGTCTCCATGGCCGGCGAGCTGCAAGCAAAGACGGCGATCTCGTCTTAGCTGCAGAAACCGGACTCCGAGTGAGATTTATATAGAATTGTGCGACCGAAAATAAACCGGAGTTGGTCGATCGGCCGGAGTAGGTGCGCTAGAGCAGACGGCAAAAAACAAGGAAAAGGGCAATAACAAATGGAAACAAATGGGCGTCCGTTTTTGTCCTTTTTTATTGGAATAATGAAAAGCACATTTATTATTTTTTTATTTTTTATCACGTTCCACTTTATCAGACCCTTAAAATTACATAGATATCCTTAAGAGCATCCGCACCGCTAAAATATTATAACACCCTAATTTAATAATTAAAAAATAAAATATATATATATATATATATGGACCACATGAACGCGTTCAAAATATTAAATGTGTTTATATGGAAAAAGAATAAAAAAGTGTTATTAACACGCTGCAACATTAGCATTCATGTGGAGAGAGAATAAAAGGTGTTATTAACACGCTATTAATCAGCGTTACAGATGCTCTAAGAGCATCCACAATGTTCATTTATTATTAACACTAATTTAATAATAAAAAAATAAAAAAATGTATGTACTTAACTGGCCCATTACAAAAAAAAGATAATCGCAGTAGCCACATCTCTGGGGGTGGTCGGTCCGGTTCCACGGAAGTTTTCCACCGACCACCAGGGTAAATCGGGAAGCGCATACGGCGACCAATCCAGATGCCCAGCATCCTTTGATTGCGTTCCTCATTTGGAGAAAAATTCTTACAAATACGCCGTAGCTAGGGATCAAATTGCGGATCCCTGAGTTACCATCCGGATGTCCTATCATTGCACCATTGTCCCGGGGATAAACTGGCTCATTCCATTACCATATGAATGCGTTCAATAATGCGTTCAATGTCTTGAACACGTTAATGACAAAGAGTGTTATTAACACTTCTATTAACGACGTTACAGATCCTCTAAAGAGGGCATTCCTTCTTTATTTTTTTAATCAAAAAGATATTCCATCTCATCCCACTTTTAAAATTACACAGATGTTTTCAAGTGCACTGTTAACTTTTTGACTTATAGATTTGGATTTGTTAACGAGTTGATGTCAAATTTAAATTTCGAATCGTTTCCACCGACTTATCAATCGGTTCAATAACATATTATATCAATTATAATTATAATAATATATACTTAATTTATTTATATTATAATAATTACGATGTGATATATTCATCTAATATTTATATTATAATAATTATAATTCAAATTTATCATATTTAATAATACTTATATTATAATAGTTATAAAAGTAATAATAATTATAATTTCAGATGTATTATAATATAAATTTATTCTGATCGATCAATAAGATAAAAAATAATAATATCAACACCATATTATTTCATTTGAGACGCCGTCCAATGTTGACTCTTAATGGGTCAAAATCGACTGCGGTCGGTGGTTGGAGAAGACAGTGCGCGCGTAGAAGATTAGTGGTTGAAATTAATGGCACGCCTGAATTTGGCAATGATTGATTGTTCATGTGACGTCACATGTGAGCTCTGAGGTTCCTTCATCTCCACCAACCTCAACAATCAACTCCTGCTTATAAAATTATTTCAAAAATTATTAAAGCAGTATTTTTCGTTTATAATTTAATATCTAAAATATCTCTATTATGCTCCGACTCCACCTGGTATCTTTATCTTGAATCAGCTGTCAACAACTACTTAGTTGATTTTGTAATTTGATATCTAAAATATCCTTTTATATATCATTATAATCTTAATGTGATTTTTACTAGTTGTTTACACCTTTAGAACAATATATTTTAAAAATAAAATAATTTTAATCCAAACTGCTACAATAATTTTTATTGAAGTTGTTTATATATTTAGAATAATATACTTTAAAAATAAAATAATTTTGATCCAAACTATTCCAAAATTGAACAATATATTTGAAAAATTACAAAAATAATATTTTATTTATAATTTGATATCTAAAATACTCATCTTGAAGTAAGTTGCTTACACCTCTCGAACTGATGTTCGGGATCACCTCTCCTTCCCACGAGAGAGGTGGTAGATTGATTGAGATTTTCAAAAGTGGCCTCTAAGGTTAGCCTAACCCATTTGTCTCATTCTTCATATTTCATCTTTTGTCCTTTTTCTTCCTCATCTCCGCTGATAAATTGATTTGGATGTTGGAGTAGTTGAGTCAGGATATCACTAACTTTTATTCTAACCCTTTGTCTCCTCTTTTGAAGCCTTGCAGGAGCACCATCTTTTTATGGTTGCTCGTGGACTCTCTGCGACTCCATCAACATCGAAATTGGATGTCCGATGACTAATTCAAAGGTGATTCCAAACAGCAAGATACACCTTCCTTATTAGCCGAATGCCTGGATAGTTTCATTCGGATACGTAAGTAGGTCACAGTCACCTTAATGAAAGAAAGATTATGGAGCCATAGGAGAATAGTTACGACTGTACGGGTAGTTAACGGAAGGACGATGGGGGTACTTAATAGAAAGACAATGTGAGCAGTTACAAGCGTAGCCAATGGAGATGTGAGCAGTTATGGCTACACGGACATTAAATTAAATGGACGGAGTAAGCAATAATTGTAATAACAAATGAGCTGAGTTGCAGGATAAATAAGAGTACAAGCTATGGATGACAATATGCATTCTAACATATTCTAAATCTTCTATACTCTCACTTCTTTAATAGTTATTAACTTAAACATGGAAGGGGATTTATCGGCCACCACCATTGGAGTGACTTATGTTACTATGTAAAAATTGTTTTGTCAGATATAACCCACACGGAGGGCAGTAAGATAGATTGGGAAAATCCATCAAAATAAGAATAATGTATATTTAAGATGGAACAACTTTGGTAGCTAATCCAAGGCAGAACGCCTATATTATTGGTGGAACGTTATTTTGATAAGATTTTAAAAGAAGAATGCCCTTTTTAACAATATGATAATTAGGGATTTTTTTATTTTCTAACAAACTTATTTGATAAAATACTCTAAATAAGTAATTAATAATGTCGGAGATTTTATAAGAGTTTTATTGATGAATATATTTTATAAAATTTATTTATAAATATTATTCTCGAGCAATTTATAATGTCTATTTACAAATATTAATGAATGGAACATGCATATTTAGTTTTATTTATATTTAATTAATAAATTATTCAACTTATTAGTTAATTCACTTTGTGCACATTAAACCAACACAAATAAATTCTTTTCAAGCCAAATATCAAATTTAACCAATCCAAACTAAGAAAATAAAAATCACAACTATTTGAGTTGACCGAACCCATCAGAAGCGGTCTAGTTGGTGGAATATAATTTTGTGACATTGCCAAATCGATCTCCAATGTCCAAAGATTACTTCCAAATCAATTAATATTTCTTTTCTTTTTTTTCTTTTTGACTTTTTATTAGAAACGAATAAAAAATGTGAGTGGATTGGTTGGGTGTTAATTCATGCTAAGTCATCGTGAAGGAGGAGTGGCATCATCTCCCTCTCTTAATTAAAGACTAATGGATAACTTAGTGGCAACCACCCAAGTAAAGGACAACTTTTAAATATTTTCTTTTTAGTTAATACATCACTTTAGCATAGTTCTTTACGAAATTCCTCTTAGATTTAATATATATATTTTTAAAACTTATGAGACTAGCATAATTTATAAATTTTACATAAAAATAAAAGCATTTATTTTAGTGTGATATCCATCTTATACTTTATCAACTATAGAAAACCTACGCACTTTTTTTTTTGTGCGACCGTCCACGATAGAATATTTCAGATATTCGAAATTGTTTCTTTTGCATGTTAAAAAAATATATATATACATTTAAAAAATACTATACACCATTTCGAGCACCTGAAATTTTCTATCATGAACGGTCACACAAAAGAAGACGCATAGAATATCAATCTCTATATAAAAACCCAAGCATCCCTGTCAAAACATGAAATTACAATGGAGGTATGATTCATTTCAAATCAAGCTATAAATTTGTCTGGATCATGACAAAACACATATCCTTCATACACTGCACTGAATCATCTAGATCATGACAAACCACCAAATATCACAACGCAAGTATGATTCATTTCAAATCAGGCTATAAATCAAAATAGAGCAATATATTTACAGAAAGAATACTTTCCAAATACCTATTTTATTATTGTAAAATCATCATCTGCGTGTATAGAGATGATTGAACAACAAAATTAGTGTAATGGTTAAAAGAAACGAAAAAGAAAAGTTATTGTTAAAGAAAATTGGTGGTTATTCAATAGAATAGTCGTTCTCCATAAGTTTTGAGGGATGCTTCAATGCATGTTTGGAGAGACGGACTGAGAAAATTGCCTAACCGTGAAATGGAGAAAAAACTCATTGCTTGGTAGCATTGGTTGTGTTCTTGTAGAATAGGCTAACCAAACGTTCAAACATTGCACCACTCCTAGAGAAGTAACCACTGAAGGTCTGTTGGAAGGAAGGCGGTGGGAAGTCCTCTGCAGGCATGGCAAATGGATGAACCATCTTTTCAAACTTGTCCAATGTCAGGTAGGCATCAGCCTCTTGCAGCCTCTCCGGTGCCATTATGGGCAGTGTGTGCTCTTGAAGAAATGAAGAAACTTCCTTATCAGAATGCTGCATCGAAATCAAGTCAAAAGAACTTGTTATTCATCTACGAGCATGTACATTTGATTAATATATGTTGTTTAACCATACAACCTCAAGCAGCTCTAAATTTGCACCATGACTGAAACTCATCTCTATCCTAAACCTTTTTGGATCTTCTAAGGGTACCTGCGTATTGATGGGAGACACAAATGAAGGTTGCCCAGTTTCATACTGGCTACAAACATTCAATAATATAATAAAATTTATATAAACTGAACATGAATTTAGAGTGCTAATATAGTAGGCAATCATAGCAGATTAGGGCATAATTTTCTTCTTTAACATGAAAGAATGCATTTGAATATCACCTTTTCTACTAGGAGAACATATTCAATTCAATATCCTTCTCTCTGAAAGATGTTCTTCTATGTTCTCTAGTTCCCCATCAGCGTGATCCACATAAATTTTAAGTACTAATATTTTGTAAAATTCCTTTCAACAAGGTGTAAAGATAGCGATTAAAAAGTCTGATTTTCTTTAACTGAACATATTCAATTCAATATCCTTCTCTCTGAAAGATGGTTCTTCTATGTTCTCTAGTTTCCGATCAGTGTGATCCACATAAATTTTAAGTACAAATATTTTGTAAAGTTCCTTTCAACAAGATGTAAAGATAGCGATTAAAAAGTCTGATTTTCTTTAACTTCATAATCGTTCTTCCCTTTTTCACTCAATGAACGACATCTTGGTTGTTCAGTCCTAGATAAAAAATTCTCTTGTAATAGTTTCTGTCTATTTGTTATAAAAAAAATTCGATACTCTCTTTTGATTGATAAAGAGTTTGCAAAGTTTGAGACATTTCCCAACTCTTGCCTCCACAAGTCAAACTTGGAAATGACCCGAAGACCATCAACTAAAAACATAAATTCCAGACAAGGAAACAAAAGAAAAATAAAAAAAACTATCCCAATTCCCAACTAGATTACAATCTCACAGTGGCTTCTTATAAACCATTATTAGAAGGAACCAGAAAATTGTTAATTCAGTATTATGGTTGTCACCCATGATAGCAGATATAAATTTCAAAAATTAATGCTTCCTAGATTATAAATTCTAAGATTTTTTCAGTTTCTAATAAATCCATACCTCTGTGTTTTCAAACATCCTTAGGACAATATTACTCATGTAATCAAGCTCTCTAGTCAGAAATAGCTCCTCCAAAGCACTGTTGGACACAAGGCTATCCTCTCCATGTAGGGACTCATCCAGGTTACAATATCGGAGAACATTCAGCAGGGAGTGTATATGAGATTCCTGTAATTTGAGAGGTAGAATATGAAAACTGTGAACAAAAATCTATGCGTTAGCAGCAATTACTGCATAACATAGGCAACAAATCTTGATAAAAATACGAAAAGCAAACAAACTGAGATGAAAAATCCAAACTACCAACTTCCATCTTTGCAATTGATCCAACTAAAAATCTGGGAGTTGATCAATAGATGAATAACCTGACCATATTGAACTGGATTTAGCTGAACTCTCCTAAGATTTTGTAGTCCTGCTTAAATCTTTGGAGTGTATCTACAATCTACTTTGGCTATATGACTCAAGATTTAAGGTCCTATTTAAATCTTGCGAGCATACCATGTTTGTTTGTTTGTTTGAGGGATGATACATGGGCCAATCGCTGTGGATATTTGAAGTATCATAACTAAATTTAGGCCTCAAGAGATGAGTGTTCCTCTTAAATTTAGGCCTCAAGAGATAAGTACCACTTAACCTAAGCTTGCGCCTCAACTCTACTATAATCAAATGCTGAAATCCGACAAGTGAACCATTATTTCTAAAGCCTCTGCTTGAGCCCACGAATACAACACCTGCCTAAGTAGAATTTGAAAGGAACCACACGACTATTGCATATCACATATGCTTATTTGGTTCATCCTGATCAATTTAGACAGAACATTGCAAATCCTAAGCTAGTTTATTTCTAGCTTGTAACTTGCCAATGTCAACTATAATAGTAGTTTTGAGAGTGATGATCACTTTATATCTTAATTATATGCATGTTATTTATATCTATGATAGATTGTTAACTAGGGTTGTTAAAAATGAACCTAACCAGCCAACCCGACCCGAGTCAACACGAAAAATATCGAGTTAGGATTGGAAGTTTTAGGGTTTGGGTCAAATCGGGTTGGACCCAAAAACTGACTTGGGTTGACTTGAATTTAGGATGGAGAAGTGGAGCTTGAAACTTAAAAGTTATTTTATGATGCTTGAAGACATTTTATATTCATATAATAAATTTTCATGTAATATTTATTTTGTGAAAAATTTGAATTTTCTAACAATTGTTTCTTTTGTGGAGTAATTAACAGTTTAGACAATTAAACTCTCAAATTTAAATATTTAAATCCATGAAATATAATTATAATATTTAGAAGAGACGAGGTTTCTTGTTATGTGTTGAAATAAAATATTATTATTATGTGTTTTGAATTTTTATTTAATTATTTTGTTAAAGAATAAAAGAATAATATTGCATAGTAAAAGATCAGATCCGGTTGGTCAGGTTATTCGGGTCGGTCGGGTTTTTAGGTTGGTTTGGGTTCTGGTTGCAAATTTTTTTGTAAAACCCTTGCTTCAACCCAACCTGAACCCACCCGAATTGACACCCATATTGTTAACTAATATATGTATCATATTTCATTTGGTTTCATTGGAAGCTTCACACACACACACACACATATTTAAAATGTGGAGCTATGAATTTAATGAAGCTAAAAATAAAATATTTGCATTTGTCATAAATATTCTTTACCTATATCTTTGCCTACCGCACATGTAAATTGCATTTGATTGACAAGCTATAGTAACTCATCATGAAAAATAACATTACGAAAAACTCAAATTTTTAAATCACCAAAGAGGAAAATATCATAAATCCTAACCCTTTTATAAACTCAAAACAAAATTAAGTCATCTAAAAACCTTAACTTGTCTATAAAAATTATAACAAACTTTTAACAATTCTTAACAATTTAAAACTTATACAATTTAAACTCTAAAATTTAAAAGAAATTTCTAAATTAATCCTCAATATTAGAACTACATTATTCTCCCTGAACAATAAGAATTTAACCTAAAGTGAGTCATCAACATCTTCTTTGATCGTATTCTCAAAGCATAACCAACAATAGAGTTGCTAAGTTTGTTGAACATGCTTTTTCATTATCATTCTTGGGAGGCTTTTCCATTGAGTGAGAAACTTATATATCCTTGTCTTTACTTTGTGCCTTGAGAAAATTTTCATTCATATATTGTTGCAACATTGATCTTAAGTGGTCCGGTTTGAATGAGTTGTTGGGGTTATTTTGATGTGTTTCACATTGGACTCAAGTTAGATTTATTTGTGGTTTTGATGTGTGCATCAAGGTGCAAGGACTTGCCAGAGTGCACATGGAGCTTGCAGAGTTCGTGACTCAACGTGGTTGAGTTGTTTATGACTTGTAACGAGATAGCTCAAAGGTGATTGCCGAAGGATAGTATGAGACATTTAAGGGATGAAGTGGACTCCATAGTTGAATAATGCCTAAACAAGCTTGGAGCGCTTTGTACATTGACGGATCAAGGTCTTGACACCAAGTGGAGGGTAACATTAAAACATTGACAAAGTTGAAGATATGAAAACTACTTAAGTTGTGAGAGATTACAAGCAAGTGTAATCATTGGATTCACACTTTCATGCTACATTATTGAAGTCATATGTATAACTAGGTAGAAGCTTACACTACCAAGTGGCTTGTAGGAAGCCTTTGACCAAAGGGTAATAAGTTCCTATTTGAAGCCAACGATTAAGCTCAATCCCAACTTTGTGTAGGCTTATAAGGGTGTAAACCAAGTGAAGTCAACATCTCTGAGCAGATTAAGCCGACTAGAGGTGATCGACTCAAGTATTTAGTTGACTCAAATATAAGGGTTCAGAGAATAGAATATTTTAGTTTAGGCTCCAATCGAGTGTCCAACTAGCTATCGGTTGAAATATGACTACTTATTCCCAATTAGTCAATTGAAGGTTGTTTTCATTTGACTAAAAGTGGACAAAAAAGGTTTTGGAATCTTTTCTATATAAGCCTAGAGGTTGTTTGGCTTGAAAAGGTTACACAAAACAAGTGTAATCTTGAGGTGACCTAGTGCTCAAGTTAACAAAGCTCCAAAGGCTTGAGATTTGAAGAGAAAACTTTCTTATATAAGCTCTTAGTTAGTCTTCTGTCTTTAATTACATTGTCAATTTATATTTAGAGATGAAACCATTTGATACGAGGTTTTCTACATCTCTAGTAATAAAGATTTTCTTAGCGGATTTTTATGAGTGATTCACCTAATGAGGCCATAGAGTAGAAGCAAGGTTTCTAACCACATAAAATTCATTATGTAAAAATTGCCTTAGTCTTTTTTATTTTAATTCATTCCCATTGCGCATACGACATTGACATGACCAATCAAATCCACACACGAGTACCTTACAATTATTGACAAGCTTAATTTTTTGTGTTTTGCAAAACTTTTTTTAGGTCACTGATAATTCACCCATCCCTCTAGCTGGTCCGAGCCATATATCACAACTATTATATTGTTTAAATTTTCAGAGGACCTAGTTGTGATATTAAAAAATTTATAACCCTATTTCTCCCAAACTTGTGTTCTCCACCCTCCCTACATACAACACCCACGTCACTGCCACCTACATCGCTATCGTCCACGTTAGTAATGCCTATGTTGCCGCCGCCATTTGCGTCGCCACTGCTTGCATCGACAATGCTGTTGATTGTGCCACTTGCATTGTTGTTTCCTATGACGCTGCCATTGTCGTTGCCCATCCCCCTCCAACAACGAAGGAGGATCTCCCCCTTCTGAATATTTATAGGAACCATAGAGCTTTTCCCTCTAGTTCTATAGTTCACTGCTCACTGCCACTCGAAGCTACCATTGCATGCAATCAACAACTCCTACCAATCCTCTTCCCAATGCATAACATTTGAGAAGGGGACAACATCCTCCAACACCTTCTCTTTCTTCTTTATTTTCTTTATTGGTAAAACTGACCTTCCTCCTCTTCTCAATTATGTCTACCAGTAAGCCTAGATCCACTTTCTCTTATTCTCACATCACAGTGTTGTTGATAGTCAGCTCAAGAGTGGGTGAGGATCGTCGTGCATCGATGAAGGGGATCTTTACTTCCCCCTGCAGTGACTAATTAACATCGTATTTTTAAATCATAATGTATATGTTGACTAATTAGCATTGTATTGTTGAAATCACAATCCATATGTTGATCCACTAGCGAAAGGGGTGTGGAGTTTCCTAAGGTGAGCTAGTGTAATATGAGTCGTCGATCAAGTGGGTATTCTTGTTTATTTCCAAAATTTATCTCATGCATGATTTAATTTGATGAAACAGATACTATGAGATTAATTATGACTCTGTTAGGAAAATATTAGTTGTAAACTCATGTTTACTTTTATTGCTTAAACATATTCTCCTTTATTATTTGCCTTTTTATATTCTAGTTGTTTATCTATTTTGTTTGTTCCTTGATGTAACTTATTGATTAGATTACTAAGAGATAACTATAAAAAAGAACTAGAACTACCATTAGAAACATGATAAATTAAATTATATATATTAAGTAAGCTATACTAATCAAAATAGATAAATCATACAAGAGAGCTTTGGCTCTAAGCTCTAAAGGAGTTGCTTGATTACTTAAACTAAATTAACAAATAATGGATGTAGCATTCGTACCATAAAGCTTCAACTCCATGCTCTATAGGGGTTGCATGACTACTTATGCCAGAATAAGAATCAAATAAATTATTAGAGAAATGATATGCAGCATGAAAAAATGCAACATAAAACCAACATGACATACTCAACTGCATGGCTGTGGGTCCCATTGTATGGATGTGGGACCCACTGCATGCAGTGTGTCATGTTGATTTCATGCTACATTTTTTTATGTTGCATATCATTGCTTAAATTATTATAACTATAGAGCATTGGCTTGGTAGTAAAATTTTTTTCTTTGAGTCATTTAACACATTTGTACGCTTCGGCCATTTTACATGAAATATTATGGATTGATTGTTGGTGTTTCACCTTTTTTTGTGTGAAGTGCATTTCAATTGGATTGTGGGTCGTTCACCCTATTTATTATATATATATATATATATATATATATATATATATATATATATATATATACACACGATGCATACTTACCAAATAGATTATGAGTCATGTACTCGCTATTGTTATTCCACATATGCCGCATGCTCATATCAGGTGGATGGATTATTGGCTGTTCACTTTTATACAAATGCATTATTTAATAGGAGGATTGCGGGTTGTTCCCCCTCATTATAAATTTATGTTGATTCTTGTATAAAATAAGATTAGAAGATGTGTAACATTGTGAAAGAAGAAACATAGAGGAAATGATGAATTATATAAAAGGGAATGAAAGAAGAATTATGAGAATGAGTAATTATGCCATGATGCCAAAAGAACATGAAAATACTTATTGATAGAGATTTATTTTGCTTCTATGATATAATATTACACACATCTTTTCTTACCCCATTTTCACTTATGTGCTTACTCCCTCTTTTTCCTTTGACCATCAGATTCACAAGCTTGAGACGATCTTCGAGGTTGAATAGTATTATAGGATGATCTTGCTTAGAGATACAAAGTTCTATTAATATTCATTCATTTTACATTGATGCTTCTATGCATTTTGGATTTTGCTTATTTTCTTATTTGTCTGCATGTCTAGTTATGTCAATCAACATGGGTTTGGTGATGTCATTATTGAGTGAAACATTGTGTCAACAATATTATTTATATTATTCAATGAATTTTTAAGCATTTATTATTGTTACAGGCTTGTGCATCCTTAGTGGTGTCATTCTATGATTATGATGCAGTGATGAATATTATCATGAGTATGAATGTCATCCCTTATATAGAGATGGAGCCCTTTGGGTCAGGACAACAATGTTCACTTCAATTGATATTAGAATGACAACACTTTATTCAAGGATTACCTTTACAGCAATAACTAGAGCACATTTCACACCACCAATGTTTGAGAGAAACTTCAATATTTGGAAAAGAACTGAAGCCCAAACAAAAGAGTTTTCTAAACAAAGAGTTTATAGTTGACTTCTAAGTCAACTAACCACTCCAGTCGACTAAGGCTCACCTCTAGTTAATTAATCTGCTTGGAGATCCTGACTTTAGTTGGATTACACCTTTTAAGCCAACATAAAGCTTGGAATTAAGTTTAATAGATGACTAAAACCAAGAACTAGTTGCCATTGGTTAGAGGTTTCCTACAAGCCACTAGGTAGTCTAAGCTCCTACTATTCAACCTTTTCGATGCTTTATGTTGCCCTCAAGTTCACCTTTCGTCATACCATCAATACCTCAGATGCACCAAGTCTTCAAAGGTTACTTGGTGTAAAGCAAAGTTCAATAGAAAAGTGCAACACTCAACACTGGAAAAATCTCAAAGAAAATGAGACTATTAGCAAAACAACAACTTTAATAAGCAAATCCTGATACAATAAAGATAAATTGGTGTTTTAATTTTGTCTTCTTGTGTGAAACATAGCTACAGAGGGATTAGGAGATGCCATAGATTGAGTCCTCAAAACCCCAACTCTTCCAAGTCTTTAAACAAGATAATTCTAGAAAAAAAATTCTAGAATAGGAGTTTAGGTCAACCTAAACTGAAGTTTGTTTCTTCTCCAAAAAAAAAGCCCTTAAGTGTCAAAATAAAAACTTAAAAGAAATTTTCAATAGACTTAAAGTTCCTAGACTTATTAATGAACTCTTTCACCTCCCTAGAACTCATTAAATGGTTTACAAACTAATATTGACTGAGACCTAACTAACTTTTCATCTAGACTTATCATTCTTCCCCAAAGGTAACTCGACTCCATGCAAGTTGATATATTTGCTGTTTGGCACTTTTCAGAATAAATCTACATAAACTCTTCTTCACTTATCCTTGATTTTCCCAGTCAAGTTTCCCTATCCATTTCACAAGTCAGAATATGAACAGATCTGATTTTCATCTCTGGCACCTGGATAGCTGCTTCAATAATTTCAGCTTCTTTTCTAGAAATTTGGTTTAATATCTCTCTCTGAAAGTATGAAGATCAACTATACTAAATATAGGAGATATGTTTAAGTCTTGAGGAAGCTCCACTTCATAAGCATTTTATTCAAATTTGTGCAGTACTTTACATGGGCCTATCTTCTTGCTTTTGTTAAGTACATCTAAAAAATATCCAACTTGGTACTCTTGAACTGCCTATGTTGGTCTTTTGCTTCTTTATAATGTTGGTTCATCTCAATTAATCTTTGTCAAACATTTCTTGAATTTCCTTTAAATTGTTTGCAAAACCAATCGCATCATCAACAAGTGGTTGCTTTATACATTGTCAAGGTCAGTACTTTGACTCGGAATACACACTATTTCAAAAAAGACATTTCCCTGTGGTTCTGTTTACAGAACTAAATTCAACATGTGCCAAACTCAGATCCCATTGCTCAATGTTGCCTTTGGCAAGACATCTCAACAAATTGCCCAAACTTCAATTCACCAATTGTTTGACCATCGATTTGTGGGTGAAATGCGCTACTGTATTGCAACTTAGTAGTCATTAGTTTTCACAAAGTCCTCTAGAAATGACTTGAGATCTCTTATATCCCAATCAGATGTAATTGTTTTTGGCGCTTCATGCAGATGAACCACCCTTCTAATGAAAAGATTTGAAACATGCATTGATCCAAGGCCTTTTTACAAGCAATAAAATGCACCATTTTATAATTTCTGTATAGCTAAAAATGACATTAGCAATCACTCTCTGGTGATCACCTCCGATCCCCTCTCTCTAATTAGTTGTTGTCGGTGCTTTGAAGAAGTTATGGTCACTTGCTCTTCTTGTCATCGCTTGTCTTCTTGTTATTGATTCTTGTTGTTGTGGTAAGATTTCTATGTCTCATCCTTTTTATGACTTCGTGCTAACTACAACCACGAGAGAAAACCTATGACCAACCACGGGAATCACATGTGGTACAGTCAACAGAGGCAACACATGAGTGTTGATACTATTTTGGTGTCAGTCCTGCATCAAAATAATAAAAATTGCCCGTATTGAGCGGCAATGGTCGGCATCGGAATCATTGCGTATACTACAATATATAATGGTGTATTGAATATGTAGTCTATATATTTACTTAAAAGTTTTATTTGGTTCATTTAGACTAAACTAAATTGAAATTTAGTAGTTTATAACTTGTAAGTATTAGCTTAAATAATTATTTTATAAATAATAAATATTTTTAAATATTGACTGTGTATGCTCTCATGTACTATATATGCATTATGCAATCGGTCAATACCGTCTTCTATATATACTTTTAACATCTCAAACCATTGTTATAATGCTTACAAATATTGGTAGTGAAAAAAAGATTAAGAATATAGCTGAAAAAACAGGAACTTTTATACAATCATCATAATAAGACTTTAAAAATGATGTGTCACTTCACTCAAAAGAACACTCAGGATCACAAGGTTTGAAATTTCTTTTTTATTTTCAATTCTTATAGATACAAGAGAAAATTTAAGGATGATGTTATCTAAAAATGAATGGTGCAATGCAAATGGTCTTACCATGATCTGATGAGCATAAAACTTTGATTTGATGTAAATTTCACGATTAAGGTGGTTTAACCATTAGTGAAGTTGTTAAGTGTTATTGATGGAGATAACAAGCCAATTATGAGAAATTTCTAGTGGCACAAAGAATGCTAAAAGTGACATAATGACCTTTTTCTAGAATTTGAACCCTTTTTGCAAGCCATATGTTAATCTTATTGACAAATAAGGAAAGAAAAATTAGATAGTGCCCTACATATTGCTGCTTATTATCAATGGAGACTCTACATAGAAAGATATTGCTGGTATTTTTGAGACTCTATGGAGGTAGTATCTAATAGCGCTATCATGGATGGTATACTCACTTGGATACAGTTTGTCTGCCTGCCATTTAAGATAATGTTATGTGTAAAATTCAAGGCAAACATACAAATTTGTTTGGTTGCCATAGTGTTCCATATTGATGATCTTGCATCAATTTCTAGAAGCACATGTTTAAATCACTTAGATGAAAGAAAACCATTTTGCTTTAAATCCAAAAGAGAATTGAATGCAAACAGAATTAAAGGTTGATGAAAGAAAGTTTAAAATACATGTAAGCTGTTATGCAAGATTAAATTGGAGAAAGTGTCTTTCTGCCAATCACACAAAATATGTCATAATGATATGAATATCTACAAGTTACATTCTCTAGATTAAGATGCTGACAGGTTAAGAGGGACATATGCACATACCGAAGTAAAATAAAGCCTCGTGCGGACATGTCGCTCAGGTGATTTCACATTAGCATATCTGAAACCAAATAAAGTATGTAGAAAGCTGACTAGAATAAATATCGAAATAACATAAACACTTACTTAGGATCCAAGCGGTATTTTGTTTCTTTATTATCATCATCAACATCATCTTGTGAACTTTCACATGTGGAGCTTGGCCATCGTGTCTTGTCATTTTTATTTGGAGTTCTGACTTGTACCTCTGATTCTTCCTTGTTTGTATTGATGGAAGGTGTTTCTGGTAGATCATTGGGTTCATAAATGTTCATTGCTTCTTCTCGAGTATTACGAAGGTCAATCAAAATTTTTCCCAACAAACGACGAGCAATCTACAGATAAAGCAATACAACAATTTAAGCAAAAAAATAAAGCACCTATCACAAATCAATTGAAGCTATAGGAAAATCATTAAGCAAGAGGACAAGAAAAATAGAGTTTACCACAATTGATGGTGGCTATAAGAAAAGTATGCATATTCTCAAATGTCATTATTATTTTTCAGTCATTTATGGGATTAAATTATTGATGGTAAAGATAAACCAAATTCAAATTTGGGATTTCTATGGTTGAATTGAATTTTACACCAAGGATTTTGAGCTAGATTTTAATTTGTTCCAATTTGTAGCACAAATAAGGGAGATTATGCTAAAACAAGATAAAACCATATGGTGCATTTGGGAGTGAGTTTATGTCAAGTTGGGACTTTTCAACTTGTGTGCTTGCCCTTCCCCTACCATGGTAGAAACCCTAAGGGGGCGTTTGGTTTGATGTTTTTCTATTTTCATTTTTTGATTTTTTAGAAAATGTTGTTTGGTTTGTATTTTCTAATCTTATTTTCTGAAAAATAAAAAGTCATTTTCTAAGAAAATAGAAAATAATAAAATGTCATTTTCTACCTAGAGAATGAAAACGGTGGAAAATAAGAAAACGTGGGGTGGAAAATAAAAAACGCGGGCCCTAATCCTAATCGCGATTTTTTTCCTCCCTCGACACAACTCCTTTCCTCCTTCCCATCGTGATCTTCTACCGCGCGCTCCTCCTCCTCTCCTCTTCCTCCTCCGCCGCCTCCTCCTCTCCTCTTCCTTCTCCGCCGCGGCATTTGCCACCGATCCTGCCCTCGAGGAGCTCTTCTGTGCGCTCCCAGACGACGGTCAGTTCTCCTCTGCCACTTGAAAGGGCTGAAATTGACTTTGCCTTGCCCAAAGGAGTCGGAGTGGTTGTGCTCGACGACGACGACGAGACTGGGGGTAGGCTTTACAAGGCAGCGTGTGCTTTGAAATCATTGGTGGGCGACAGGGCCTACCTTCTAATCACCGAGCACGTTGACATTGCTGCTGCTATCGGAGCGAACGGAGTGGTTCTGTCAGATTCGGGTTTGTATTCCTACCATATTATCGTAGTTTAATCATTTGAATTTAGTTAGCAAGTTCCTTGATTTTCTATCGCTTTCGATCATTTATGTGAACTATTTTTTTTATTTCTAATATCAGAGCCCATTATCATGATGAATCTACGGGAGTTCATTTACTATCTAGCACGCTAGCATGCAATGTTGTTTTTTGGCAATTAGATCTGCATAATTTGAATAGAAGAACAATTTGCCTTTTCACATTTATCAATATGTTCGTGACAACCCTCCAGGAATCTATTGACACGCATGCAACCATAACTACTAAACAAGTTCCAGCGAAGATCCTAATAAAGTGTCTCCGTCTCATAACCCCAACAACTCTTGAGTATGTTATCAGCAAAATTTTTAGGAGATAGCACACACAAACTGCACATACCATATTTATTTACACCACCTCACATGATAGGCCATTACAACATCAATGGCTAACATATACAATCCACAAACTTCCTAGATCTAAATTGAGAAGAAGTCAGCTAACAAAAATCCACTATTACAGCTACACAAACCAAGTCATGGAAAGAAAATTGAATCATCTATGATTTGCTAAATCCATCAAATTTGAGGAGTAAGACTACAATTTGAAAATGAGGGATAGGATCCTACAATTCCTACATATATTATTCAACCGTATGAACACAATGACGTCCATCCTTGCATATTGAACAATCCAAAGTGGTTTCCGTATTTTAAGGTATGTATTGTACCGTAATGTATCTAGTTACATTTACAATATATCCTTACTAAGACATTGTGTATTTTTAGAATTGTCTTGGAGCTATCGATGGGACTCATGTATCATCATGGGCACCGACATCAATTCAGACATCTTTTCGTGGTAGAAAGGTTATTGTTACACAGAATGTGATGCTTGATTGCGAATTCGATATGCTTTTTACATTTGTGTATACGGGCTGGGAGGGGACAACAAATGATTCCAGGGTATTCATAGACGCATTGACAAGGCATGAAAATAATTTTCCTAAATCTTGCGGTGGTAAGTAATAGAAAAAATTCTCTATGTATATTCATTTGAGTTTGTGTTTTACATTATTAATATGGAAATACTATCACAGATCAATTTTATCTGGTTGATTCTGGTTATCCAAATATGTTGGGGTTTCTCGTTCCGTATCGAGGTCGATGCTATCACTTGAGAGATTACCAACGCCAAGGCAGACCAAGACGGAAGGAAGAGTTATTCAATTAAAGGCATAGCACATGTCGTAATATTATAGAGCGATGCATTGGGGTGCTCAAAGCAAGGTTTCGAATTTTAAAAGATATGCCAAACTATCCAATTACTAGGCAAAGATTAATTCCAGTTGCATGTTGTGCGGTGCATAATTTTATATGTCGACATCATGCAATGGATAATTTGTTTATGGAATACTTTTCTGATGATATGCTAATGTCTGGAGTTGAAGATGATTTTGGTGATCAAGAGCCAATTCCAATTGATCCAAGTCAAACAGCTCAGATGGGACATGTACGTGATGAAATTGCAAGTCATATGTGGAATGATTTTGTAGAGCATCATCCGTAATTAGTTAATGTCTGGTTTCAGTCTTTTGTGGCTCTTGATTCTGTTATGAATGATTGTTATGATTGATTGTTTTTAGAATTGTGGATAAACTTTCAATGTTCTAGTTAATATTTTTACTATTATGCAGATTTTGTTATATCTATTTTTTTATCCTATTTATTTAACATGCATTTATTTATCAAATAAATTATTAAAATTAATGAATTTTTAGAATGGGGATGATCTTGGACTTCGCTAGACCCAACTTTGTTATAATTATTAAAATTATTTTATTTATAATTTTTCATATTAACAAACAAAACGTATTTTCCAATTTTCTTTTCTAGAAAATAGAAAACACTATATCATACCAAACACATTTTCTGTTTTCTAAAAATTAGATCAGAAAATAGAAAAACAGAAATAAAAAATAGAAAATAGAAAATAGAAAAAAAAAAAAAAATTCAAACCAAACGCCCCCTAAAGATTCCACCTCCTTTTCAACCTCTCTTCTCCTCCCAAGAAACCCTCTTGTCTTCTACTTGTTCCTAAAGATTCCACCTCCTTTTCAACCTTTCTTCTCCTCCCAAGAGACCCTCTCATCTTCTACATCTCCTCCATATCTAGGCAAGTGGCACCTTTTATTTATTTATTTTGTTAATGGGCACCAACATCTACACTTCTTCTCCATCAGATTTTGAGTAAGATTCTCATCTCTAAGCCATTGTCTTTGGCTTCCAAATGATTTAAGGATCTCTTTATGTCCCCCTTCATGGTGTATTCCATCCCAAAACCAAATTCAAATTTGTATTATATTTTTCATCAAATTATTCCCTTAGAATGACAATTATTCATGATTTCCAGCAAACCTTTGGGTCATGGACATAGAATTGTCAGTGAGACCTTTTATTGTTCTTGCTGGTAAGATCTTTTAGAATTAAAGAAATCTAGAAATCAAGAAACAAACTATAGATGGTGCACTCTCCCTTTTTGATGATGTCATAGAATTAAGGGCTTAGATGGTTTACTATCCTCCTTTGATGAGGTTCTATCAAAGGTTTACAATTTCAAGCTATGCTGGAGTTTCGATTTATGACCAGAATGATACATTTTCGGTATTGTATCGTGTGTGCCAAAACGGTTTTAGTACTTTTGAAATATAAAAAAATATTAATTACAAAATATTTTTATTAATATTTGATTATTATAGATGTTTTTTCTAATAATTCGTTTCATCTTCATCTTTAAAAGGAAGGAGAACAAGAAATAGATGAAAGAGGGAACGAAATTATCATCGAGAAAATTACAAGCCACCAATTGGGGTCGCCACAGCAACCTCACAATATCATAGAGGCCTCTATAAGACCGCTACTGTCTCGCGGTTCCATCTGGTGCTGGTACTATATGATTTCGATGTTAGTTGGTGAGAAATGGTAAATTCTACCTGTGCCAACCAACACGACTCAATATGACAATCTTGCAAGAGACTCAAAGCTTCGTAAGGTTAGATGCTTTTTTATTAGAAATTCATTCAAGGATTTCCTTGTATTGCTAAATCTTTTGACCAATTTGAATAGAAAAGGGATCAAGTTTACGTGGGATGACGCTTGTGAAGCAATCTTCTAAAGCTTAAAAAGAAGTTGGCGAGTGCTCATATGTTAGTTAATCCTTCTAGGCATTTTGGGTATAACCTCTACTCGAACACATCTATCCAACGACTGAGTGTTATGTTGATGTAGCATATCTAGATGGTGTTGGTGCATTTAGGCCTAGTTTGGTCCTATTAGATCAAGGTTTGTATTTTTGATGTTTGAGCAAAATGTTTATTGATTGGATATGTTAAGGTTGATCGAATACTTGACAGTTGACAGTCAAAATTAGCTGAGGTCGATTGGACATTTAGAAAAGGAGAAGTCCAACGGAGAGTTGGCAATAGAGAAATCCAATTGGGAGCTGTTGGCAGTGAAGGAAACCTAGGCAAGTCAAGGAGGACTTGATGTATATTGTTGAAAATACATGCAAGTCAAGGAAGACTGAATACTAAATGATGAAATTCAAAAGGAGTGAACTTTAAGCAAGCAAAAGTTTTGACAAGTAAAGGTCAACCAAATACTAGGCAATAGATGAAGTTATGGAGAAATGGTCTTTAGACATTAGAAATTCAAGCAAGTCAAGGTCAACTAGTTACTATGTAAAGGTTGAGGTCCTAGATACTAGGTCTCTAGGTATTGAAAGTCCAAGTAAGTCTACGTCAATTTGTATTAGGTAAAAAAGGAAGTCTTAGAAATATGGGTTCTCTTGGCACAATACGTACTCAACCTTAGAATGGCCAGAATCAAAGTATTAGTTGACTAATTGAAGTATCTTAGTCGACTAATAAATCCAAAATCACAAAGTTTATGGTTTGGTCAAACTTATGGTCTAGTTCAGTAGACTAAAGTAAAATTCAATCAACTAATGAGGGAATCGGTTGGGTAGTCGACTCAAACTAGGAAGCAGTCAAATAGAAAGTTTAGGCGAGTAGTCGACTGCACAGTTGACTAGTACATCACAAGTCGATTGATAAGGAAAAGCTCAATTAACTGATGTCAACATAGGAATCGAGAAAAGAGTCGTTGGAGTATTGATATAATCATTGTGGAGGTAGACACTTGACTAATGGGGGCAAACTAGTTACTGATCGGCAAATTCAAAAATGTTGTCATTTCCAACAACCGCCTTATAAAAACAAGCTCTAAAGGAGGTTTTGACACTAATGCTGGGAGAGCTTGTTCAAGTTTTTGGAGAACAAAAAATAATCAAAGCAAACAACATGCAAATAAGCAGCAAAACCCTACTTGTTTATTTAGAATAGCAAAATGAGTTTTAAAAGAAACTAAATATTGAGGGGTTATATAATTGATATTCTTTTCATGCTATACACGTGTGCGATCATTTATGTATGTGCCGATCGGCACAACACAATATTTTATACCATGTTACCATTACATTTTAAAATAGCATATTATTTGGCACTTACAATATAAAGACTCCAAGTTAAAATTTCAAACTGTCCATGCAAGCTTCAAGTAAATAGAGCTTATACACACAAACATTGCAATGATAAAATAATAAAAGGACATTGCAAGATTACATACCTTTGAACCGATCTTCAATTTCTGTTTTGGATTTATCCCATACTCATTAGGAACAACACCATCAGCTAGCAACTGAAAAGATAAGTGATCATAAACAACCCATAAATTTTAGCATTTGTAAATACATTCAAGTAGAACATTAAAGCTGAAAATAAGTTAACCTCCTCATACAGATATAGCACACCAATTGTCAACATTGAGACAAATTTATTGGAAGATCAAAAGATAAGAGGCTAAACTCTACAAAAAACACTAAATTGATAAATTAGAACTAAATAGATTAAATCTATTTGCCTATTGAATCATCAAGTTGGATAAAGTATAATAGGTTAAATCTATAGACCAAAATGCTAAAATTACTATACAGATTGAATAGGATTTTAGAGGAGTCAATATCATGTTTAAACTTGTTCAATACAACATTTATTGAATTTGAACCAGCTAGAAACATGATTATGCTTTTAAGCTAACAATATCTATCTCTAACATGATATATCCTTCCCAACAAAATTCCAAGAAATCTTTCATATGTTCTCGCATATAATCTAGTCAGAGAGTGAGACTGCAAATTTTTCTTCTACCCAAACCATATAAGATAGAATACATGCTTCTAACCTATCTATTACATATCACAATTTTATCACGTTTAATTTTTAGATCTTAAATTAAATTTTTTTTAAAATTTTAGGTGACAAAATATGTTGAACCAATCAAACAAATTAGATTTTGGGCATCAAGTTAAAGTCTAATTGGATTTGAAATGAACCCATTGAGTAGGCATGGTGCTTAGGGTCACGTGGGTCTGAACCAGAGTTATTTGTATTTGTTTTGCTTAGTTTAGGATTGAACAATGTAGCGATAACTTAGTTTAGTTGTGTAAGACAAATTATGAAATTTTTTGAGAAGTTGAGGTTTATATATTTCTCCCCTCGCTCACCACCTCCTCTCTTCTCAATCATTCCTCTTCTCCTCTCTCATGCTCTTCGTTGTTGCCCTCACCTAAGCCAAAGGAGCCACCTCTACCATTGACTATCTCCTTCCTCTGGCTAGTCAAGGAGGACCTAAGACTAGGCAAGTGAAAGTCTCATAGGTTATCTTCTTGGCAAGTAGAAGCCCGGGTAAGTCAAGGGTGATTGACATTGGATAGAAGATGAAGTCCCAGAGGCTAGGCCTCTTAGCAAGGGGAAATCTTAGTAGGTCGAGGTTGACCGATACTAAGAAAACGAAGAAGTCTAAGAGACAACGTCTCTTAGCATTGGAAGTCTTTAAGGCAACGCTTCTTAGCGAAACAAAAGTCCTAAAGGTATGGTCTCTTGGCAAGGGAAGTCTAAATGAGACAAAAAATCTATGAGTGGCTTCTACTTTGTGTTTTAGATAGGCTTGACTTAGGCGAGAATTCAACCTTATAGTTGGTCGAAGTTGATGATCTATTCGACTTAGGGTCAAATTTAATCGATTGAAGGTTGAGTCAACTAGGTCGATTCAAGCTTGATTGCAAACGAACAAAATATTTTTGTTCACGGATCAGTCAATTGATTGAGGCAATATCAATCGAGTAATGAGCAGAACAGTCAACTAATGAGCAGGAGTAGTTGACTGAAGAAATAACAAGAATCTAGGAAGAGAGTTATTTGATACAGCAAGAATCCAAGAAGAGATTGGTCTGACAAGATTGGCTACAACTGTCTGGTGACTCAGATACTATAGCAGTTCAACTAAAGCAGTTAGTCGGCTAAGATAAGTTAATAGTCAACTGATCGTGCAAAAAGATAGCAGATAACCATTGAGAACAAAAAGGCTATAGTAAGGCCTACAAGGGGAGTTGTTGGTATCGTTCTTGAGCGATTGAATATGAATGGAACCAAATAATTGCAAGTAAAAGCAAACCAAAGAACAACTCTATCTTAGAGCTTGTAATTATTTCTTATGATGTAATTGTTATATCTCATCTTGTATCTTCTTGTCCACCTTTTAAAGTTCAAATTGTAAGAAGTTTCTTCACCTTTGGAAGGCATCCAAGAAGAAAGTATACAAGGATTCCGGAAGTGACTCATCAAGTCAAAAGCCGTGGAGTAGGAACCGGAGTTTTGAACTACATAAAAGGCTATGTGTTTGTTTTGTTTCGTGTTTGTGTTTATTTTGATATTTCGCTGCGTTTTACCACATTTATAGACACAAACAAGTGAAACAAAGCAATCGGCTATTCACCCCCTTAGCCTCATGAACTATCTAGCAAGCACCTCACCTTGATTTCAAATCTTCTACGAACCTTAAAGGCGAGCACAAAACTTTGGCTTTGTTAATCCAAGTTAAATTGGATCTCACTATTATTGACATACACATTAGCCAATGCTCATTGTTAGGTTATCATTTTATATCTACCTAGATACAACCTAGTGATATGTATACCATCATTTTCTTGTTAAGTTATTTAACTTCCCACTGATGGGATCAAGTAGACTTGGTCAAGCCAAATTGGCATACTAGCCCTACTCAAAAATATTTACCAAATAGAAGAATATTTTCTGACAAGTTTTAATAACACTCTAAGCAATATAAACTAATCAATTTTTCAACAAAAGTTTTTTCCCAAAATTTTTTACAAACATTATTTTCCAATAAATAAATGGAGTCAGTATTTTCCAATAATCTAATTTTAGTTCCCAATTCTCAATTTTTAGTTAGTTTGTCTAGGTCAATTTCTAATTTAATATGCAATTCGACAAAGTGACCCACTCTTATAGCTACTGAAATAGTGATCCGGAGCTTTTTCCAGTTCCATTTCTAGTTTAGTGTTAATAACTATGTCACAACACTAAGTTCATTAACTACAAGCTCTAGGTAAGCTCGTAGATCAGCAATTGATTTGCAGTACTGATATGTTATGTGTTACCTGAGCAACTTTGAAGAGTTCAGGCAGACCATCAAGATTTAGATGAGTGTTATGTAGGAGGTCATATCTGTAATGTGGTTTGCAGGTCAGAAAGGAATTGCTTATAAACATATATTGCAGCAATCAGTAGGTGATGAACATTAGAAAAAAAGAATTTACAATTATAATAAAGCGAAAAAAGGAATCCACTCTATCACTAGGAAAAAAATAGAATAATGAAACTGCCATATCAAGCCTAAACATCTATCAAAGTGATGCATTTTAAACAATGTTCAAGAATCAGATCCTAAATGTGAACTTCTTGAGTTCAAGATACCTATTGTCTTGAACCTTTGTTGTACAATTAAGTAAAACCAAAATGTCTACTAGAATATGTTGTTTAATAACTTTCAGCAGAAAAAGGACAATATTTACATGTAAAGCCAAAACTTGAAAAAACCAAATGTTTCATCAGCTCATATATGTGCTTTCTGTTTTTCTTTGAAGGATTGATTTTAACTAGCCAGACAACATGATTTGATTTGTCCAATTTGATTAATTGCTCATGTCCTTCTTATGAGATCTCTCTTTTTCCGACCTTTCAATTTTGAACTAGCATGGAAATTTTTGAGTTTTTAAATTCCTCTTGTTTGTTAATGAAGGCTGATCAAAGCCTGCCCAAATTGATTAAAAATAGAATGAATGAAAGATATGTACAAAACAGAACTTCTACATACAAGATTTATTTATCATTAGATAGGAGGAACCATTGCAGTTTATTTATACACCTATTGTGGAGTGGAAATTTTCAATAAAGTGGTGGCACTGCACCAAGGTAAATCACATGACTCACAGTCAGAATTGTGTCCCTCTCAAGAGAAATTCTGAAACTAATTTGTATTATTCCTTGCATGATTTCCTAGTACTTGTTGTACTCTTTCGCCTAAAGGCATCAACATGTAATTTATAACAATCACTTAGTGCAACTTTTCTTCTAACTATAGCATGTATCTCCTATACGAAGACAACAGACTAGACACTGATCGATACAATTGATGACATATAGTAGTATATGCTCTATCGATTTGAATAGGGGGTCATAAGATTTGAAATCTCTGGTTGTATCAAAGTTTTGATCTTTACTCAAAATGAGACGGTTTCATTACCGTGTCAGCATGACTTCCAGAGTTAATTCAATTAAACAATCAATTCAATTGATTACTTCCTAGTCAATTAATTCAATTAATTGGCTTAAACAATTAATTTAATTAGTCAATTATTTAAACTATCAATTAATTTACAGATTGAATTAATCAATTATCAACAAGTGATTTCTTAGTCAATTAATTTAATTAATCCGGTTAATAAATTATTTCAACCAACCAACTAATTGAATAAATCAATTGATCAATGATGAGTGCTAGACGTCTCACCTTGCTCATCTCTTTGTTGGATGTTTGATTGCTACTCCTCTATACACCTTCTAGTGAGACCCTCTTCCACTCTAAGGTTTTCAACAAGATCCCTGATACCACTCAACCCTACCTAAGCATTGTAGCCTCCCATTCATTGAGACTGCTTCTTTGATGTCACCTACCCTTCAACTATGCTTTAGATCTTCTCCATCCTCTCGATTTAAAGTTGTCTCTTCCTTATACCAATCATTGACTTCTGGAATTCGATTTCATAGGATGGGTATTGCTCACTACCAGACTAGATAATATGAATCTCAAATAGAATCATCCAGTAGCTATTGTATTGTGTCGGTGCTAGGTATCAACCTGCCTATTGGATGGTAAATGTCAATTGTACAGACGACACAACTTAAGATTTCAATCCATATCACATGTTCCTGATTCACATAATGTTTATTTAATTCAGTTTACACTTTTGAGTCAACAAGGTTATGAAAATGAATCCACAATGGTTAGTGGCATGTGAATGATTCTTAATTGTGACAAGTTTGCTGTTTGTGTTAGAAATCGTGAAAAATTGGTGTCATGAGAGAAGGATTCCTACATGAATTATAGGCTTTGTCTGTTACTCCTTGAGAACTATGGCTAGCATCACTCCTAGATCTTCCATTTTGTTTACAAGTTGAGTCAAAGAGTTTGGAGATTAGAGGTTTATTTTGCTGTTTGGGGTTATGGTTTTTGAAAGTTTAGGGAAGAAAGAAAAAATAATAATTCTCCTTAGACCATAAAGGACTGGATACAGGTACAAAGAGTAAAGGAATATCCATAAATCAGCAACTAAGGGTGTATAAAGTTAGTAATCTCCTCTACTAAATACTAGAATTAAGAAACTAGAAAATCTTGTGGAATATTCCAGTCAGGTAGAATGTTCCAAGTTTGATTACTAGCCTGATTATTTCCTACAATTCTGAAACTCTGCCTCTAATTGGTGCATAGATATCAATCATGCCCTACTTGCATATAAGAAATTCAAAATTAGATCTACTTAGTACTCTGATGAGAATATCAACTATTTGTTGTGCAGTAGGGATAAAAGATATGCAAATAGCTCCACAATCAAATTTAGTAAAGGAGGGGAGATTGTTATACACTTAAGTTGAAGATTTTGAGGTGTTACATTGTCGATCACTAACATGTAATTCAAATTATTTAGGGCTGAATAAAGATATTCAAGGCTTATTTTATACTATTTATATATAACTTTGGGTTCAAACTGGAGTTAATTTGGCCAATTGAGGTTTGTATTAAGTAAAAATTGAATTGGGTTTTCTTTAGGATCAAATTTGGTCCAGCGGTACAAGGATTGAGGATTGTCAGTTGACTAAAATCCTCTCCCCTCTCCCTATTTTACACCTCATTGCCTCCCTTCCCCTTTCCATTTGCATCCAAGCTCCTCACATCTGTCTATGCACCCATCTCCAACAACCTTCCCACCCTCTCCTTCTCTTCACGCGAGCTACACAAAAGCAACAAGAAACTTCCTAAAATTTTGAAACCTTCTTCTCTAATAACCATCTACACAAAAGCACACCTCTAGAACTGTCAAACCATCTACAAGTGTCATTGCAGCAGATTGAAACCTTCTTCTCTAATAACCACTCTACTCTCTTCTACACAAAAGCAACAAGAAACTTCCTAAAATTTTGAATTGATTGCTCCTATCACTTAAAATTTCACATCTTCTTGTTATATATTGTATATATTCCATTTAGTTTTCTAGTCGTAATCTAATTTTAAAATTTACAATTAATGAAGCTAAACCAAACCAACATATTCTTAATTTTTGAAGGTCCATTTAAGGTCTATTTTGAGTTTGGTTGGGCTCGTTAGGCCTTGTATTCTAGCTTAGGAGGGGGTCAAATTAGGCTCAATTTAGAATTTTATAAAGTCTTTTTCTCTCCTCTTATCTTTCTCATCCCATCAAAACCCTCACTCAACTCTTCTCTCCACATCTCTCTTGTGACACTTCCCCAAAAGGGGACCTTGGATGGGAAAGCGACTTTTGAGTCATGAGGTCCCCAAAGAGACTTCATTTATATGTGATGAGGACACAAGGTGCAAGATCGCTTGTGTAGAGTAACATTGAGGGCATGAAGTGCCGCTAGTACATGTTGACATAATGTAGAGCATCTATCATATAGAGTAGGATCGATCACTTGATATGCAATCTCTTTGTAGGGCATGTTTGATGGGGCTAAGGGGTAATGGTGTTGAGGGCAGGCTTGTAATGTAATCAGGATTACATTATAAGATAATTTATTTTGTTTGGTAATATTTTAAAGATGTAATGTAATGTAATCGTATTACAAAAAAAAGATTTATAGAATCCAGATTTGTAATCTCGATTACAAAGGAAATAGTACTGAATCTGATTACATTACGGATTCTATTTTTATCCTACCAAATCTACCCTTCCGCTCCTCACCGCCTCATTCCGCACGATTTCTCTCTTCCCCGCATCCCGCACGCCGCACACAACCTTCTCTTCATCGCTCGCGCGACCTGTCTCAGATTTCGCCGGAACGCCGCGACACAACCCTTCACTTCACCGCTCGCGCGACGGCACAACCCTTCTCTTCACCGCTCGCGCGACGGCACAACCCTTCTCTTCACCGCTCGCGCAACCTGCCTTAGATTTCACCAGCCGCAGCACAACCCTAAAACCCTAAGCGAGGCTGTCGGATTTCACCGACCTGCCAACAGAGGAGACAAGGTTTCGCCAGCCTGCCAACGGACGAGACAACCCTAAAACCCTTCTCTTCTTCTTTTTCCTCGTCGATAGCAGCCCTAGTTGCTGCTCTTCTTCTACGGCAACTGAAATCCCTTTGCTACATTTTACAGGGTGAGCTTCTCCTCCTTTTCCTCCTTTCCTTGCCGATCATATTAGCAAGGATTCTAGTGATCTTACATGCCTTTAAATTTGCATTACTGCTAATATTGGAAATCTCATGAAGATGGTTCTTTTCTTCTTGTTTGCAGCCATGACTCGGCTTAGTTTAAAGGCAAGTAATATAATGAGAAAAAGAAAACTAGTTGTCGTGCTAATGCATTGGTTGGAGATCTTGAATATAGTGAATTGGTTTTTTCAAATGTATTGTATTTTAGTGGAATGGTGGAATGGATCGAATTACTTGAAAAGGCGATATATGAATGACATTTTTGCTAGGAGAGAGATGATATATAATTTAGCATACGAGAGCGACACTACTTGCATAGCACAACTAAGAATGAATAGAAGTAGTTTTGTAAAGTTGTGTTGTATGCTAGAAAATGAAGGGGGTCTAAAAGGAACAAGATATATGGAGGTAGATGAACAAGTAGCAATATCACTACATTTGATAGCTCATCATGTCAAGAATAGAACTATACAATTTCGATTCAAAAGGTCTGGCGAAACAATTAGTAGGTAGTTTTCTCTATTTTTAAATGCTGTTATTCGTCTACAAAATGTGCTTTTCGAAAATCCAAAGCCGATTGCAGCAAACTCAACAGATTGGAGATGGAAATGGTTTAAGGTAATTTTTACATTTGTTTTTAAAGTTTTGATTTAAGATATCTATTTTTATTTTCTTTTGGTTGTCCTTTTTAGAATTGTTTGGGAGCTTTGGATGGGACACACATTAAGGTTAGAGTACCATCAGAGGATAGACCTAGATATCGGACAAGAAAAGGTGAAATTGCTACTAATGTGCTCGCTGCTTGTTCCCAAGATATGCAATTTACATATGTGTTGGCTGGATGGGAAGGTTCAGCAGCAGATAGTAGAGTACTACGGGATGCAATCACTAGGACTAACGGATTAAAAGTCCCACATGGTGTGCTAATCAATTTTTCAAACTATGCTAAATACCTTACTGTGTTTTGAGTTTGTGATCTATTTTAATTTAATACATTTATTCAATTTATAGGACACTATTACCTTGTCGATGCCGGTTACACAAACTGTGAAGGCTTTTTAGCACCATATAGGGGTCAAAGATATCATTTAAATGAATGGAGAGACGGGCGAGTACCTAGAAGTCCTCGAGAGTTTTTCAATATGAAGCATTCGGCTGCTAGAAATGTGATAGAGAGATGTTTTGGCTTACTTAAAATGCGTTGGGCAATCCTTAGAAGTCCAGCTTATTATCCGATCCGTACTCAAAATCGAATTATTTTGGCATGTTGCCTTCTTCAAAATTTTATAAGGAGAGAAATGTCTGGGGATCTTGCAGAAAGAAGGTTGGAGAGAAGATTGGATAGTCAACAAGATGAAGTTGATGAAATGTCTGAAAACTTGGTGGAGACCATTGAGACTTCGAGTGAATTTAGCAATTGGCGAGATAATTTGGCCAATGACATGTTTAATGAATGGAATAGATCTACATGAGATCAGTTTTGTAATTCTTATTGACTTATTACTTTTTGGTAAATGGACAAAGACCACTGTCTTTATTCTGTTTCTTTGTAATTTCCATGTGACATGTCTTGTGATTTTTAATTTTGTGTTTTAGCTTCTTGTAATTATGTTGAATTGCAATGCTTTTTGTTTGGATTGAAAAGTTTGTGGAATTTAATCTGCCAACCTTTGATAGATAGCTTGCTTGTTAATAGATATGTTAATCTGCCAAACTTTGTGAATTTTTCCTTTCAATTGCATTTCCAAATACAATATGTTAATAGATAGCTTGCTTGTTTTGGCAATTGCGACAATTACTTGTTATTGTCATCTTACAATCACATTCGGTTCAACTATTGAAAACATACCATCTTAAATTTTTGAATTGGGAAAATATGATTTCAAATGAGGGACTGATCACATGCGGCCTATCTATGTAAGTATGGGAAGTTTGACTTTTATTTCTGTAACTTATGCCATCTTTTGGAACTTTTGGCGTTTGTCTATTTCTCTTTTTTTGAGCTGTTAATCATTTGTGTTATAGGTGGACATGACTTCTAAACCTTCAGAAGAATCTTGCAACTCAAGAAGACCAGGAAAAAACAAACACCAATGGTCTAATAAAGAAGATGCTGCACTTATCGAAGCATTGATGCAATTAAACAATGCCGGAGGGCTTAGGAACAAGAATGAGAAAGGTTTTAGGCCAGGGCATGGACAAAAACTACAACAAATGCTTGATGTTAGCTTGCCTGGACATGGAATTAAGGCAAAACCACACATTGAATCAAGGTTAAGAACTTTCCAAAAGCTCCACAATGTTGTGCATGACATGTTGTATGGAGTTGGTAGTAGTGGTTTTGGTTGGGACTCAGAAAAAAAATGTGTTACAGCTGAAAACGATGTGTGGGTTGAATATCTTAAGGTAATTTAATTTATTATTAAATTTTGTTATTTTTTTCCTTTTGTTTAGTTGCTAATATAATTTTTTTTATTATAGACTCATCCAGATGCAGAACAGTTTAGATACAAGTCATTGCCTTACTATGAGGAGCTTTCTATCATCTTGGGTGGAGATCGTGCATCTGGGAAAGATGCTCAAGTTCCTGCTGATATTGTGGAAGAATTAGAGAAAGTTGCAAATGAAAATGATGATGAAAGTATAGGTGTTGATGGGGATTCTGCTCCATATGACCAAGATTTCATGTTTGGATCAAAGGAAGAGAGTTCTAAGCCAAAAAGGAGAAAGAGCGAGAGCATTAAAGATTTGTCTCAAGTTATTAGAGAGACGACAACTATTCTTGGAGAAGAACTTAACAAGGCAAGTAACCGATTGAGTAAAGCATTAGAATATGATAAAGGCGCTGAAAAAAGAATGAAAGTCAAAGAGATTTTTAACAAACTTACATGGCCTTAGCATGTTGTAGCGACATAAAGCGATAAGAAAAATTGGTTGTGACCGTGAGACTACAGATATTTTCTTCACTATACCAGATGATGAGAAAGAAGTTTGGGTGAAAACATTATTGAGTGGACAGATTTGAGGGGTACAACTTGTGGGTTTTGTGGACATTGCTTTGGACAATGTTTCAATGAAAGTTCTAGAACATGTTTTGCACGTGGTGAAAAAGATATCTTAGCAACAAATTTTTCACTTCCACGAGTAAAATCGTGTTGGTCCACATGTTGTGTGGGGATTCTCATTGATTTAAAATCATCTGTGGCAATACTTTATCATCCATAAGAGCCAACAAAATATGTTCTGGCTCGACAGATGCATGGCCCAGCCCTTTTGCTTTTTCTTGTGCAATATGTTCCATAAGATGGCATAAGTTACAGAAATAAAAGGCAAACTTCCCATACTTACATAGGCCGCATGTGATCAGTCTCTCATTTGAAATCATATTTTCCCAATTCAAAATTTTAAGATGGTATGTTTTCAATAGTTGAACCGAATGTGATTGTAAGATGACAATAACAAGTAATTGTCGCAATTGCCAAAACAAGCAAGCTATCTATTAACATATTGTATTTGGAAATGCAATTGAAAGGAAAATTTCACAAAGTTTGGCAGATTAACATATCTATTAACAAGCAAACTATCTATCAAAGGTTGGCAGATTAAATTCCACAAACTTTTCAATCCAAACAAAAAGCATTGCAATTCAACATAATTACAAGAAGCTAAAACACAAAATTAAAAATCACAAGACATGTCACATGGAAATTACAAAGAAACAGAATAAAGAAAGTGGTCTTTGTCCATTACCAAAAAAGTAATAAGTTAATAAGAATTACAAGACTGATCTCATGTAGATCTATTCCATTCATTAAACATGTCATTGGCCAAATTATCTCGCCAATTGCTAAATTCACTCGAAGTCTCAATGGTCTCCACCAAGTTTTCAGACATTTCATCAACTTCATCTTGTTGACTATCCAATCTTCTCTCCAACCTTCTTTCTGTATGATCCCCAGACATTTCTCTCCTTATAAAATTTTGAAGAAGGCAACATGCCAAAATAATTTGATTTTGAGTACGGATCGGATAATAAGCTAGACTTCTAAGGATTGCCCAACGCATTTTAAGTAAGCCAAAACATCTCTCTATCACATTTCTAGCAATCGAATGCTTCATATTGAAAAACTCTCGAGGACTTCTAGGTACTCGCCCGTCTCTCCATTCATTTAAATGATATCTTTGTGACTCCTATTTGTAGACCCGACCACGGTTCGGAACCGCCGGTTCGCCGGTTCGGAACCGCCGGTTCGCCGGTTTGGAACCGCCGGTTCGACGGTTCGTGGGAGGTCGACCCTTAACCTTAACCGCCCAAGACGGTTACGGTTCACGGTTCGGAACCGCCGGTTCACGGTTCGGCTCACGGTTCGCCACGGT
Organism: Curcuma longa; assembly: GCF_044706935.1. Classification (NCBI taxonomy): domain Eukaryota; kingdom Viridiplantae; phylum Streptophyta; class Magnoliopsida; order Zingiberales; family Zingiberaceae; genus Curcuma; species Curcuma longa. The sequence continues at coordinate 724,852 of NW_027435602.1, read as the reverse complement.
TCGTGACGGTTCGAGATTATTATATTAAAAAAATTAAAATTTAAAATTTATTAAATTTAAAACTTAAAATTTATTGAAAAAAGGGCTTGCACTTATTAAGTTGCCTACGTATCCCCTTAGGGTATAGGGGAATCAAAGCCCACGTAGTTCTTTTACATTTTTACCCTTTTACATCACTCATTCACTCACTTCCATTTCCTCCCGTTCCTCCCGTCGTATTCGTTCCTTCCGTATCAAATTCTTCGGCTTCGTCTTCTGAAAGTTGCATTCCTTGGATTCTCTTCTCGGCTCTGGTCCAATCGTCGAGTAGTGCTTGGGCTTCCAATGAGTCGGGAGACATAGTTGATCGCCGTTCATCTAATATGTTGCCGCCGGCACTGAATGTCTGCTCCACAGCAACAGTTGACACTGGACATGCTAAAATTTCTTTGGCAATTACCGAGAGAACGGGAAAACTTGAAGCCTTCTGTGACCACCACTTCAAAATATCGAAATCTTCGCTGTCTGCTTCATTAAAATCAAAAGAAGTGGTAAAATAATTCTCAAGTTCCTGTGTGGAACTTGAGGATCCTCGTGGACGTTTCGTCCGTTCTTTTAATAAAAGTTGTGCTTTTGAAAGTTTTAAATTAACATTAGTAGTTTGTTGTTGTGTTTCAGAAATATTAGTTTGTGTTCCATATTTAACATAATATTGATTATAAATATCAGATAAATAATTTCTAATAATATATATAATATTAGCAGGATTAGGAGAAGAAGAATCTTTAACAGGAATTAAAGCGTCATAATATAAAGTAAGCATTTCTTGTAAAACTTCTAATTTAAATCTAGGATCTAAAGCAAATGCAACTAAATAAAGTTCAGGAATTAAATAAAAATATTTTTCCCATTTTGTTTTCATAGCTACTATACAAGAAGTTAAAGCTTCATTATTAATATGTTCATTTAAAATTAATACTATACTACAAAAATTCACTAAAACTAAATGAGCAGTAGGATAATAAACACCGGAAAGTTGTTCGGTTGCATCATTAAAAACTTTTAAAATTTCACAAATACTACTACAAATATTCCATTGTTGTGAAAATAAATATATATTAGTATTACTATTTTCTGCAAAAAATAAACATAATAAATCTTTATATTGAAATGAATCTTGTAATAATTGATATGTAGAATTCCAACGTGTTGGTACATCACGTGGAAATTTTTTAGGTCTCATTCCATTAGCTCTACAAAATCTACCCCATTGTTTCATCATAGATGGATGAGACCATAAATAAGAAATTGCTATTCTAATTGGTTTAATATAATTTTCTAAAAGCCTTAATCCATCTTGAACACATAAATTTAAAACATGGCAAACACAACGAATATGAAAAAATAAACCACCAATAACAGGTTGACAAATAAATTTTAATTCGTCTATAGAAGCGGTATTAGAACTAGCATTATCTAATGATATTGAAAATATTTTATGAGTTAATCCATATTCTTCTAAAATTAAACATAATAACTGTGCAATATTATGAGCAGAATGTGATTCATCAAAAACTCTATAAGCTATTAACCGTTTTTGGAGGATCCAAGAACTATCAATCCAATGGCAAGTCACACCCATATAGGAATGAGTTTGCCAATGATCGCTCCAAATATCGGCACATAAAGAAACTTTATTATTTAATTTACTAAATTCATCAATTAAATTCTTTTTTCCTTGTTTTACTAATTTTTTAATTGTACGGGTAAGAGTAGTCCTAGGAACACGTTTAGCACTAGGATTAAGGGATTCTTTACAAAAATCTTCAAAAGTACATTTAGATCCAAAACTAAAAGATAAATGTTCTACGGAAACAAATTTAGCTAATGATTCTCTTAATTTATTATCAGAATATAAAAATAAACCAGAATCAGTACTACTACCGGTAGAAAATCTAGATAATTGTGTTTGATTTAAGTCAAGTCCATATTCTGTCGGGTGCTTCGTTTCTACATGTCGTTTTAACGACCCATAGCCGCCGCCGGCTTGGAATTTGTAGGAAGCATTACAATGCTTGCATTTTGCACGCATTTCTCCCGACGGAAGAGTGACTTTCTCAAAATGTTTTGTAAAAATAGTAGATTTAAGAGGAGGATCCCGAACCTTAGAAGTAATTGCATCATTACTTCCTTGTGTTTCGGGCGTCGGAAGGTGTTGGGCGGCCTCGATCTCATCGTCGGTGGATTGGATGACGGGATCCTCGTGTGCTATTTCTTTCCCCCTCCGAGATCGATGTGAAGAACTTCCACCGCGGCGGCCTCCTTCCATTGTAGTCGTCGAAAGACGGAGTCGGAGCTCGGAAACGAATGAACACGAACTTACGAAATTGAGAATGAGAGTTAGAGAGTAGAGAAGTGTGTGAAAAATGATGAAATGAGCTCCCTATTTATAGAATTTGGATCATAACGGACACTAAATCATAGCCATTGATCAAAAAACGGTCAAATGATCTCATCCGTTGAAAAAAAAAATCAAAAAAAAAAACAAAAAGCCCCCAACGGCTCCAAACCGCCGGTTAACCGGCGGTTCAGAGCCGTTGGAACCGCCGGTTCCAACGGCTAAACCCAAAAAAAAAAAAAAATTCAAACGCTTGAACCGGCGGTTCAAACCGCCGGTTAACCGGCTGAACCGCCGGTTCAATGGACCTTGAACCTTAACCGGCCCGGCAGCCTGCCGGGCCGATTACGGTTCGGCCCGGCTAACCGGGTCAACGGGCCGGGTCCGGGTTTGACCCGGTCCGGTTCCGGGCCGGGTCCGGGCTGGACCCGGCCCGTGGTCGGGTCTACCTATTTGGTGCTAAAAAGCCTTCACAGTTTGTGTAACCGGCATTGACAAGGTAATAGTGTCCTATAAATTGAATAAATGTATTAAATTAAAATAGATCACAAACTCAAAACACAGTAAGATATTTAGCGTAGTTAAAAAAATTGATTAGCACACCATGTGGGACTTTTAATCCGTTAGTCCTAGTGATTGCATACCGTAGTACTCTACTATCTGCTGCTAAACCTTCCCATCCCGCCAACACATGTAAATTACATATCTTGGGAACAAGCAACGAGCACATTAGTAGCAATTTCACCTTTTCTTATCCGATATCTAGGTCTATCCTCTGATGGTACTCTAACCTTAATGTGTGTCCCATCCAAAGTTCCCAAACAATTCTAAAAAGGATAACTAAAAGAAAATAAAAATAGATATCTTAAATCAAAACTTTAAAAACAAATGTAAAAATTACCTTAAACCATTACCATCTCCAATCTGTTGAGTTTGCTGCAATCGGCTTTGGATTTTCAAAAAGCACATTTTGTAGACGAATAACACCATTTAAAAATAGAGAAAACTGCCTACTAATTGTTTTGCCAGACATTTTGAATCGAAATTGTATAGTTCTATTCTTGACATGATGAGCTATCAAATGTAGTGATATTGCTACTTGTTCATCTACCTCCATATATCTTGTTCCTTTTAGACCACCTTCATTTTCTAGCATACAACACAACTTTACAAAACTACTTCTATTCATTCTTAGTTGTGCTATGCTAGTAGTGTCACTCTCGTATGCTAAATTATATATCATCTCTCTCCTAGCAAAAATGTCATTCACATATCGCCTTTTCAAGTAATTCGATATATTCCACCATTCCACTAAAATACAATCCATTCCACCATTCCACTAAATTATATTACTTGCCTTTAAACTAAGCCGAGTCATGGCTGCAAACAAGAAGAAAAGAACCATCTTCATAAGATTTCCAATATTAGCAGCAATGCAAATTTAAAGGCATGTAAGATCACTAGAATCCTTGCTAATATGATCGGCAAGGAAAGGAGGAGGAAGCTCACCCTGTAAACTGTAGCAAAGGGATTTCAGTTGTCGTAGAAGAAGAGCAGCAACTAAGGCTGCTATCGACGAGGAAAAGAAGAAGAGAAGGGTTTTAGGGTTGTCTCGTCCGTTGGCAGGCCGGCGAAACCTTGTCTCCTCTGTTGGCAGGCCGGCGAAATCCGACAGCCTCGCTTAGGGTTTTAGGATTGTGCCGCGGTCGGTGAAATCTGAGACAGGACGCGCGAGCGGTGAAGAGAAGGGTTGTGCCGTCGCGCGAGCAGTGAAGAGAAGGGTTGTGTCGCGGCGTTCCAGCGAAATCTGAGACAGGTCGCGCGAGCGGTGAAGAGAAGGTTGTGTCGCAATGTGCGAGATGCGGGGAAGAGAGAAATCGTGTGGAATAAGGCGGTGAGGAGCGGAAGAGTAGATTTGGTAGGATAAAAATAGAATCCGTAATGTAATCAGATTCAGTACTATTTCCTTTGTAATCGAGATTACAAATCTGGGTTCTTTTTTTGTAATACGATTACATTACATTACATCTTTAAAATATTACCAAACAAAATAAATTATCTTGTAATGTAATCCTGATTATATTACAAGCCTGATTACCCCTTACCAAACATACCCTTATTGTTTCCTATGTTTTGAAATGTTGAGCGGATATCTCTCTAATTCCTTAGTAATTTTATCAAAAAAAAAATTTTCATATAGAGGAAACTCTGTCAATATTTTTGGTGGAGCCCCTTCTAATGCATGTGTACTAAGTCACAAGTCAGGGAATAGGACCCTAGAACATGACAATTTGATTGGTAACAGAGTAGTTTAATCCAAATATCAGTAGTTTTCTTTTTTATTTATAATTTTATTATGATTTTTAGCATATTTTTATAGGTAGGTCTTGTGCGGCACAAGGGGTGTTGGACTCCAAGAATGGCTTAAGAGAATAGAGGTTATGTGGCACATCTTAGCTTAGTCATCACAAATTTGATTAGCTAGTTTACAAGACTAGATTTGGTTAGGTGACACCAATTTAGCATATTTTGTTTTCCTCTAAACTCCAGTCACCATTGGAGCAAATAAAGGATTGTCTGATCAAGGATCCATACCTCCCATCTATTATTGGCAAGGGGCAATAGAACCCTAAACAAGGGTTCTCTTGTCATATATACGGAGTCCTGAGATTTCAGGGAAGGATAAACATGTCAGAATTTCTTGCAGTTAAGGAATAGTTATTGGAAGAAACTCTATGAATCCCAATTTGTAGTTCGTCTGGAAAATACTAGGATGTATAAGAACCTTAAATGATCATATTGGTGGTGGGGTATGAAGCAAGATGTAGCAGACTTTCTAGCCAGATGTTTAATGTGCCAGCATATTAAGGCTAAGCATCAAAGACCTATAGACTATTGCAAAAGATCCCCATCCTAGAATGGAAGTGGGATCATGTAATGATAGACTTCATCATAAGTTTTCTAAAGTCTCAAAAAAGCAGGGATTCAACAGTCAATTGCCTAACCAAGTCGGTCCATTTCTTACCTATTAGAAAAATGGAGTCATTAGAACATCTAGCTGATCTATATTGTAGGGAGATAGTCAAGTGTCATAGAGTCCCTCTTAGAATTGTTTCAGACAAGGATCCTCGATTTACATTGAGTTTTTGAGAGAGTCTACAGGAACTTTAGCTACAAAGTTGCACTTTAGTATTGCCTTCAACCAACAGACACATGGGCAGTCTGAGCAGAATATTCAAACCCTACACCTTTTGCTAGCATATGATCTCGATTTTAGTGGTGGTTGGGTGAACTATCTTCATTAAATGGAATTTACCTATTCAGATAGCACCATTTGAAGCTCTGTAGAGTTGATAGCTGAGTTTATGAAGTCATGGTGTTATCATATGAAGTTAGCAAGCAACAATTGTTAGGATTGTAATCAATCCCACGGTTTAAAATCTCGTGCCATACAGCCCAGTATGGGCATTCATTCCACCCACCGACCAGCACGCCCGAGGTCCTGCGCCCACAGCAAAGGCGTCACGCGAGCCTTGTGCCCGCCCCGGATGTGTCGCATGAGCCTCACCGCCACAAATGCATCATGCAAGCCCTGCGACCGCTACGAACGCGTCGCGCGAACCCCACGGTTACTGTGGACACGTCGCACGGGCCGCGCTACCATCGTGTCAGCATCGCACAGGCCCCATGACCACCGTGGACACGTCGCATGAGCCCCGCGGTAGCTAGCGGGCGAAACAAGAAGAGGAAGGGTGGTAGGCGAAGGAACTTAGTTTTTAATTAAATAACTTAGATTAATAATTCCAATCAACTTCTAGCTATAATATAAATAATTTAAATACAGTTAATTAAACCATAATAAAACTATCACATTAATTTAATATATATATTCATAAAAAAAATTAAAATATTTAGATTAAATTTTTTATTTTTAATTAATATATTTTATATTTAAAAAATATCAAAATCATATCGGCATGACACGATATGGTATTGAAACCGTATCATTCCGATCCAAGACCGAAACCTCAACATAGATCGAGATTTTAAACCATGATCAATCCAGAGAGACACAAAACTAGTCTATATAATCAAATATAGATAGAGGCTATAGTCTTCTAAGAGTCAATCGAATAGAAGAGTCAATTACTAGAAGATGATCATGTTTTTCTTCATGTTTCTCCCATCAAAGGAGTGAAGAGACTTGGCTGTAAAGAAAAGTTTCATCAAATCCATGAGCGAATTGATTTTGTTGCTTATAGACTAGCTCTACCACCCACTTAAGTGGGAGTGCATATGGTGCTCTAAGTTTCCACAATGTGGAAGTATATGTTTTAAGTTCAATAAAATAGAAGAGTCATGTGTATATCCTGGAGAATTTTATGGTACCCCTTGTAAGGTTCCTTTTGTTGTGATGATTCCAACACTCATTTGCTCCCTAGTAGTTTTGTCGTTCTATATATGTTCATTTGATCGTGTGGAAAGTTGTACTGTGTTTTTTTTCAAATGGTATTATTATGTTTTGCCATGTGGGCGAGACCTCTCTTTTATTTTCAGAAAATATGTGCTAATACAGGGGAGACTATTGAAAATCTCTGTGGAGTGCTTCCTATTGCAGGTTATGTACCAGTCATAAGCCAGGTGTGGGACCTAGGGCGTAATACTTCTCTTTGATTTATTATCTAAAATAAATGTTTAGTTTCTTTCGTATTAGAAGTATCTTTCATTGAATATAATTTCACCTGAGATAAGTGACTAAAAAGAATGCTGGAAAACAAATATCTAAAATTCAATTTGCTAACGTAGATCTAAAAACAGAATTACTTCTAGAGTTTCCTCATAAAAGGAAACTGATATGAACGCAGTTATACATATTTTTTATATGTATCTTCATTATCATATTTCTAAGAAAAAACTGCCAATGTTCATTTCATTTAACTTACTTGCAAGAATCATACACATCTGGAATTTGGGTGATATCATATCGTCTGCAAACAAAACAAACATTCAGTTAAAATCCAGATAACTAATATAAGAATTAAAAGTAGTTCGAGAATAATTAGGTTTCTTTCATGATAAGAAAGTGAATATCCAGGTTTCCAAACTACATAAAATGCAAACGAAACACATTCAGTTAAAAGGCACTAATAGCCACTACAACTACCAAATTGGGACAGAGTGCGTACTCTTTTCGTTCATTATATAGTTCTCTCTGGAGCTTCTTCCAGCGTGCAAACATTAAAAGAAAACTTTCACTGCCACAAGGCAAACCAGATGCAATACGAGCAACATCAATGGTTGTTTTACCCAGCGCCTTTGCCTGGTCATAGGCAGCTAGTGCCGGGTATTTACTATTTGCAAGGTTCTTATCCTCAGATTCAGCTAGTAATTTCACTTGAGCAGTTATCTTCTTTGTCAATTGCACCTATTAAAGAAAAATGCATTTAAAAAGTGAAAATAACTAAAATCATTACCTTGTGGGATTAATTATCAAACTGAAAAGCCAGATGAAACTATGCTTATAAACCATAATAGTTGAGGGAAGTTGGCATTCGAGAGGAAAGGCATAACAGAAGCACATATATTACAGTTAAACCACATAAAAAAGTTGTTAACCATGACATTTGATGATCAAATAAGAATGACATGTAATAAAGAAGGTAAGAGTGGAAAATAACTTGTGCATATATTTCATTTCATGCTCAAGGATGTACTCTGGATAATAAGAAAAAAATACTCCAGTTAACAAACAGTGCTTTGTAGAGGGTGCTGAAGAAAAGTAAAAAAGAAAAATTGCATGCTAGAATGATACCCAAATCAAGGTTCAAAATCTTGAATAGTGCTAAAGTTTCAATCTTTGACTGGAACGATATTTTTTAGTATTATGCCAATGTTTCAATGCATGGTATTAGTAATGAATTGAAGTTGAAGAAGGAAAGAGACAAAGCATAGGAAGGAAATATTTTCTGTGTTGAGCATGGTTTGTACCATGTCAGGTGAAACAATCGAAACATATTCCAGTAAATTATCAAAACTCAATATCACTGCCTATTTGATTATCCTTATTATAGTTAAGAGTTAATTGAAATTATTAATGTAGGTTTAATTATTAAGCTAAGTTGATTTATATCTCTGCATGTATGATTAAATATGAAAAAAGTGATTAGACTAGTACACAAAGACCCAAACACGTATAAACTAATTACTAAAAATCCACATGTGAGAATTTTCTGAAAATTTCCTGTGTAACAAGAATCTTAAGTTGGAAATAATATAGAAATTGAAAGGACAGAATGGAAATACGGCAGATAAAACCAAAGACACTAGGAATGTAACATACCAAAGTAGGAAGAAGCTGAGAAAAATTAGCAGGTAGACCGGCTCCATCAATCATCCAAGGGAACTCCGAGTTGCCATTTGTCATAGTTGGCATTCCTTCAGACATGATGATATCATGCAATCTACTCTGAAAGTTTCGTTAATTATCAAACCATTAGAACATGTTGTATATATGTTTTGATTATTGAATGCATAACCATGTACTTGATAAAGAAAGATTTGCTACATTGAAAAATTAAATATACCAAGTTAAATATTTCATGTAATCAATAGAAAAATAAATAGATTATATTCCTCACGCACAAACATAATAGGCAATTATAATGTAAGAATAATACTCAATAATGTTAAATTTATTAATATTGTCAGAAGCAACAGCTACATCTAAGATTTGCAACATTGAAAATCCACCATGGAACACCATGATGCATCTGCAAGTGCAATGGTAGTTACAAAGCATAGAATGCTGAAAACATCCAACTCAATTAAAAAACTTATAGTCCATAATAGTTGGACTTCTTGTTTCTTGCATTGATCTTATAATTCCTTGCTTCCAGGGATGAAGAGGAAAAATAATACATTCAAATACGCTGTAGCTGGGGATCGAACCGCGGGTCCCTAGGTCACAACCCGGATGTCCTACCGTTGCACCATTGCCCCGGGGACTAAAACTGTAGTGGGTAAACTTTTTATAGTGACCGGCCCCACCGCCGAAACGGCCCCATATCAGAAAACCCCCTAAGGGATTTTTTGGAGGCACGGTACCACTAGGTTGATAAGAGCATACTGCCTCAACAGCACCTTAGCCGAGCTAAGACTTGAATCGCACAGTACCTCAGTCAACAAATATATATTGTTAAGAGGATTTGAACTCGAAACCTTAAACAACAGGTGTCTCCATGCTTACCACTTGGGATAAGACACTTCAACATTCTTATATTTTATATATCTATGACAATTTGAATAACTAGCAAGAAATCATTAGCATTACTGATTTTGCCGATAATTTCCAGATTTCTCCCTATTAGTGTTCAGAAAATCCATCTAGAGGAAGTTCATTTTGATCGTAGCAAATTTGGGCATTGGTGGAACCAACAACTAAAGAGATGCAACAAGAAATTACATGGTTTGGAAGGAAAATCGTAATTCTGAGTAATTTTACATAACTACAAATAATATAACAAGAATACTACGAAGAAAGTGTATGAGCTTCATCTTGAAGACAAATAGCATACAGATACAAACCTTAGCTATTTTCATATCTGCACGAGCATCTACTAGTCCATCCAACATTGAAGACTCTTTACTAACAAGTGAAACCTGGTGACAGGGAAAAAAGAAAAGAAAAGAAAAGAAAAGCTTACATAGGGCCTGAAAGAATCCTGACAAAATACTCAGAGTAGAAAAGTAACCAAAATTGGTGTTAATTGACCCTCCAAATCAAGAAGGCCTTTAGCAAATGCAGCTGCAGACATCTGCAACACAAGTAGGGGATAAGTCATGCATGTAGTTGCACTTTGCAAATAGTGTTAGAGAAGAAAATCTAACAAAAGTTAATATCTGAGCCAAAGACATCAGAATGCTGCATAGGTACCTGAACACGGCCTTCATCAGAACTGTAAATTTTAAGATCATGCCGATAAGTGCTATGAAGCCGAAGCAAGCCAGTACCTTCCCCTAAGGTTTTAAATATAGAAAATTAGGTTGATTGACAAAATTGTAGTTGCAATGCAAACTATTTACATGATTTGTATCACAATGAATCTTTGTATTAATTGTTCAAGGAAAAGTAGTACTAACTAAATTTACATTGACAATGTCAAACACAGAGCACTTAGAGAGTACTTGAAAGAAAGCATATATAAAAAAATAAAATCACTTGAAAAAGATGAACTTTTAGCAGCAAAATTTTGCAACAAAATATATAAAGACAATTCAATATTTTAGTGTATCAACTTGAAAATTCAAATTCTTGAATTGAAGAAAAGAGAAGTATTCAAGCAATAATTGAAACATTTTAAACATAACTATGATGAGTAATCTATACTCAGTAAAATATACAAACAAGAACTAAAGCCTTCTAACTATAACAGTAAGAAGTAATTGGTACACAGGAAAGTAAGCAATAACTAAAGCCTTTTAGTTATAGTTTATCAAAGCTAATTATTCCTGAATACAACAAGAAGATACAATAACAACAGATAGATCTTGAGTACCCTCAAAAATGAACATTTTCTCTCCTCAGCCATTTTGGTTAAGAAGAGTGAAGCATGTTTCTATCTATCTACAAGAAATAGAATAGTGTGTTTTGAGGTGTGAAGTTATAAAGAAAGTATATCATAATTGAGGTGTTAAATAAGATGATTTCAGCATTTTTGAATTTTTTTCTCTAATATACAAATATCAAAAAAGTCAAATAAGGGGGGATAAGCATTTAACATTCTACCTTGAAGCTATTTTCATAGGACCTCACCTATTGTATAATCAACATAGTAGAGTTTAACCACCAAGTTCAGGATGAATTTGTGTGATTCCTATATTATCTAGGACACAAGAACCAAACCAAAAACAAAAAAAAAAAACATGAGAGAAAACTTGTTGTCAAGTGGTTAGGAGATCCTGATTCTTGATTGGAAGGAACAAATAGATGGAGCGGGAAGCAAAGTTTTCATGTTAGTTAAAACCAATGTTTAAAATTTCGAGTCATGTCAGAATTTCATCTTTGAACAAAACGATAAGGTTTCAGACTTATTTAATAATTAATAATAATTACTATAATTAAATAATTACTTGATAATTAATTAGATTGCTAATACATTTGTGTTTCTGGAATCAGCAACGAAAAGATGAGACCATAGTCCTTTATAAACCGGGACATATTTACTTTCAAATTTTGTAGTATTCATATTTTGTAACATTGGAGAAATTTTAGATTTAAAGACCAAAAAATTTTTATTGTTAAGCATATAATCTTGTTTAAATGAATGTATATTTTTTTTATCACTTTATGTAATGGTATTTAAAATTTATTTATTAGTATTTTTTTAAAAAATGAGCATTAATATCATTTTATTTTAAATATTTTGTTTCACGTATTTGAATGTTAAAATTTTATCCAGTTTTATTAATTTATGTAATTATAATTATTAAAGTAGATGAAAAATAAAAAGATAAAATGTTAAAATATTATATTTAGACTTTAAATTTTATGATTAAATTTATTTAATGTTAAAGATATAATTTTTTAACAAATAAAATTTGATTTTGAATCTGGCTAATTTAAATTTAAAATTTTAGATTCGATTTTATATAAAAATCAAATTTAAATTTGAAATTTTTTATATTTTAATTTGTACTGAATAGAGTTTTTTTCAAAAAAATAATTTAAAAATACTTTGATTTATCATGTATCTTCAATAAAACAAATTAAAATTTAATTTAATTAAATAATTTTATATTTAATTAAAGTATTGTCGAATTTTTATTTTTGAATCACTCGCTCACACAATTGTTCAACATAAAGATATAACATAAGAAAAATTGTACAACCTTTCAACGTGAACTTAGTATAAAAAAATCTTCACTCATATTAGCTATTAAATGTTATTCTATTTAAATATTTTTAAAATATTTTAATTTTTTTAATAAATTATTTGACTAAATCAACTTATATTTTAAATTTTGGAGTTCAAAGAAGTGGTTTTTAGATTTGATGAAATCTATTGAGTAGACATGGTGATTAAAGCCATTTGGGTTCAAACTAGGTTTGATTTGGATTTATTTTAGTTAATTTAAAATCGAACCAAGTTTATGTATATAATAGTTCAGTTTAATTGTATTTAATTTTGTTCAATCGTAATTAATTAAATAATAGTATTAAAAGTTAGGAATTATTATATTTACTTCTCTTTTTTTTTTCTTTTCTCCCTTCTTCCTCAGGAAACCCTAAATTTCTATTCCTGTACCTTTTCTCTTAGCCTCCGCCACCTCCCCATTGGTCGCCTGCATGCTGCTACCCCACCACCACCCCGTTGGTCGTCCACACGTCACTCCACAGGTGACTCGAACACCTCTACCCCGTTAATCAATTGTCTGCATGCTACAGCCAATCAACGCTCGTTGCTTCTCAGTATTCCGCTTCTTCGCTTCTCTCCTCTCCTGTCTTTCCCTTTCCTTTATTTCTAGTGTCGGAGTTGTTTCAGTGTCAGTCGGTGGGCAGAACAATAAGTTTTGCTCGTGCCGACCAACATTGCTCGAGATCGTAAGCCTTGATTGTGGGTTTGTTTATTGTTGACCAATAAATCAAATATAAAGTCAATAAGAGGATCGAGATATGCATTAACATCAGTTTACAAATTAGGTGTGAATTTTGATTGGAGCCTCAAATCTAAATTAGTAGGCATGAATTCGACTGTCACATTTAGTGTCAAATACTACTGAGGAATGCTTTTAGAGCTTAGGGAAGTGTTAGAATATCTTGTTAAACAAAGTCATCCCTTCTTACTTTCAAGTGTTTTTTTATAAGTAAAAGTGATATATCATGTATCCAAACTGTACAAAATGAGGTTTTAGGGTCTATTCGTGTCTGATATAGTATCAAATCTGAATAGATTCCTAAAAACCTGTATACAACACACTTCTGAATATCCACTCAACATCTAACTAACCCTCACAAAAAAAACCTACGATTTCGAACCCTCCACACAGCAATGACAAAGTCAAATGACAAGCCTTTATCACCACTCTACTCCCTTTGTAATGTCGTCCAAAGACATGGATCGTCCTCCGATAGGTGGACATCTCTAGACGCATATGAAGTCAATCTCGAATCCTCCGCCATAGGTCCGCAATAGGAGGATACTGGAAAAACAGATGCTCTTGTGTCTCCCGTACCTATTTGCAAAAAGAACAGATGCTCCTTCTTAGTTTCAAGTGATGGTTTCTAGAGTTAACATCAATCGAGGAATGGTGAGAGGAGTTAATACTCCTCGAGCTCATAAGGTATTTATTCAACTTAACTTCGAGATTCTAGTGGTTGCACCTCCCACATCTATGTAGGCGGTGACACCTTTATAATGTAACAAATAAGGCTAACCGTGCATCCTTATACCTCTATAATTAGAACAATATTCTATCCCACCTAGGTTCTTATAAATAGGCATTAAAAACTTTTTCATAGTTTATTGGCATATTCTTAATTCTTAGTTATCAATAGCATATCTTTGATTAAACCTTAAAGCTAGTTTAATCACCTGAGTTAGGCACAATAGGGTTTAAGATTAGCTTTATTCATGGACATAAAATTTTGTTAAATAAGGTTGTCCTTAGGCTTCTAGTTCAGGACAAATCAACATTTAATTAAATTGGCACAAATTGGATTCAATATGAGCTTCTAATTTGGGAAGAATAATTTTCAATTAACTAGACTAAATTGCAAACAGATTAATTTTAACAATGTAATGTGGATAGGGACTCCTCCCGTTGTCTTCCTACATTGTCCCTATGAGATCCAGGGAATGAGACAGGTTATATGATGTCAAGCAACAAGTAGTGTTGAATTTAGTTATTAAAGATCATGTCATGACTTAGAGTATAGGGAGATTTGGCCAGAAGCAATGATAAATTGAATTGGCCCATTAATCTTGAGCTAAAAAACAAAAGAAGATGAAAAGGAAGAATTCTTGATGCCAAACTTAACCTTCCTAGACATCATGGGAGATCGTATTGTCGAATTAGTTATCAAATATTGTGTCATGACGAGAATATAGTGAGATTGACCAGAATCAACTATATTGAGTGGGCCCAATGATGATGAAATCAAAATAAGTGGAAAGAAAGAATTCATAATAGCTTGCTCAATCTCCCTAGACATCATTGGAGTTCATATAGCTTGATATGGGTTGCCCATCCCAATGCTATTACATCACTTGACATGGCTAAGATAAAGGAAGGATTGTTTCATATGGGTGATACTTGATTTATATTAGGCAGTTGGCTGCCCTAGTTTGGTTACAATTTTGACGGCAGAAGAATGTGTTCCCTCGTGCTGACTAGCACAACTAGAAGTTTAGGATGCCACATGTTAAAGAGGAAAACAAAAGACTATCTAACATAACCTCATGGAATGCCCTTCTAAAAGATAGCACCATTGAGTATTTAATGATATCTGAAGTATTGACTGATCCTTTTTAATTTCCAAATAATGACAGCAGGTGATTCATTGAAATCACAAAAATCCAAGGTCATTGCATGAAGGGCTTTATCTTTCTTTTTTGAATTTCCCACTAATATAAATCTAATATGATCTTTTGTCATAAAAATAAAGAATAGATCAACTTCCCAGATTATAGCTAGAAGCAGTTTGCTAGACAAAATATTCTGGAAAAATATGGCCATTTGATAAATTCAAGTAAAAAATCTCCCTATTACTAAACCTGAAAAATTGGAAACAAGTACAAGCAACATCTCATTATACCTGGATACATATTATTTCTGAAGTATCTTCCCAACTCTTCTGCCTGGTAAAAAGCAAAGCAAAGAGATCTCAGAAATTATTTACACAGAAAACACCATAAATTCATTTTCTATTAGCTCCATAGAAGTAATAAGAATGTACAGGGAGAAACTACTTAACATCTCATTGCTTTGAGTCCTAATAGATTGCTAGAATCAGATACAGTGCGATTGAAATATATATATTGAGAGAGAGATACATTTTCTAATAAAATTTCACTGAGGAACTTCAGTTCTAATGTCTAATGGAAAAATTTTCAAAACTTGCCTGCTTTCTGCCAGCATGAGTGAGAACACCACCATACTTAAGAACCATGAGAGCCTCTATTGGCCGTTCAAATTCTTCACCATCAGATTTTGTTTCTTTAATCCATTTTAGCGGTTTTAGCTGCACTTTTCTGTAGATACCTGAGAAATGCCCACCCTGGGTAGCATAGCAACAAAACCTAAGTATATTCTTTAAACATATGTGCGTGCTAATACATGTATAACTGATGGTGCTTACTATAGAAAATGACCATGAATTCTATAAATGGTCCTACTTGCTCACTTCAATGAAAATCTGCATCTGCCTTTTTTGACGTGCGCATATGAGATGCACAAATTAATCTGGTGAGAGTTGGCATTAAGCACGCTCTTCCAGATTTTAATAACAGATCATTCAAAAGAAAAACAATTAAAAGAATCATGAAAGAGCAAGGAAGTATTCATTGACAAATATATTGTGCATGATAGTACAAATTAACCACATAACTAAGGATTGAAATCTTGAGTCATGCCGAAGTTTCAATCAATAGGATGATTTTGATACTGTGTGGTTTTGATCTAGTTTGAGGGATTTACTTATTCCTAGATATTATTTTATTTTAATTAAAAAGATATTTGTGTTAAATCATAGTTTAAAATCTCATATCAGATCAGGCAGCATAGGCAAAATATTTCGTTCCGCTCGCCAACCAACATGTCGTTGACACCGACCGCCCTACCCAAGGCCCCACGGTTGCCGCACAGGCATCACACGAGCCCCACGATCGCCACGAAGGTGACGTGCGAGCCCCACGGCTGTCACAGAGGTGACGCACGAGCCTCAAGGCCACCGCAAAGGGGACGTGCGAGCCCCACGGTCATCGCAAAGTTGTCGCACGAGCCCCGGGGTGCGGAACCGAAATAAGAAGCGGCAACAAAACTTAGGTTTTAATTAAACTTTTGCTATAATTTTAATAACTTCTAGCTATAGTGATAATCTAAATGAGCTTAATTAAACCCTAATAGAACTATTCCATTAATTTAATATATATATTATTTGTTTGAATTTTGAAAAAATATGAAAAAATTATTTATTTATTTATTTACCATATGGGGCACCACGATCTCTTTTTTTCTTTTTCTAATTTTTTATTTTCTTAAATTTTTTAATATTGAAATTAATTTTTTTTGTTTTTAATTAATATGTTTTATATTTAAAAAATATCAAAACTATATCAACACGATACGGTACTAAAACCGTTTCGTTCCTGCCATAGATCGAACTTCGATACGAATCCAGATTTTATATTAATATTTGGGAGTATGTTACAAATTGTTGCAAATCCTTATAAACATAGACCAAATTCTTTCCTTTTAAAAGAAATTAATATTTTAAAACATTAATTTTAATATATTTAAGTTAAAACTTATACATTACATTAGGTAGCATTGTTCCAACTTCAGCTTTCGTTTTTATCAAATAATTAGTATGAAGCAAATTTAGATTTTGAATTTGGTCTATGTTTTGACATTTGTATCGCAAGTGGTAACCTTTTCATCATTTGGCACTTACTTTTGAAAGTAAGCAAATGTAGATTTAAGATGAACTCTCATGACCTAGGAAAGAGGGAGAGAGTTAGAAATGACTCTGAGAAGGGGGAGGAAATAGAAAATTAGGACTTTTTCATTTTTCATGATAGGTTAAATTGCATCCCATGTCCCAATATATGGTATCAAGGGAATTAAAGGGTGACTTGATATCTAAATATGGACCTCAAATCATTGATCTTGGTTACATGATCAATTTGGTATAAAGATTCCAAATTGGTGAGAGATTATGGGGAGGTAAATTCAAGTATGAATTTTGTTTATGATTTGACATTTGGTATCAGAGAAAATTCAAAGTTGAATTTTTTATATCCATTTGTGAATCCTACATTAATCCTAATGTTTAAGAATTCAACGATGTTCTTGGTGCAATACTCTATTGGTAAGGTAAACATTGAAAAAGAAGGTACTCACCTTGAGGAAATGACTTACACTTAGTATCAAAGTGGATGATAATGATTGTATTAAACAAAATCATGTTATGAAGTTTTTAATATGTTTATAATTGGTATCATGAACAATCAAGGTTGAAGTTTTGATATCAATATGTTTTTAATTAGTATCAGAGAAAATTCAAGAATGAATCTTTTATAGCAAAATGTGATGGCTTTAAGTTATCTTTTTTATGCATGTCAAAGGGGAGAAATGAGAGATTTAAGTTAGGAATCTTCATTATACCCCAATTTTGACATTATTAACCAAATTAGAGTGATTATTGTATTGTGAGTTAACCTAGTAGTCAAATATAAAAAAATGAAAGATTGTTGGTGCAAACATGCTCTACCTTCGTCCTATTAGACCAACCTGTTTTGATGTTTGATCATTGATTGGTCAGCCCAATATGTTTGGTTCAATATGATGTGTCAAGTAGGTCAACGTTGATGGATACTTTAATTAGGTCAAAGTTGATCAAACACCTAGCATGGAAGAAGTCTAACAACTGTTAGCGGTAGATGAGTCCAACAGCTGTCTGCACTGGATGATGTCCAACTAGTGTTAGCATTAGAGAAGTTCAATAAGTGTTTAACAAAGAAAAATTATCCAACAAGTGTTGGAAAAAGAAAAATTCAATAGGTGTAAGAAAAGGAAAAGTCCAATAAGTGTTGCATCTGAGAAGTTCAACATGTGTTGGAAAGGATTAAGTTCAAGAGATGTTGGCAATGAATAAAGTCCAATAAGTTTTAGCACTAGCGAACTACACGTGTTAGTAAAAGAAAAGTCCCAAAGTGTTAGCAAAGAAAATTTTCAAGTGTTGGCATCGAAGAAGTTCAACAATTGTTGGCATTGGAGAAAATCAATAAGTGATGGTAGTAGATAAAGTCTAACAAGTGTTAGCATTGAGGAAGTCTCGATAGGTTAAAATTGACTAGATATTTGGCAAGTGAAAGTTTCGGCAAGTTGATTATATGCTTAGCAAATGGAATTCTTGGTAGGTCATGATTGACTGATACCAAGCAAATGAAGTCCCAGAGGCAACACTATGCAAAAGAAATCCTAGAGGCAAGGCCTCTTAGCAAGTGTAAATCCTTGGTAGGTCAAGGTTGACTAATACCAAGCTCATGATAGAGTCCTAGAGGCAAAACTTCTTGGAAAAGGATGTCCTAGCGATAAAGTTTCTTGACAAGATAAGTTCCACAAGGCCTCTTGGTAAGACGAAGAAGTCCCCAAGGCATGGCCTCTTGGTAAGAAGAAGTTTAACTGAGACGAAAGTCTACAAATTACATATACTTTAGGTTTTGGATAGATTTAACTTAGGTGAGGACTCGGCCATAAAGTTGGTCAAATTCAATAGGTAGGTGAGGACTTAATGAACAAAATATTTTTGTTTGTGAGATAGTCAACTAGGTAGTCAATAGGGCAAAATTAGTCAACAGGTGCAATCGACTCAACTATTTGTTGACCAACTAAAGATTAAAGTCATGGAATCAATTGTTGGGCAGAAAACAACAGAAGTTGTTCACTATAAAGAGGGAAACAAAGGGAGATCTTGGCAACTAACACAAGCAAATGAATACAAATAAAACCAAGCGAAATAAAATGAAAGCAAGGTCAATAGAAGAGTTCCAACCTTGTATTTGTTTTGTCATTGTATTCTTATTGTATTACTTATCATGTCTTCTTTCTCCACCTCCGAAAAACATTTGAGAAGAGAAGGATCTGGGTTTCCAAACCACATAAAAGACTGTGTTAGCATAGCTTGTATTTCATGTTTTTTTTATATATATCCATTGCAAACTAACTTAATTGTAACCACAAGCAAGTGATTTGAGCAATTGGCTATTCAATCTCCCCATCCCCCTTTAGCCTTACCTTTCAATCCTATAGGAATCACCACCTAATCCTTCCTCTAAGTTCACCTGGTTGTGGCCTCCATAAACCAACAAGATGGGACCTCCTCCATTTCCTCTGTTTACTAAGAAATTTTTGTTCTCTGCTGACACGGCTTCTCTCTAACCATTATAAATCATTTAATAATCTCTTCTTATTTTCCCTTCTCCCTAATACCAGTATCATGTACCACTCAAAATCGTGTGCCGGTAATCAATTCATGACCTGAGCATCAAACCATACAAAGTGAGAAGATAGCATAGATGCAACTCCACAACCAATTGCAAGATAGTAGCATGCTTATAAACTAAATTCAGGACTATACTAAGATGATTTTCGAATCATTATACCTCTTCAAGCACTGCTTTAACTTGTTGAAGTTTTTCAGCATGCTCTATGCCTTCAGCTTCACTATCACTTCCATAACCAGAACTGCAGCCATACAATTAGTGACACTTAGCAAGGCATATGAAAGAAAACAAAAACAAAAACCAAAAAACAAAAATAAAACAAGCATAAACCAAATTTCATGAATGGTTAATCCAAAGAACATGCTTCTTTTCACATGCAAAATGGAAAGGCAACATTTAAATTTTCAATTCATACCATAGAATGCACTTGGCATGCCAAATGAATTTGGGTGTATGGTTGGAGTGCCCCAAAGGAATTTGGATGGATTTATTTTATTCAATCTTGTTTGGCTTCGTTACTTTCAAGAATATGATTATAACATTAGATAGACAGCTAGCCACACTCATCATGGTTCAGCACACATAGAAGTGTGTTAAATGAATTAAATTTTATCCCCTTAATTTCCTTTTACTTTAATTGTTTGACGTTTTACATGCTTTGGCATGATCAAAGCATTTTCAAGATGAGTTTTGAAAGGTTTTATTTTTTAACACTTCCATATAGTTTATTTGTAAAAAAAAAAGATTATAGCAATATTATATTGTACCAATACTCAATACATTTTAGCACGTGCTAAAGAATATCAAGAAGATGAATTAGTTTTGTTCATTTAATCCTCTTACACTAAGCACTACTTGAATTCTATAGTAGCATATGCCCAGTGTTAGCACCACATGGTACCATTAAGATGATCGACATAGACGACACAAGAAAATTACTCATGCCAATCAAAATAGGATTTCAGTAGTTTGTGCTGCTTGGCATGATTTGAAATTTCAAACCATGCAAAAATATTAGAAATACTTAGACAAATAATCTATCTAAGAATAGGCTCTTATAGCATCTAAGTGAGCTTAATCACATAATGTAACAAATATTAATCTTGTTAATTTAAAATTATATAATAACAATTATAGATAATTTCAAGTTTAGAATATTAGAACATTATAATTGCTGAAACTCAATAATTTAACTTTAAACCAAAATGCTTGCACATATAAACCTCCTTCATTATTCCTGAGTTTTCTGCTTGGGACACAAGTAACATCATATCAAAGAACAAAACTTAGTCAGGTATAGGTTGCAATGAGATACATTTCTGAACATTCATGAAACAAGAAGTCAGAACAATTTTCTAGTTTATAAACCTAAATGCACTTTCGAGTTTATAAACCTAAAAAGGCCTAAAAGAGAGTTCTGGATTAAAAGCTCAAAAATATGCACTAATTTCTAGGAAATAAAAAATTGAAATAGTCATATTAATATCCAGGTAGGTTTTAAGCACTTTCAAAAGTACCTAGCACGTGGAACAAGAAGCCTGGTAGCATCTAAGAGATCTTGCAATTGAACAGCAGTTTTAAGCTTTGTCTGCGACAGAATTAACAATTTGTGCTAGCTGCTAAATATAAAGGCAACAAATGATCGGCAAGCATTATGGATATCACCTCAGACTTTGTATTTCCACCATTGTACTTCAACATCAAATTCAGTAGTTTTTCTTCTGTAACTTTTAATTTAACCTTTTGTTTTGGAGTCCGATCGCCACTTTAAAATATTCAACAAATACATCAGGAAAAGATGGAAAAAAATAGAGAAACAAAAGAAGGAAAGTAATCCTTACTGTCTAATAATAGCTATTACACAGCGGAGCTCCTCTGACTGCCCAAATGTCCCAAAAGTTCCAATAATTCCACTTTCCAACCGTGTTAGACCTTCGGAAGGTTGGATTGGTTCATTGAGTTTCCAAGGAAGAATAGGAGGAATAGTGGAGGAAAGATGAGGAGCCTTGGCATCAAGAAAAATTTTTCTTAACAAACATGCTGCATCGTCGTAGTACCTATGAATTGCTTCTTGTTTACTTAGAAACATGACAAACATCTAGAGATGACAAACATGACATTGAATACAAAATTACTTGGGGGAGTTCTTCACAAAGCTCCAGCCATTGACATCACACACATAGGATCTTCCTTTACATCGTAAGAGATCAAAACCACAAACCTGCCATCAAAAAAGAGATATTACAAATAAAGATATCTTTCTTGTATGCTCTGACATACAATTATTAAGACAATAATTGGGGAAAAAATAAAACACAGAATTTAATGTAATTTTTTGATATTGAACTTAATTTCAAAGGAGACTAGTATTTCCTATACCCCAATTAATTCCATCAGAAGCAGAAGTATCATACAAGGTAGAAGGTAGGACGGATCTTTAGTTAATATAAATCAATAATTTTCATAAACAGAAGTAACAGTTACATACTGTTAGGAACCATCAAAATCGACCCATGGCTTTTGGCATGGTCATTTTGATAGGAAGAACTGACCTAGTGCCTCCATTTTTGTTAGGGACCATCCATTTGGTTGCAAAAAGTGCACAAAAAACATCATAAAGATGCTTTATACATCCAGATAGGATATATATTTCCAATAAAGAAATGTATCAACCCACCCTAATTGTAAATCGGTGGGGCGGGACCAGGATAAAAAAATATACATAGGGAAAGGTCGAGTTAGCACTCTTAGGAGGTAACCTTACTTTTTAGAAGAGCAAGAAACAAATTGTGATGGCGATGTCAAATGGTGAGATAGAATATAGGACCATGACCCTAAATTCGTGTGAACTCATCTGTATAAATCATCTGATGGTCAACATACGATACAATCCTACACAACCAATGAAGCATTATTGTAACAATCAAGCTGTAAAACATATAGCCTCGAATCAGATTGATTATCACTTCATCAGAGAAAACGTATAATCTGATGAGTTTATCACCTTGTTGGTACTAATGATCAAGTTGCAGGTTTACTAATCAAATCATTAAGAAAGCCTAGAGCTGAAAACATTTGTAGCAAGTTAGATTTCTGTAATGTATTCTAAACATATCAAGGGAGAATGTTATATGCTAATTAGGCCCATCTATAAATGTGTAATGTAGGGGTTCATTTGTAATATTCAATATTTAGAATAATATCTTTTATAAAGAGTTAGACTACCTAGGTTACATTATAAATTATTCCAATTAATGTCATAACATATACATATGCATAACTACGCAGAATTTCATCCCCATGCTGGAGTGATCTTATGCATCATTGGTGGCACTTGCGTCCATTTTTATTTATGCATCTTATTGTACCAAGGGTTGTTCTGATATAGATGTATGCTTCTAAGATTGATGTTGGTTTTCTTTTATTATACTAGTATAATAAATTATCATATGACACAAACATGTATTCTCTTGTACATTTAATTGATTTTGACATGTTGCAAGTGCAAATACAAATACAGGAGTTGCTACAATCTATTAAAATATCCTGAAATGCAAATAACAGCCCTTATATGCCACCCAAGTCCTGTCTCATCACCTCAGTTATATATATCCTCAAGAGATTCATCTCTTTAAGGAAGGAAGTAGCATTGCTACGGAATTCCCTTGAAAGACTAGAGGTGGAAGTAAGTACCCAAAAACCCTTAACAAAAGCAGAAGTAAGATCATTAGTGCTTGAGATATCTAAGCAACCTAAGCTGGTCGAGGAAGAGGCCTTGAAGTTAACCAAGGAGTTAAGAGGCAGTATAAAGCAAGTTGAAAGCTTACTGCAGGAAGTTAAAGCATTAATTGGTGGATGAGTGAGTGGGTTAGGCAAGCTGAAACCCCAAACTACTTAAAAGCAGTAACATCCACAGAATCTATTGAAGCCCCTGCTATAGGTTTCGCTAAACCAACAGGCGCTAAAAATACCTTTGATGGCCAAAGGACTCTCATCAAGCAGAATAATATTGTAATTTATTTACTAATCCTTTTGGGCCAACAGGTACAAGAGTTACAGGAGCAATTACAACAGGTAAAAAGGCAAATAGCCCCTGCTACTCCGACACCGTCTAAAGAGCTAGAAAGTTCTATAGACGAGCTGACAAAGAAAATCGGCAGCTTAAGTTTGGGAACTTGTCCTAAATTTAAAAAATCTACGATTCTTTTCATATCACTAGTTTAGGTAGAAGTCATAAATACCAACTCATTAATAATCCTTGAAAAACTGTCTCTTGTGGAATGAAAATACTGTCAAAGCCAACCCTCCCCCTCCCTGCCTCCCCGCAAACCATCCAAATTATGCCTTGCTATAATTTGACCTCCACATACCTCAAGACAAATATACCGCCCAAATCTTGTCTTACAATTCCAATTATATATATCCTCAAGAGGTTCTTTATTTCACTTGATGTAAATCTAAGAATATCTAGGATTTTGATCCTATCAAGACATAAATACCAACTCATTAATAATCCTAAAAACAGATAACAAAACTATTAAAGGAAATAAAAGTATTTAGAATAGAAAACAAATGTTCTTGAGTTTAATGCATGTGGATATCAAAGCCTACTAGAAGCACACAAGGCAAAGCCTACTAGAAGAACAGATAACATTAGTTAGAATATCATCACACAAGCACACAAGGGAAAGCCTATTAGAAGAACAGAAATAAAAACTTTTTTTTTTTACTTGATATCAAAGAATTTTACCGCTTGTTGGAAAGCACCACAAACTTCCCATGCCATTTGTTTCTCAGCAGGAGTAAGTAAAACTGGATACCTAACCTACAACCAAGTCACGTGACTAATTCAGAAAATTGATTTTCAAACTTACATTAAAGGAGTATATCAAATAGTAATTGAAGACAATTATGGAAGCATAGATATACTAGGAGTCAAAGAGGAAAGGACTGAAAGAGAGCAGATTTTCAACACATATCAAGTTAAAAAGTGGCAGAGTCAAGAAACTCTTAACATTATATGCAGCTTGGAGTGTTTCATGAATATTGTATTAGACATAAACCACCTGGTTAACTGCAAGAAATTCCTTTCTAAGACACATATTATGAATTTGTCTAATTGTGCATCAAATCAACAAAAATGATATTTGCTTGTATCTTATAGTGCAACCATAATTGCCATTGCTACATGGAATATTACTTTGGTAGGCCATTGAGATAAAAAGCAAAATACAACCACATCAATAATATTTGGTCTCAATGTAAAAAAATAAATAAATAATAAACAAAAAGGACAAAAACATGCCTCTTTCCCATCAGGATTTCTCATGACAACACCATCAACAACAGGAGATTTTCGTGCTTCGGCATGAGCATAATCTGGACCGACAGTGTATACCTGTAATAAGAGAAAAGTAATATAAATTTCAAGCCCCAGTTATATTGAATTTTAGGTGAAAAAACAAACAGTCCAATCAAACACATTTTGAAAACATAAAGATGGTAAAAAAACAGTGTTATATATCAAGATTTAATTATGGGTTGGTCGAGAATTAAAAAAGTTAATTGCAGATTACTAAAAGGAATTAGGATTATTTAAAACATTATCAAGATGTTTTAATCCAATTTAGTGTTAGATTTGTTGGCTAAGTATTCTACTATGCAGAATTTGATTTGGGCTAGAATGAGACTCAATTCAAAATTGATTTGAGTTGTAGCTGAACCAGAATTGAGTCTATCTGAACATGTTTGGTTCAGTTGATTGAGTTGTTCAGCTTTAGGGTAGGTTACTAACTAAACACTGAAAAACCATCTCACCCACACATCCCTTTCACGAGAACTCTTCCCTCACTCAAGCTGCCACTCCATCTCACTGGTTTCTGCCTCCTACATCCTCCTGCCACTGCCACATGTCCCTGGGCAGACCGACCCATGCCACACTCACTTGCCCGAGTCGCTTGTTTCTCAGCACTCACCTGGGTCAACTGCCAACAACAACCCATGGTGTCCTCACCATCTTCCACTTGCTTTCTTATTAAAAGCCTCCTCCAACCCATCTTCCCTTCCTATGGGTGGCAAGAAGCAGCAATCTCCTTTCTTCCTCACTCCCTTCCTGTGCGCGCACCACACAGAGGCTTCAGGCCCTCATTAAGCAGAAAACCAGAAATTTCCTCCCCTTTCTTCCATTTTGTGAGCAGGCACTCATTTGCCTTTTCCTCTCCCTTGAATAGATTTGAGCAATGGCACATGCACATGGACAGTAACAAACCACCTATGTTTGTATGTGGTAGCAACCTACAGAAGCTTATCAGCCATATTTTAGCATGATGTTGGATTTTTCCCATTTGTTTGTTGTGGTAACTCATTTTATTTTGTTCTTCAACTCTGACTGCTAGAGTGAGCAAGGAAAGCTTTCCCCTTCCAACTACAACGTTTTATTGGAAACCTTTCAATGAATCACAAAATATAAGAAGTAGCTGATGGAGTAGGGAGTGTTGGAATTAGCAAATTGTGTAAAGAAGCATAGGATGAGCATTGAACAACTGAATCATAGCAGATAGTAACTTAGTGGGACTTAAGAAGTGCAAAATTATAAGCTGATGTTATTGTATCCTTGCTAGTGTTTTCTTGCAGGTTGTTCAGGATTCTGAATGCAACAGGTAGTTGGGAACGGATAAGGATACATCAAGGATCAATCTTAGGGTGCATTGTTCTGGTGATGGAGTATCCAAAAGCTAAAATGATGAACCGTGCCGAAGTTTTGGTCTCTAACTGAAATGGTATGGTTTTGACACGGTATTATGTCATACTGGTGCAGTTCCAATTAAGGTTTAAAATTTTGAACCGTATCGGAGTTTCAATTTGTGATCGGAACAATATAGTATAACTACCATATCGTGTTGTGCCAATATGATATTGGTATTTTTTTAAATATAAAGTATAATATAAGATTAAGAAATATAATATATTATATTATAAAATTATATTATAAGATTCAGAATAATTTGGTTCAATATTTAATTAAAAAATAATAGTATATTTTATACGTTTAAAAATTATATTATATTTATCTTTTTTGTATTTCTATGGAAACAAATCTTAGTCGAAAAAGAAAGATTCTTGTGAATGGGAAATAAAGAGGAACATTAAAAAATCAATAAATAAAAGGGTAAAGTAACCAATAAGGAAGAAAATAAAGAATAAAGGAAAAGGGGGAAAGAAATTAGTAGAAAAGAAAATAAAAATGAATGGGGAATATAATCAATCAGAGGAAAGAAATTTAAAAAAAAAGATAAAGGAAAAAGGGGAAAGAAATTAGTTGGAAAAGAAAGAAAAAACAAAAAATAATGGAAAAGGGGGAAGAAATCATTAAAGAAAATAAAAGGAATGAGATTAGAACGAAATAAAAAAGTGGAAAGAGGAGAGAAAAAATAGAGTGTGCGGGCTTGCAATGGCCTCGTGGAGGTCGCGCGGCCAAGCAAGGCCACTACGAGAAACCTCACGGCCTTACATAGCCGCTGCAAGCTCACGGAGGCCTCATGGCCAGGCGAGGCCTCGTTTAGTCCCCACGAGGCCACCGCAATCTCACCACCATCCACATGTTGCTAGAGTTTGAATGAGAAGAACCGCGAACCGTTGCTGCCTAACCCTCATCTGCCGCTGGTAAACTCTTCTCCTCTTTGATATTTTTTGTTGGCTTTTATTGAATCTATGCCGAATTTAGTGTCATGCCGGTCAACAGACGGAACGACAAATTTCACTGGTCTCGACCAACACGTTACAAAATTTTAAATATTGGTTTCAATAGTTATTTAATTAAATTATTGATAATAGATCATTTTTAATATAAGTTGTAACTTTTAATTAACTTTTTATTACAACTAATTAGTTAAATAATAATTAATTACAAAAATACATGTTATGTTCTTTTATTTATATTTGTTGATTAATTTGATCACCCCTAATGATTTAGACTTACAATATATTCAACTTTTGTAGGTAGAATGTTCAAATAAGCAAAAAAGAAAATGAAACTTTTGTTGGTCCTCTATAAATTAGGGCATGCTTTACTTTCAAATTTTGTAATATTGAAGTCATTTCACATTTCAAACCCCGAGAAATGTATTATTATTGAGGATATAATTTTATTTGAAATGAATGTGTATTTTTATGGTTTATGCAATTGTATTTGAAATTTGTTTATGAGCATTTGATAAAATTTTTGATCATTAAATATCACTTTGTTTCTTGTGTTGTGCTAGATAAAACCAAAATAAGATGCAACGAAATAATTTAAAACTGTCATTTAATTTTAATTTGGTTTGTTTGTTTCATGTAACTACAGCTATTAGTAGATAAAATACATATATAAAGTTAAGATTTTTTAGTTTTAGGATGTAAAATATTATATTTTAGGTTAAATTAAATTTATTTAATTTTATAAGTATAAATTCCTAAAAGATATAAAATCGACTCAAACTGAACTTAATCAAATTTGAAATTTTAGATTATAAAGTCAAATTTGAAAAAAAAAAAAAAAGTATACCTTTAAATTGAACTAGATAGAGTTTTTTAATAAAATTAATTTGTGATATGATTAGTGGACACCTATTGTGATAGAGTTTTTTAATGATATTTTAATAAAATAAATTACAAATAGTGAAAAAATAAATGAATTATTTTCTTAACTTAATTTTTTTAAAATTATTTAATTAAAGCATTGCGTCAATCTTTGTTTCTTAATGCTAAAACTAAAGCTGAGAGAAGATAAAAGTAGGAAAAACTTACACGATCTCTCATCGCTTGCATGCACAATTTCTCTAGTCTCTCTCAATGTCACAAAAGATAAACACAGCAAAAATCATTGTCCATGTTAGATATCAAATTTTACCCTATTTAAATTTTCACATTTTATTTTAAATTTTTAAAATAACTAATTACATTAAATCAAA
The DNA here is from genome assembly GCF_044706935.1 of Curcuma longa. Classification (NCBI taxonomy): domain Eukaryota; kingdom Viridiplantae; phylum Streptophyta; class Magnoliopsida; order Zingiberales; family Zingiberaceae; genus Curcuma; species Curcuma longa. Next base: position 696,299 of record NW_027435602.1, on the reverse strand, counting down.
GTATCAAACTAATATTTATTTTAAGTTAAGTGAGAGTTCAGTCTGCAATAAAAATGAGGGACTTATGAGATAATTGGTGAGAGAATTGAGAATCTAAGAAAATACTGGTTTAATATTGCAAGTAAGGTGGTGAGGCATGCTAGTCTCGTGGTTGGGTTTTGGAAATTGAATAGCAAGGTTAAATTGGGTTAAAGGTAGCTTATATGCTAATATCATTGTATATGTTGTATATGACTTTTAAATCAGCTATCATAGGATAGCATAATTATTAAAAGGTATTCAAAGACCTTAATAATGTAGGTTATTAATACTATAGAAGTAAAAAAATGTATTTGAAATATTTAAATCTGATTTAAATACATTGAATTAAATCAAATTTTAATCACATTTTATTAATTAAATTAGTTAAAATAATTAAATTAATATATTAATTTTAACTATTAAACTATTAGTAATTATAGGCACACAAACTCATCTCCTTTTGACCCCCATTCTGTTGAATGCCCCTCAAATGTGCAACCAACACACAATGTCATCGCTCTTCTTTGACGTATGGTCTCCTCTTCACTAATGATCCTACTTCAAAATATGAAACCCAACATGACAATGATGATTTCGTCACTTCTCTTCTAACCAAATCCATAGAATGAGCCAATTCTATTTAACTTCCATCAATTTCTCCCCAAATCTCTCTTCTATTCTGTTATTATTTTTTGAATTTTAATGAGAATTTAAAAGAGGTGCCTGAGAAATCAACTGGAATCAAATCCATCAATGCTCATCATGCACTCACCACTGCACAATATAGTTTCATGTGGAAATTTTCTCTATTTTAGTTCTCTTATATTACAGGACAACCCTTAGAATGCAACATCCCAAATCAATCATGGATACCCACAGTTTAATTGAGCTGCTATATGCATATTGGCCAAAAGGAATGAAGGATTGACATTATCAACTACAACTCAATTAAGTACACAACTATGCAATTCACTAAAGTGAAACTTAAAATGTTGTTAGCTTTTATACTGAATATTGACTCCAAATAACAACTGATATTCTTCTGACATAAATACACATTCAAGAAGGTAACCACAATAATAAAAAAAGATTTGGAAAACTGATAGTTGCCTCTCAGTTTGCACTCTACAGTAATTTAACTACATAGTAGATAATTTACAAGATGATTAGCTACATGATTGCAAATAAATTGACCAGTCAGTAGCATAGTGAACTTTGAAATCTGCAACTTCCATTCTAGAAGTACGCTTAGTTTAGAAACATGTGTTCTTAAATAGAAGATTATGCAGAGATGAAATTGAATCCTTCACCGGAGTACAAAGGGGTAGTACCTTGACATCTGTGCCACCAGTGGGAATGAACTCTTCATAAATATATGAACTCTCGCGTCTCACTCTACTAACCTCTGGATGGAATTCACTGGATCGGTTGCCCACCTGTAACACCAAAAATGATATCGATTATAATCCAACAAATTTAAACCAGAGAATAGTACAGTCTGAATAATAAAATTATAAAATAAATATTATTGAGAAAAAAAACTTATACAGGAAAGCATTTTAATATAAAGTAGAATTTCATGGTTAAAATAGTAGCCTAAGAACCAACTTGGAGCAAAGTGTCACTGTTATAATTGGCAAAATAGGTTGATACTAATACCGATTGTCCAAGTGGATCAGTATCAGTAACAATCCAATTTTTTTTAGAATTTGAAATTCCATTTTCACAGACATTGAGAAATTCAAGGGGGGAATAGAGAATCAAAGAAATTAGATAGACACTAATACAATTACATTAGAAAATTAATGGAATTCATTGAAATTTAATGAAATTGAGATAACTTTGAAAAAATTGACCATCTAGTCATCCTTTTTATCCTAACTTGATCCTTAGAGAACTCACATGAGAAAATCTTTGTCAATGGTCAATCCTTTTTTTTTTTTTTGAGAAATTGGCATTTCAAAAAGATTAAGAATTTATAAGAAAAATAGAATATTCAAAGAAATTAAGTAGAAACTAATTAGATTACATAAAAAAATCAAGAAAAATGATGGCATTCATTGAAATTTTAGTGGAACTGATAACTTAGAAAATTTTGACTAATCTAATTATCCTAACTTGATTCTTATAGAACTTGCACAAGGCTCTTAAAGTGTTTACTCTTGCCACAACTCAAGATTCACTATAAGATCAAGGACCATTTAACAATCTTGCCATCGCTTAGAGCCAATGTGTCACCATATTTCAACTTCCTCATATTGAAGAGCAAGTCACCATTTAATCTTGTCATCGCTTCCGGGGCCGGCGACGCCACCGAAGGCCCCGCCCGAGGCCGGCGACACTCCGCGCACGGGCGGCGCATACCGATCGCGTGATTTTTCTTTTTTTTTTGTTTTTTAAAACTTAGGGTTTAATTAGGTTTTAATAATCAATTCCTAGCTATAGTTCAAAACTATAGTTCAGAATAATTTAAATAGACTTTATCAAAACCTATAAAATTATCAAAAAAATTTATTTTTTATTTTTAAATATTTAGATTAAATTTTTTATTTTAATTAATATATTTTATATTTTAAAACTATTGAAACTATACCGGCACTGTACGATACAGTACCAAAATTGTATCGTTCCAGTCCGGGACCGAAACTCCGACACGACTAGATATTTTAAACCTTGGACCCTTATATCTATATTATGCTAGACTGTGTCAAACTAATTTTGAACAAACTCTACCTATTTATCTCTCCCAAACTCCCACTTTGTCTCTTGACCTACAAAAACAAAGACTATATTAATATCAGTAAATATTATGTAGAAACAACTTTCAAGGTTTATTACTGATTGATACATAGTTGCATATATTATACACCTATAGCTATCTTCTATGTTTTAATTATGCTATGCATGTTTGATTGATTATTTATCGACATTTCACCTAAAGTAGGTTTATTTTGGTTTAATGGCTTGAATTGGATTCAAAACTGTTTACGACAAATTCCATGGGTGGAATTAATATTTTATTGATTAGTGTTGGTTGAGTCCACGTATACAGCTCCCTAAGCTGATCTTGATATATGTTGACACATGATTGAATATAGCATATGTGGTTTGTATGTGCAATTATGAAAGAAGAAATTGAATATTTAGTCCATTTGAATTAATTTAGACAAATCAAATTGAATTAAAATCCTGAGGTTGAGGCTAGTAGTTTGTGAAAAATTTTAATTCAGTTCTCAATTTGCGAGTAAAAGAGTTAACCAAATTATTCCTGTGATTCAAACTTTTTTTGTCAATCCGAAGTAGTTTCCTAAAATGTACTTTGCATTTATTGCTAATTTAATCAAATTTATCAATGATTTATATAGTGGGAGGTGCTATTTGATGACTATACAGGAACACTAAGAGTTCCAAAAATCATTCATATGATGTAACAACAATCATGTGCTGCTAGAAGCTAAAAATGAGGAGAAATTATCAGATATACAGTCTACATGAACTCCTATATTGCCATAAACTAGTCCAATGCTCACTCTTAGTTGTAACACCAATTCCACCCTGTTCTCAAACAAGTTGACCTTTTTCATCTTCTATAGACTCACTTGGATGTCAACTTTTTGATAAATAAGCATAGAAGTGAACAGAAAAGGCAGAACAGCCAAAAGATGGTAAAAATAATTTAATTTTGTTCTAACAAATACCTTTCGGAATAACACTTTCATCCCACCACCAGCAGAACTAGGATAGTAGATCATTATACTGTGATTATCCCCTAGAGCAAATGAAATGAGAAGTTAGTGTAATATCATAAAATGACAGACAGTTAGCGTAAAGAACATTGAGAAATTATAACAAAAGACAAGGTTAGGGGAGACCAAAAACGAGATGGGTAGATGGCACAAGTTACCATGTCATAAAGCACCATAAAGATTTTTCTCTTCTGATGAAAATTTTTAATATATCACCTCAAATACAAGCAAAAAATATCAGGGCTAGCTTTTCTGCTTTACGGTTTGGTTTTATCATTGTACAGTTAGTTAAATGAACTAGCAGCTATCCTACCTATTGGTTTCCGGTATGCGTATTTTAAAAATTATGTTTCACTAAACATACAGTGGAAGCGTAATAAACATTTTATTACTATCTACGCATAACGACCACACAAAGATACACACGCATGCAAACATAATCATAGATAAGAGCATAAACAATTTATACTTTTTGGATGACGTGAAGCGAAAATGACATCAACTAACAACCTTGAGCAAGGTTGTCTCTACTAATACTAGTTGAAAGAGGAAGACAAACAATCCGAGAAAGGACCTATGGTCCGATTTTGTATCGAGCGGCTCGAAACAACCCTACAATACAAATCAAATTAAACGGAAACGAACACACCACCATTCGAAAGTCATATGGTTTGCTGTCAAAAAGGGACAGCGAACCTAAATGGCGTGGTTGTTCCACCAACAACAATTGTTCCGGAACAATGGTCAAGACGAAAGGAAAAAATGATATCTTTCGATGGAGTTGTTTCTCCTCTTGTTCCTTGCTTCCACCGCCGGTTGTAGCTTCCATTGGGTCAAGGAAAGACCAACCATGGAAGGGTACTGATCTTAGGGAAGATCCTTTGCCGGTGGTGAGCTTGGAAGGTCTCCTTTGGCCAACGGCAACAAGCAAACTCCAAGGGTTGGGCGGCGGCAACACAAAGAAGAGGTTGTATTTTTGTGTTGGGCGGCAACTCAAGGAAAGGAGGAGAGGGGGCTACGGTTTTTAAACCTAATAATTAAGTTTTAATCTTGTAAATAATTCTTCATAAGACTTGCATTTATAGATCTCTAACGGGTTTGTTTCGCTAACCAAAAACTAGCATCCATTAACCCAAACTCCAAACTGTTAGCCTTAAGTTTGATTTACAACCAAACTGTGTTGGTTCAAAACCAAACCATCTTTAATTAAAACTAAACCAATTTAATTTATAATTAAATCAAAGAGGGCTCACTTTATTTTCAAAAGACATAGCTCATCCGCGCTTCCTTTCCGATAAAATATCTTCATCAACCAGACTCAATCTCTCTCGATTTGAGAATCCAATTCTCAAACTCATTGTCTCTTGGAGAAACTCGTAGTGTGTGTAACATTATAGGTTCCTGATTTATGATGACCGTGCATAATTAACTATTAATTACAGATCGATTATGAATGACACCTAATAGTAGATCATGATCCTCAATCAATCAAAAAATCACAGTTGATTCTAAAATCACTTCTGAACCCTTCAACAGCTACAGTTGTACCTGTTTATTCCTCTCACTCATCTTATACCTATTTAGTTCAGAATATGGTCTATGTGTCAGTCCCTACTAGGCTAACTATGTCACACCTAGCCTAAGCAATAGTTTCTTATCCTGCGGATTCAAGTTACTCAAAAGATCTGTCTAAGACAACCATCCTCTTGACGTGTTTCTACTTTGGCCAAAGATTTGCGAGGCCCAGTCGCAGGAGGCATCGCGCGACCTCGACGGTTGTGTCGGAGGCATCGTGCGACCTCGACGGCCGTGCCAAAGGGATCACGAGACCCCACGACCATGCCAGAGGGGTCGCATGACCCCAGTGGCCGCACCAGAGAGGTCGCATGACCACACGGCCGCGCTGAACGGGTTGCACAACCCCGGCAACCTCGCTGCAACCCTAAAGCCACGTCAGAGGGATCCCATGACCTCGCAGCCGTGCCAAGGTCATGGGATGCGTTGGAAAAAATCAAGGTTTTTTAAAGAACTTTCAATTAAGTCAATTAAAATTAACTGAGATAATTTAAAGAGATTTAATTAAACCCTAATAAAATTATCTAATTAATTATATATTTTAAACCCTAATAATTATTTATTTATTTATCTCTTAATTATGTTATTATTTTTTAATGAATCCAATCAATCCCTAACTTAAGTAAATAATGAAATATATTTCCTAAAATTCTAATCAAATTATCCTATTAAAATATATAAAAATTTATTTAAAATTATAATAAAATTTTATATATTCCTAAAACCCTTCACAAGGGTTGCGGTGCTGCGACAGCCTCCACAACTTATTGCAAACCACAATTTTATTTATTTTTTTGGTTTAGTTAATATTTTATTTTTAAAATACGTATTTTTTAAAAAATAAACTATTATTAATAGTTATAAAATATTAAATGTTATTTCAAAATTTTTAAATAATTTTAAAACTTAATAAATATTTTATAAAATAATTTTAAAATTAAATATAAGTTTAAAATAATCTAAAATTTTAAAGAAAATATAATTCTTAAACATTTCAAATAATTTTTTAAAATTAAAAATTTACCAATACATTGAAAAAAATAATTTAAGATTTTCAAATAATTTTATAATTATTTTTAACCTTTCAAATGATTTTATAATTTTAAATTTAATTTTAAATTTTTAAAATTGCTTTTTTAAAATAATTTTTATAGCAATTTAATAAGCATTATCTTATAAGAAAATATTGAAATATAAATTCAACATCTTAACATATAAAGCATATTTTATAATCAAATATTAATAAAATTAATATACATTTATATTTAAATTTTAAAAATACCAAAACTATATCGACATGGAACGATACCAAAATTGTATCGTTCCAGTCCGGAACAGAAACCTCTACACGGGTCGAGATTTTAAACCTTGGGCATTCCAATATTTTTATTTCATCTATTCCAAATTTCCAATCATTCAATAGAAATTGTCCTGAACATACTATTAAGATAGCTAGCATAGAAATTTGACACTGAATGAGATGTAGCAAACAGAATAATAAATGGATAATCTGAAAGAGTTGTCTTTGGAAAATTAAATTGAGTCTTCATAACTATAAGACATTATTAGAAAGCAGCTTACCATCAACAGGTTTCTCAACAAAAGGTTTCCAAAAAGGCTTCCCATTAACTTCAACATAGTCTTCATGCTCAACAAAGGAGCATAATTCTTGATATGGATACTCTCTATTCACAAGAGCATACTTTGGAACTGGAATCCCAAACAGTTCAAGGCGCTAAACAAGAAAATCACCACAGAAAACATAAGGTATATCTTAAAATGCATATGTGGTCATTGACTAAGAATCAGTCGAATTCATTGTAACCAATTCAAATGCTCTTAGCAATAATAAAAACATATTTCTTAAACTTCACAATAGGCGAAACATATAGAGTTTATGCAATAGCTTCTAAAATTGATCTGCCCAATTGGTTCATCATCACCATCCCGTGTTTGGCCAAATTATTTGGGGTTGGTTGCATGAATCTCATCCCTTCATTGAGCTTTATGCACTTAGTAATATTCAAACAATTAAATCATTTTTTATGACGATAAATATTTTTTCTCCCTCTACTCTTTATATCTTCCACCCCAACTACATTCTTTTATTAGAAAATTTATAGGATGCTTTTGAATATGTTATATATTACACAAACTCAATTTCTTCTCTCATATTATTGTCAATTGGAGCTATACCTAATTTCTCAAACTATACGTTACATTATCAATTTTAGTTCAATTATTATGTATAAGTGAACCTATTCCTTGCTTTAGATAGCTCACTAGAAATCAAAGATTTGCAACTAAATGTTAAATTAAACATGAACCAAGTCTAACCTCTTTTTTATTTTAAATGTCAACTTAAACTTCTTTAGATGTTTTATATCGTTTATCCCAAAGAGAATCTATTTCAAGTCTCACTGCTCCATTTGTTAAATTAAACATACACTAGCTAAACCATTTTCTGCACATTAAGTTGGTTTGAACTACTAAACATACTGTAGAGTCAGTTGGAGTTTTAAAGGAAACTGTGATTACTTATGTCCATGAATATGCAATGCATCAAAGCACTGCAATGTACAGGTGCATATGCAGCCACATATATTTTTTTAACATGAACATGGCTATAAAGTAAATAACTGAAAAGCTAATTCTTAGAGTTCAAAGCTAAAGGTGTAATTCTAAGAGAGTTGGAGATATTGGTGGTGGTGTGATAAATCATAAAAAAACATTTTGTTTAAAAGTATGCGATATTAAAAATGGATAAATTGTAAAATGGAGAAATTCTAATGGGAAATAGAATATTTTATCCATTGCTAAATACAAGGAAAGAATTATAGATATTTAGGTAATACCAAATACAAATATATAAAAGGTGAAGAAGCTAAAAACATTTTTTTTTAAATCATCTCAGAAGACAAACCTAAACAAGTTTGATTTTTTGGCTCGACCTTTATCATAATCACACTTTAGTTTTTTAAAAAAGGTGATAAAAATGTTGAATTATCCTAATAGACACAGCATGTGTCATGAGTGAAGTAGCAAAAGAAAACTAATGTTACCAACTTTACTCTTTCATCCACTTCTCTCAGCAAGACATGCAGGAAAAGAATAAGAAACCTATGGTTGACTAACCTTCTTAATCAACATAAGAATTCCTCCTAGATTCTCCAATGATTCATCATCCATGGACTCAATCTCTAGCCAAAACACTAGATATATGTGGATAATTGTCTAATGTCTAAGGGAAAATGACTTATACACCTTTTAGGTTGAGGTATTGTGCCTCATGATGATATTAGTGAAGTATAGCAAATTCCCCTTAAAATGACAGAAAACTAGTTCTTCATAATTGTTACCATTCATAATTGTTACCATGTTTTATGGAATATGAGTGTATGTTACACGAACAAAAAGAAGATTCTAGAAAAAGAAAGCAACAGAACAAGAGCTAGTCTATGAGACATTGGATCTCCTTTCGAGAACATACCTCGTAAACCTTCCTCCGATCATGCAATAGATGTTGAGGTTCTAGTTCATTGACCAAAAAGGGCCTGACAAGCAAAAGGTATGACCAAGATTCTTTTTGAAAAAGTTCAAAACTTGGTCAAATAATACGCAATGTAAAACTTTAATTACTTGGTTAGACAGTACACATTCTCAATTTTTATTTAAATCATGCAAAAAGTTTTCAATCACTCACTAGTACAGATGATAATCTTTAGCTAATTGTAACTCAATAGCTACCAACTCTTAGCATATGATGACACCAAAGCCAAAGTGTTCATGATCAGTTTCATAAATCCAAGTGTCCATTTTTCCTGACAACTAAGGTACTACCATTAGTTCTAGAACTATTTAGTCAATTGACAATGATTTGATCCACATAGAAAAACATTAAATATACTCTATAATCTAGGATTTTATAAGATTTTAAAATTAATTCTTCTACCAAAATTTTAAGATGGCCTTCTGTTTATCCCTTTCCTTGAAAATGTAATTTGGGGGAAGTAAGCATAAAACTTCCTATTCTACCAGTTTCTGCTTTGCAGAGTGACAAGTAACATAAGTGGACAAGCATGTGAAAACTGAATGGCATTTACTTTCATAGTGAAACATATTCTTCTATCTTCCTTTCCTTTCAATGTCAACTACTATCAAGGCCCAACAAAGGTATTTAATATTTATAAATAATTATATGAGATTGACCTATAAAAGCTGCCAGCATAAAAACAGTTAACAAGCAAAATATTTCAGTTGAAATACTATGAATTAGTTAATAGAAAATAATGAAAGATCATCTTTCACCAAAAAAATGAAAGATCATCTGCAGTTGTTATAGCAAAGTAATAAAAAAATGTCAAAGAATAACTACACTGAACCAAAATCATCCAACAACTATCGAAAAGTTCTGTTACATGCATATGAAAATCATTAGTCCTTGATTTAATATGAATTTCTGTCAATGATAGCAATCCAAAAAAAAAAAAAATCTTACTTCCTCAATGCAGCATAAGTCTGAGCTTTTTTCAAAGGATAGCCAGAGGAGTAGAAAGCAATTAAGCAATCACAAATCGGCCAGCTGAAATTCCACATAAGAACAACATTAGCAAAAAAAGCAATTAGAAATAACTGTCCCTTAACAAAAGCATAACCACACATTAAAACTTACAGCTTGGCAATTTATCTAGTAAACTAAATCTTCATTAAATGTGGCATACCTCTCCACTGGATCCTCTAGAATAACCTTGTCACCAAAATTTATTATCTGCACAAGAAAAACATATCCAATTAATTCCAGTGAGAACTAATTAATTCTAATGATGTGTGACACAGGACAAACCAACAGCATGCATCCCAAATGAAAACATATCCAATTACAGTTGTAATTTCAATAATGGATTTTTTACACATGAGCTAATTTCCAGCAAAAGTGTAAATCTCAAGCGAGAATATCAGAATGCCTAGATTCAATAAATGATAGAGGAGGGTATGACAAACATGGTTGTGATCCTCCTTTATGAAACAGATGGAAAGTCAACAAAATGTGCAAACACTCTTATCCTCCAATATCATTCTTTCATGGAAGATCTGAAATGATTTAAATGATGTCAATGTCAATGCAAGTACAGCTGACAGTGAGGACGTAGTGGATGCACTTGGTACACGTGAAACCTATGCTCTTAAACTCTAAAAATCAAGAAAGAGAACAAAATAGCACTCAGGGATCGGATCACATCCTATTAGTGGAAAGAAAACTTTCACACAACCATTCTTGTCAGAGATAATGCATATTCTGATGAAAGATCATATGAAGACATTGTTGCACGCAATAGCAATGGATTGCCTTCTGTTTGATGCGCATGGTCTCCGTGTGGCTTTCTTTGCAAAGAAAAAAAGAAAGCTACTATCTCCAAACATTTGAGTATTCGTCATTCATCAAGATCTTCGGTTCAAGCGACTCCAGCCAATAACACCAAACATATATCAAGATCGTTAAAATGGACACAGAAATCAACATAGAAGTACCTCAAATTCTCCAAACGCCTCCAACCTTTCCAGTATCTTGCGCATAGGCGACGAGGTCGCCTACCAATCCAGAAGTCGAATAAAACGAATCATTTTTTTTTCCGCAATAATCCAACGAAATCATTCCAATAACACGACCACGAAGCAAAAGAAACAAATCCGAACACAACCACTCCACCTTCTTTTCCATAACGCAGACGCCAACCTTGATTCGCTTCGTCGCATTCCCTGCCATTGCCACGAACGCCTATCCTTCCCTGGGTCCGCTTTGGCGAGATTTAAAGAATGTGATCCGGGCGCTCTTTTCGCCACTTTCTTGTGATCTCGTCGAAAATACCGAAATGTATATAGGAAGGAGATCGTCGGCCTGCAGTGAAACCAAAAAGGGAAAATGAAAATGAGCGGCGGATGAAAGCGGTTCGTGGAGATGATGGATAACTTGCTGTCTTGTAGGGTGGGACCGGCAAACGGATTCACGAATATTCTATAAAGGATTGGAGCAGTGTGGGGCATACGGAACATCTTCGTGGGTTGTAGCAGTGTTATTTCCGTTGCTAGGACTAATCGAAATTGGGCAAATGGCGTAGAAACGACCTTGCTTGTAACTTGTTGGCCTAGGCGCATAGCGAGAGGCATTTGTTCCTATTCCTAAAACAATTTCCTTTATTACCGGTTTTACCCTTCTGTCTTGCCATTTTCCATTCATGGATAGAACCCTCAAGGCCTGTGTTCCCCTTTTGTCCGTCCTCTCCAAAACACACTAGGCCTCCACCATTGTGGCATTGTGAGTCCTCGATTCAAATGTCATACCTTTCCCTCGTTTCTTGGATTTTACCATCATCCATGAATTTGAAAGGAATTCACTCCAAATAGTTTCTACCCTCATTTATAAATCGATATTCAAAATATTCCTTTGTACACTATCTTCAAGCAACTTTTATGGAGGATATACTACTTTGGAACAGTTTTAACTAAAGTTGCTTTATTTAAATATATATTATTATGAATATTTGAATAATTTTTTTTTATTGAAGTTACTTCAAAGTGATATAGTTTGACCATAAATTTATTTGAATCTCTTACTAATTATTATCTTCAATTGATTCAAATTATTTATAAATGACTTTTGTACACGTAAATCAATTCCTATGGATAAGAGCATAAATTTAACGTCTGATCAATCATAGTTCAATCACATCAGTATCATCAGTCAAGTAGAATTATTTTTAATCGATGTGTATGAATAAGTTCTTATTTAAATAGTACAATATTTGAATTTAAAATATTAAATTAGTCCATTCAAATTATTTTAGTTGACAATAGTGAATAAAAAGGTGGGTCTTTAAACTATGTTATATCTTTTGTTAATATTGCAATTTTAATTATGATATTTTCATTATGAATTTATGTATTATTTATCACTTTAATGTTGATAAACTCATACACTTTTAAAATCTTATATTTAAGAGAAAAACACACCATTATCTATTCATGCTTTACATGATGATGGATAGAAAACACATTTTAAAAAAGGGATATTTCAGAAGTTCGATAGTTAAATCATATCTTAAAGGGTGGATAGAAGAGTGGAAATTTTGAAGCATCCTCGAAAAACGAAGTAAGATTTCATCCTATAAATTATTCCTTGAGATAAAATAAAGATTTCTAGTAGAATGAAGGATCGATATTTTTAATATAATGACTATGTTTACCTTAAAGGGTGGATAGAAGAGTGGAAATTTTGAAGCTGGAAAAAGACCAATAAAAGGGGAAGGGAGAGGGAAAGAAGGGAACACTCGTAGTGGTTTGGTTGCCCCTATGAGCTCATGGCTAAGGCTAGGACATGCATTAGTTGTCGGGGATAGTTGAGGTTGTCAGTTTGTGGATTAGGTAGAAAAGAAAACTTATTCTATTTGATTTTAAAAATATTAAATTAATAAAAAATGATCAATTTTAAATTTATTCTTTTAGGGTTTTTTTTCAAGTATTTCGATATTAGAATTTCACAAAATCATGTAATCGATCAAATGCATTATATTACCCATTTGGGAGCATGTGTTTACAATTATTACAAGTATAATTACATCATCAAGCCGAGTAATTAAGTTGGCCAGGCCACTACTAAGAGATCGTGCGATCTCATCGAATGGTTAAGGCAATCGTGCAATCACCTAATCACACAACCCCTTATTACACGATCGCCAATAGTTTGGCCACTTGATCACATGAAGCGAGCGCTCAATCTAGCCGAGTGGTCGACAAATCATAATTTTTGTATTTTTTTAAATAAGAAAAATATTTTGAGAGGCTCTTTAGGAAATATAAAATTATGATGCAATCTTTTAGAAATTTCAAAATTAAAATCCCATCCTTTAGGCCATGTTTACTTTGAAACATAGAAAGAAGAAATGATAGATCACAGAAATCGAGATCTCTTCCTCTGTTTGCCTATCTTAAAAAAAAAAAAAAATGATAGACAGATACATTTGAAATCAATATACTGATTGTTTTTTTTTTTTTGCCTCTTTTTTTGTCTGTCCAAAATCGGACGGAGTAAGTTTTCTATCCTCTCTAATTAGCTGACGGATTGTTGTTTTCAGCAGAATGAGTTTTTCGTCCTCTCCAATTGGACTCGTCCCCCTCACCGTGGACTTACGGCTCTATCGCAAAGGGACACGCTCGTCTGGCACGAAGAAACTTACAACCTCGTCGTGAAAAACTCACTGTGATGAGGTCACGAACTCAGTCTCGTAGCCGAACTCATGGTGATGAGGCTGCAAACTCGCATCTTCACCATGGTCCATGAAGGAACACACAACGTTCACTGCAAAGGAATTGCACCGACGAGGCCGTGAACTCACAGAGCCTTGCCTTGAAGAAACTAGTGGTCATGAGGCAGTGAACACGCGGTGACAAGGGCATGAACTTGGGGTCTCCTCACAAAGGAATTCTTCGCATCATCCGTCACGAAAGAAATCATAATATCCACGGTGTTTGCTACTAAAGAACTCGCAATGACTAGGGCACGAAGGAACTCGTGGTCTTACTGTGAAAGAACTTACGGTGACAAGGCTGTAAACTCACGACGATGAAGCTCCTCCACTGCAACACGGTGAGGTCGCTGGTCAAACATGGCCGCCACCGTTGAAATATTTCCTTCCTGATCTTTCTAGTTTCTAGTTTCAGTTTCTATCAATTCTCTTTCTCGTCTCATTTTTTTTTCTTTTTCCCTAGAGATATCTTTGTTAGGTGGATTCCTTTCCCCTCCCTCGTCTGTCTAGCAAGTAAACATAGCATTAGTAAAATACCGTATTATTTTTTTAACTTTATGTCAACTAAATAGGGAGAGTTATCTTCTTCGAGGTAAACAGACACAGGTGGGCTAGACAACAGTGTCTCACTTTTAAGACTTCTCTACCGACTACCAAATAACAGAGCATCCAGAAAATTCAAAAGTAAAGAAAGGAATAAGCGAGCGTGGCCAAGGTTGCTCACGAAACGGCGGTGCCGACTTTTCACGACGCGGAAGAATAACTTCACCCAAAAGCAATCACACGCGTCCTCTCCCTCCCGCCGGCGGTATATATCCACCCGCTCCTCCCATCCATCCTCCAAGATATCCCCCAAAGCCCAAATCGCTGCTCCGCCCTTCGAAGATGAACGATCCAAAGTACGCCTACCCTTACCCTGCTCAAGGTGTGCGTTCTTCTTCTTTCTTTCTTTCTTTCTTTCTTTCTTTGAGATTTAATCGTATTTGTGACTGATTGCGTGCGATCTCGACGAAGGCTATTACCAAGGGGCGCCTCCGCCGGTGATGGCGCCGCCGCAGTACGGGTATGCAGCCGCGCCGCCGCCAAGAAGACAGGCTGGTTTCCTGGAAGGATGGTAACTGATCATTGACTGTGCCTCCCTGCATTTAGATGAGATCATTGACATGCTTTTTTTTTTGGGAAAAACTTTGTGTAGTCTCGCTGCGCTCTGCTGCTGCTGCTTGTTGGACGAGTGCTGCTGCGATCCCTCCATTATATTTGTCAGCTGATATGCTAACTATTTCGAATGTAGTGAAGGAATGCCGAGGTCAAAGTTTGTATGTATTGTTATGGTTCTGAAAAACAGTATGATGTTTGTTTGGTAATCTTTTGCGGGTGCTATTTTGGTGTCAAATTTTCTACACAACAGAACTTTTCATGCGATGTTTGTTTGCGTAATGGGAGGAGATCACTCTGCTGGTAGTTTCCTCTCGTGTTAATTTGTTTAACTGCTCTTCGTTTGCTTCAGAACTAAGCAAAGGGGAGAGATAACTTTATCGGAGAAAAGAACAGAATAATTGACTGATGCTAAGTGAGTGGTGATAAAAGAAATATATATACATATAGAAAACTTTATCGGAGAAAATAAAAGAATAATTGACTGATGCTAAGTGAGTGGTGATAAAGGATATATATATATAGAGAAGTTCAAAACGAATTTCACTAAGAGAAATTCAAAAAATGCATCTCACTCAAAGGTATAACTACCTGTAATTATGAGTCTTACTCACGTATTCGGATTTGAGCTCTTGAACTTTTGACTTTCGGGCAACCTGACAAACGGAGCACTCGGATTCGAGCGCCCTCGGATTCATAAGTACTTTAGTGCTCAAGTAATTCGGTAAGTCTAGCAGATCAAACTAATTCGATAGGTTCTAATTCGATAGGTCAGCAGGTTGGATTAGTTCGGTAGGTTGCTACATCAAGATGTCAAACTAGGTCAGAAGGTTGGACTAACTCGATCAAGTGTATGACCTAGACAAATGACAACTCAATAAAATGACTTAGCTAGTTCGGGATAGAATCACATAGGCGTGTCAACCTAAAGCAAGCTAGATATTAATTTTTATATACTTTCATGCAAACCTCTATCTTGTCACTTCATTGGTGAATGGATGACGGTTGTTATTGTATTAAGTCGACAATTGAGAAATTTACACCCAAATAATCACGTTATTAATCCTTGCTTCATCTAGGATAAAATTGGTCATCTTCCACTTTGCCCTCATAACCTCTAGCCTCTCCCCTATAATTGTTGGTGCTCTTGCAACAAAGTATGTCCATTTAGTGTTAGCTTCCATTGTCTTTTTTAAACTCTTCGTTTTCAACTCATTAAACCTCTAATGTACCATCCATATGTCAGTCAATCATTGTTTGTTTAATACTCTATTTACAAGGAGGAATGGCGGATGGATGGAGCAAACCTTAGGACATTGATATATTCAAGTATTCACTCATTTCCCTCCCCTCACAAACTAAAAGGTTATAATTATCTTAAATAATTATAATACCACATGATCGTATTTTTTTAAAAGACCCAAATTATTTATAGTCGTCATTTCAGTAATGAAGAGAGATTATATTATATATAGTTGAAAAGACAATTCTCCAAACTTCTCACTCTCACGATAACGTGGCTTAAAACTGATAGAGTCAAATTTAAGGCCTTATTTTTAATGTTTCGACTTTATCGAGTCTGCTTCATCTGGGATTAGGAGGTTCGCTGGTGCAAGCAGCAGAGGAGCGCGCACGTGCGGCGCACTCGCAAGAATTAAGAATTGATGGATGAGTCTGATAGGGGAAGAAGCCCAAGAGAGTCGTGGACAAAGAAAGGAAAAGGCCGAACTAAAATCGAGAGGTGGACGGCGACGGGAAATCCGACCCGAGCGGCACGGAGCAGCGACAGAGTGGAGCAGGGGGCGATGCGACCATTTCAAAGCGCCTTTCTCGCCCCATCTCCCTCCTTCTCGGGCGTCGATGACGAGTCAATGCGGTCGCCGACCCTGATCGCCGCCACCACCACCACCACCACACAACAACAACAACGCCACCACCTCATCGGAGATGCACTCAAGCCTCAACGGCGCCTTCGTTGTTATGATTATCCTACTCCTCCTCCTCCTCATTTTCATCTTGGCCTGCCGCCCCTGGCGCTTCTTCCTCTCTGCATCCTCTTCCTCCTCCGTCAAGGTTTGTTTACGTTTATCCTTCATTTGCTCTCCCTGCCCTTGTGGAGTTCGGTTTAGGGTATTTTCTGGTGCTCTAGTTTATTCCTCGCCGTTTAAGTTCGTGTGTTTATTGGTCGAATGACTCCGATCTCTGATCTCGATGATGATCTGGGTTGCCCTTTCTATGGTTGCATTGCCATGTGCGCTAGAAAAAAAAATATTTGATTGTTCTGATTTATTGTGTAATAAAGTTGTTTTGTGTGCATTTCTCATTCATCGTTGTCAGCGTTTGAAGGATTTGATAAATGATAACAAATTCGACACGGCAACTAAATCTGCATTTGGAGGAATATTTTTATCGATTTGCTTTACAAATTTGAGTATTTGCAGGTTATTACGCATTTAGCCGTTTTTCTTGGCAAATGGCAACAAGGTCTCTCTTCTTAGGAATAGGAAATAGGACAGCAATTTGTGAGCGAAATTGAACCTCACATGGCCAACATACGCAGGTCTTATCCTTCTGCTTACTGACAGCCCCACATTATTGAACTCCTAATCTACTGAGTAATGGTGAAGCTAGATGATTGGACTAAATTCCTACATCAAATCTGAGATTCAATCTCCAATTGCTATTTTTGGGAAATACTACCAGTCTGAGGGTAGAAGTTCCAACAACCATTAAAATATTGGAGCTGAAATCAGCATGAATCATGCAAATTGCAGTTAAAACTCAAGTAAATTGCTTAAATAGATGGAAGTAAAGATTTTAACTTGGGAAGGAGGATAGTCAGATCTGTTCATGCTACTAACTTTTGTATTAGAAAGAACTTAAACTTATTTGTGAGCTTAATTTAGTAAGTACACTACAAGAAATCAATTAAGCTCTTTGCTTTAATGTAAATGAAGAAATCAATGAAATTTGTTGTTTCCATAATTTCGTCAACAATCATTTAGGCAAATTCCTAGAGGCACTGTCAGTATGAAACCATCATCAGAACTCAAAATTTGAAAACAATATTAAATTAAAATAATTTAATATTGAATGAAAAAGGACAAAGGACACTACAGAAATAAGAAAGAAAGAAAGGAAAATAGGGGAGATAAATAAGTGAGTTATAAAGATAGGAAGGAAAATAGGAGATGAGGAGAGTTAGGGAAGGGAAATAAATGATTTATAAAGAAGTGCAAGAGGTAGAAGGGATAAGGAGAGACACTAGAGAGGTGAAATGCTGGGAGAAAAAGAAATGAAGGTAGGGAATTCTCTAAATGAAAGGAGATTGGGGGGCGATAAGAAGTGGAGATAAGTGGTACAAAAAAGGAGGAAGAAGAACACAAGGAGGGCATATGAGAAAGTAGACGCTCGATTGGAGAACATGGATGATTAGAAGTGACCAACAATTGCCGGTGATTGTTGCCTAGTATTCAAAAGTGGCAAAGCATAGAACTATAATAGGATAGATCAATAAGGAATGCTTGATATCTTTGTTTTTATAGAGGATAGAAGCATATAATATTGACTTGGTTTGCTTCTGTTTGACTCTTGATCAGATTATGACCTGGGTTGAATAGACAATGGATCCTACATCCCTACTATGTCTCACAACTTCATAACATCCTCTAGCTAACGATCCTAGATGGTACTAATAGAAATATGCCTGATAGTGCTTTTAATTTACTTTTTTAGTCAAACCTTACTTCATTACGTGATGTTGTTAGGAGAACCATGACAAGCATAATATCACATAACATGAAGAAATTTTATCTCCTTAATTATAGTTTCTTTATAGTTACTAGGTCAATGGTACTACTCAAGTCAATAGGAATAGTATATTTTTCAAAAATCACATAGTATTTAGCACTCATGGAGCATTTTATCCATTTAGAGTATCTTTTCATTTACATGGGGATAAACAATTTTATAGTAGGGCAAGGTTTAAAATCACATTCTGAGCCTAGGTTTCAATCTCTAGCTGGAATGGATAGTGTTGTGCCATTTTTGTAGTAGGTGATAGTTGTTCCAATGAGGAGGAGGAAGAGGAGGAGAAAGAAGAAAAAGAGGAGGGAAGGAAGAAGAAGAGGAGGGGATGAGGAAAGGGAGCTTACCTAGAGGCCTTGTAGATGCTGGAGCGATATCGACCCTTGTTCTGAAGAAGCCTTTGATTGTCAAGGGGTGTCACTGAACATCAACATGGACATGGAATTAAGTTTTCTCCCTTGTGGAGTAAATAGGCTTTAATTGCATGAAACTGCGAGGAGGATGGTTGTGAAGTTGAGGTAATTGTGAACAAGCTTTAGTCTTGTAGAGTTACAAGGAGGAAGGTTGCATGCCCAAGGAGTCAAGATTGGCCATGTGGAGAACAAATTGCGAGGTTGAGGATAGGAGACCAAGGAGATCAATTGGGTGGAGGGTGGATTGTGAAGTAGAGGAGATTGTGAGGTAATTAGTCGCATAGAGGATGGATCACGTATTGATGCTGTTTTGTTTCTTGGTGCGGTACCAGAACAAAAAATGTTAGCCATATCAATCGACACAACTTGGTTATGACAATCAACACGACTTGATATTTTAACCCATGTAGTAGGGTGAGTCCAGGTTCAACCTCTTGGTCTCCTTAATAGGCAATAAAAAGGAAAAGTGACTACCTGCACAACTTGTAAGCATGCTAACTGCACTACCGAAACAATGTCTCCCATGTTGTGTTAATCATATCGATGGTATTACTTCATGTCGCTAAAATTGAGATAATAAAGGACAGTCTGGTGTATGAAGTTTCTATCAATGTGAGGTCCTAGGGAAGTGTCGAATCACATTGGATCAATTGTACATAGCCTTACCCTGCATTGCAAGAGACTATTTCTGCGACTCTAACCCGTGAACACAAGGTTATATGATAGTAATTTTACCGCTGTGCTAAAATTGAGACAATGTTGTTATTTTTGTAATTTGTCTCTATAAAAGATAATGTCAAAATATTTTAGATGGAACCCAAACAGTAAACTTAGCTATATAATTGTCGACACGATATCAAAATAGTATTGTTTCAGTCAAAGACTGAAACACTAGCATGGTTCGAGATTTCGAACCTTGGTATGTTTCCCAAATATTGGAAACATTTCAAATCCATGGTTCAAGCTCTCTTGAGCAAGACTAAGCGTAGCAAGGATGGTGCCATATTGGGATAAGTAACCCTATGACAAGAAATTCTTAATTGGTTTCAAAGTCGAATATTATGAGTATAAGAGGAAAGACAAGCTAAATCAGTCTTGTGATATCACTTGAATACTTCTGTCTATGCCAATGTGCCTTATGCAGCTAATTTTTGCTATATAAAGATGTTTTGATCAGGATTTATTGGAGAACATGCTAAATGTTTTAGCAGATTAATGCTAGACCAAAATGCCACGTGTCCATCCTCATATTTACAATTAGAATAACTGCCCCATTAAACTTCTGGGGTTCTTAAAATTCTGACAGCAACAACTTGTCCTAATCCCCATTCTTCACCCCATCAGCGCATCCCACCTTACCTATATTTACAATTAGAATAACTGCCCCATTAAACTTTTGGGGTGCTTAAAATTCCGACAGCAACAACTTGTCATAATCCCCTTCACCCCCATCAGTGTGTCCCACCTTACCTATACAAATCCTATTAAAACTCTCACCTCATCAATTCCAATGATGCATCATATGATACCTCTCACTAAATGACCACACTCTAACTAATCATCTTACAACATCATCTCTCTACTTTAGGTTCAATAGTTTGTTCTTGATTTGAAAGAACTCGTTCTATGGCCAAATCAAATTTCATGAATGTGCCATTCTCCATAATCCACACATTCAAGACCTACCTAGACCATTGCAACATCAACATACCTGACCTTCCTATTCTCACCCTGAAATCATACTCCTCTTCTTCAATTGCTACTTTGCAGTAACAGAGTTGAAAAATATCTTCAAGGAAGACCATTGCCACTATTTGCTTTACAACATAGTTGACAAACCAACAAATCCATGGGCTTATTCTTGTGCAGATAAGGGTGATTCAATGCAAATGCCGATTGAGTGATCTGATGCGGTCTTTCATTTGGTTTATTGATATCTTTGTGAATTGAGTGACAGCTCAATTTCCTTTTTTTTTCTCAGTTGTTGCATTTCTTGCTTGGTATATTCCATTCTCTCTTTGAAGTGCCCCTACTATCATAAATTTTATAATTAATATACTTGATTGTCCCCTCCTTGCTCCTCACAAAAAAAGACAGATGTGTGGGCGATTAAGTTAGAGGTGTGTTCACTATCCACACTGATATGATCAAAGAGTCTATTTATAACAGCAAGCCTTATGTTAAATTATCTGTTTATACATAGGGTGCACCAAATGACTTGTCCTTGATTACGTTCATATTTCCACTTCTTTTTCCACCTTTGGCCGATACCAAGTGGTTTGTTTCTCATGGTCCCTTTTTTCTTTAGTTCTTATATGTTATTTTACAATATCTTCTTCAAGTTTTGTTTAACTTTACACTTTGCCAAATCTTTAGATATCCTATGTCAACGGTTGGTTTTTCTGGTTAAAGAAATTTGGAATATGGTTACGGAAGCTGGTGCATTGGGCTAAGGTACATTAGTCTTGCATTTTCCAATCACCATATTTTTTATCCTGGGAGTGCTTTGAAATCCAAAGAGTTTGTGAAGACTTTTCAAACCTCCCCATAAATTGTGTTGAAGTATTTATGAGAATTTCAGTAGTTTCCAATTGAGTAAGCAATCATTTTGTTCTTAAGACTCTTACTATTATCTATCTATTTCTGTGATTTCTGTTTGTGTTTTCTAGACCCTGTAGCTTACTTACTGGGTTTCCCTTTTCAGACAGATAATCTTGAAAGACCACTACTCTACGAAAATGTTGATCACCATTTGGGAGAAAGATATGACATGCCTGGAAGTTTTCCTGAGGCCTCAAGAATTCAAATTGATGGAGACACGGCTGCGACCAAAGTTCAGGGATTTGTTAGAGAAAGTCAGTTTCAACCAATTGACACTTCTCTAGGTAAATTACTTTCTTTTCACATATGGTCACTATTTTAATGTAAACTCCTGTTTTGCTTAATATATCTTCACATTTTTAATTGCTATAGGAGATAGTTTGTCACTGGATATTTCTGATGAAGTTTTGCAAGAGTTTCAAATTGGTAGTACGCTTAGGCATTCAGTGACACCAAGTTGCTCTGTAGATGAGAGGAATCTGATCCAAGGAGATTTTAGCTACAATCCTGAGAAGCACAGAAGTCTAGTTTCTGCTTTCACAAATTCAAAAATTCTGCGTACAGTTTTGCCTACTCTATTTTGTATTCTTAGGTGTACAAATTTCTTTCATCACAATTTTCTAGAAATCTAAATTATATTTTTCATTTAAAAGTGCAGGAAGCAGCCTGACCTTGGAAGTCATAGCTGGCCCTTCGTGTGGTCTTTGCTGTTCCAAGGAGTCAGTAGACACGTCTATGCTTCCTCTGACACTTGGAAGGGTTTCTCCAAATGATTTGATACTGAAGGATTCTGAGGTCTCGGGGAAGCATGCATATATAAGTTGGAACTCAAAAGTAAACCATTCACATGAAAATTTCCCTCTATCCCTATAAGTTTTTTTTGGATAGTTGAGTTTATCATGTTAGGAATCATGTTTCTTATTTTAAACTCCCACCATTCAATGATTATTTCTGCTATTTTTGCTTTTATTAGGTCTCTTTCTAATAAAACTTTTGATAGAATTATTGAACTTGTGAAGTTTTGTACACTCAACATGAACAGCACATGCATTTCACATATTCACTAACTTATTTCTCATTGTTCCTTCTCATGTTCTCTTCATTGTTTATGGTATATGTCCTAAATGTTACTTCTTTCAGGTTTAACTCCTTAAATTCTTGATGCAGAGTCTAAGATGGGAGCTTGTGGACAAGGGTAGCTTGAATGGAACTTTCTTGAATTCTCAAGCTATTCACCACTCAAATTCTGGATCAAGAAATTTGAGTGACCCTATTGAACTTGCAGATGGAGACGTTATTACTCTAGGCACATCTTCTAAAATTGCAGTGAGTTCCATTTCTTATCTCTGTTGCTGGAGGAGTTAAAGAAAACTTCTTTATATAGTCTTTTCTTTATGGATCTGGATTTATTGTTTTACTTGATGAAGCTTAACTCTACCAAACATTTATATTAATCTGGAAATTGTTCTATGTTATCCAACCCTTGATACTAGATAATCCCTTGTATCTCTTCATGTATTGCCTTATTGCAATTTTACAATTATTCCCTTTTATTTACAAAATATCAGTTAGGTCCTTAGCAACCCCCTCAACCTAGTTCAAAGATGAAATACCTTAACTTGTTATAAATATAGTTGATTTTAGGACCTCTTGAAGACTTAGCAAATTTGCTAATTGATCATTTGAACTAACAATGAAGCAATAATTTTCTTTTATTGGACTTTCCCGCCTATAAAATGGCAATTTGTCTCTTTTTTAATTACCACTTATATGAAAGACAATTGTTGCAAATCTACCACCTGAGTACCAACTCGGCTATGAAAGACTAGATTAAAAGCTATGAACATGATAGTTTGATTGCCACAGAATAGATTTGTCAGTTTAGTAGGACTACCCAACTTCATTGTCAACTATTTGAGCTAGCTAAACTGACACGTGGAGAGATTCACAACCTTGTATTCTACTTTTACATTTATCTTGGTCACTATAGTCTGTTTTCTTCTTTTCACAGCCTTGTATTCACAACCTTGATTGCTTCTTAGACGAATACAATGACCTAATGTGGTTCACTTATAAGTGGGAGAACTAACCCAGTTTGCATATGCAGATGGCTGCAGCCATCATATAGAAGACTCTTCCTGTAGTACTCAAGAAGCCTTAAAGCTATCACCCAATCATCATGAAATGAGGACTCAATAAAATGACTAATATCACTCAGAAAATGAGATAGTAGGTCTCTTAATGATGGATAATTCAATTTACCAACTAATCTCCAATACTTGAATTGGATAATAACTCCTATTGCCTTGATATACATTTGATAGTTGGATCGATGAGACTGTCAATATCTTAGGTCCTACAAGTGATTAAAAAATCTTGTTTCGGATCGATCAACATGGTTAAAAATTTCGTGTTGTCGGCGATTGACACATAGAACAACCCAAAACAACTGAAACACAATTGGAGCTTTCATGAATGTCGGTGAAGCTCTTGCGGAGGTCATGAGATGTTCTAGGAGGTTGCAGGGTTGCAAGGTGTTTTAGATGAGTTCACTAAGTGTTTTGGGACAGAAGTCAGAACATCACACTTGTGTAGTTTATCTTCCTCAGAGGTCAACAAAGCTTCCATGAGGTTGGTGAAGCTTCAACGGAGCTTTTGCGAGGTCAACAAAGCCATGAAGGAGCTTCTGTGAGGTCAGTGAAGTCATGACAATCAGTGCAGCCATGACAAAGCTTTTGCGGGATTGACAAAGCTATGGAGAAGCTTCCGCAAAGTCCCAAAGCTTCCTTGGAGGTTGCAAGGTTGCATCTGCCCTTTGCAAAGCAAAGCTTCCACAATCAATGCCTCTCCTCCACGCGAAACTTCTCTTTCACTCTTCTCCTTTTCAAAGGGTTGACACACTTACCAACACCTTGATGGGAGTCTTGGAATTCTATTCCGTTCAATTCATGCCGGACAAAAAATTTTCGGAAACGGAATCTTATCAAGCAGCCCTCATATTCGATCAACTAGGTGCTTGATCGATGTATTAAGATCATTGGGCTCTTGTGTTGGTATTCATGATCCATACAAAAGAAAACAACTATGCAGCGGAATGAAGTAGTTGTACCTTTCTTTTTTGTAAGTTGTGTAGATGATTGTACATACCCGAAGACCTCTTGATCTTCTGTTGTATTCCTCTCCTCTTCTTGGACGTTGTGTGGGCAACGATCTACCAAGATGACTCCACCCAATTTCTTCTAATCCTTTCTTCCAATTCGATGGCAAGAACTCAAGGTAGTAGCTTTTTTCTTCTTTCTCTTCCTCTTCTTCTTTCTCTTCTTCTCTTCCTATCCCTCTCCAATCTTCTTTAGGCGCTGGCCCTATCAAATGAAAGAATCCTTTCAAGGTGGCGCCACCTAAAGAAAGGAAGAAGGAAGAGACTTAGAGGAGATTTGGTGATACCTCTAACAACTTAATAACTCGATTCTGAACTTGGAGGGAGGGATGCATTCTCAGATATGTGGGATATTATGTGTGAGTTCAGTTCCACCTCTAGATTGCTATTGTTCAAATTTTATGAAGCAAACTGTGTTGGGAAATTCATCACCATTAGGCAAGGAACAATCCTTACTTTGTTGGAAACCATAAACTCAGTGGCCAAGATGAACATGGAAAAGAACCATGCAGTCACGTGCTTTTTGACAGCCTCATCTTAATTGTGCCTCATAAGTACCCTAGGTTCTTTTAGCCTATTTATTTGGTTGGTCAGTGTGTTTCTGGGTAGCCCAGATAGGCATGCCATTGTACTCTTTTTGATGCTGTCACCATCTTCATCAAGCTGTGTATGTCCAAGCTATCTAGTTTGCCTTCTATT
Organism: Curcuma longa; assembly: GCF_044706935.1. Taxonomy (NCBI): domain Eukaryota; kingdom Viridiplantae; phylum Streptophyta; class Magnoliopsida; order Zingiberales; family Zingiberaceae; genus Curcuma; species Curcuma longa. The sequence continues at coordinate 670,825 of NW_027435602.1, read as the reverse complement.
GAACTTTATATAAGGCTCAATCATTAGTTATACTAAATTATTCTTTTCTTCCATTGCTTACTATTTTCTTCGAGTCTCTCTCCTTACATTTTTTACTGTAAATCCATTCAACTCTCCTAACTATAAACTGTAGAGTGTATTAGTTTCCTGTGGATATGTTTGTACAATCTCAATATATTTATTTATTTTTCAATTTATCATCTAAATCTAATCGGGCTTCACCGAATTGTTCTTGGATATTACTGTCCTTTATTTTACCTTCTCCTGTTTGTTCTGACATTAGCATTATTTATTTTATCCTAGATGTTGATGTACAGATCCAAACTGTTGGAAGCTTTATGAAAAATATAACCGTGCTTTTATCCGATATCAATTGTTTTTGCAAGCTATATGAGGGTCCTCTTGATCATGTATTAGTTACTGAGTAGAATGGTTGCTTGTAAATTCTTATGCAGTGTGCTGTGCTTACAAATTTATTTGTGGCAGGTCAAGATTTCTCAGTTTTTTGAACATCATAAACCAGTTGGTGTGGGAATTGCACGTGATCCAATGTTTGCACGACGAGGTGGTAAAAAGCTTCCTATGGAAGACATGTGTTGCTGCCATTGTCCACTTAATGGTGTTGAGCAGGTTCTTGTGCACCAAAATGGAAAATCATGCATTTGCTCTAGAAAAATTTGATTGATCATTTCATTTGCAGTTTGGCCTCGTTGGTATATTTGATGGACATGGTGGAGCTGGAGCTGCTATGACTGCAAGCCAGTATGTTATCTGACTAATTAACAGTAGTCAAACAAACCTTAAAGCATTTGAAGATTCTAGTTCCATAATGTACATCTAGTAACCTGCTAGATTATAGTTAATTTATGAGATGTGCATGGTTTTTCAGTTCTCCATCAGTTCTGATCTGCATGGTTGAAACATATTGTTTTGGCTATCGACCAATATCAGTATTGTGACAGCATGCATAAAAGTCATTGTGCCACCTATGCTATCTATGCTGACAATTTTGGTGATACCCATTGAGACAGGGTATTGTTCAGAATTAGTCAGGATAGGACATTCTCTTATCCTCTGGTTCTATTTGCAAGTCATGGGAAGATGGTAAAATACTACAAAATAAGAGGGGTGGAAAAGAGGGGAAACACTAACCAAAGAACCTATAGTAGTAAATAATAGAGTTTAAAATCTCAAGCTGCGTCAGAACCATGCTAGAGTTTAAGACTTTGTTTGGAATAATATTGTTTTGATAGAGTGCCTACATTTCGATATATGGTGTTGGTGATAAATTGTAGATGGAAGGAGGAAGGAGATGAAGAAGAAAAAGAAGATAACTATATGTTCTAATTATAAAAAATAACAACATTATCTCAATTTATTTGACCTATGTTTTAACATATCAAGGGGTGTTGAGTGTTGGCATGACACAATTCTCATGATTGACACGCCACAAGAGACATTATGTTGAGTAGTATCAAACTTTGATAATTTATCAGAATGGAATGATATTTTTCGACTGTGCCGCTCGACGTGGTATGAGATTTTAAACCATAATAAAGAGTGATGTCATAGTCAGAGAAACTAAAATATTGAAAGCCTATCATGATTTGTCACCATGGCCTTTTTAGAGATGTAAATGTCCTCTAATAGTGTTAAGATATTGTAGTTTCATCTTGACATGCCAATAGCCTGAAGCTTCTGTTTCCTTCTTCACAACTCCAAAATTTGTAACCTAGGCTACGAGTCAAGGCACTGAACAAAGACCTCAGTGCATGTTTCACAGGCTGTCCAAAACTAGTAAATGTAGTGCCTAGATAAGGCCCAAATATAGAAGCTCAATAGATTACAAAAGAATGCGTGACTCAGGTCAGCCAATTCTAGAGTCCATGACCTTAATGACTAAAAGACATTTTTTAAAAGGGAGAGCAATATTTTCTGTGAAAAGAATGACAATAGAGCATATCAACTCATCAATTTGAATCTAAAGGGTTGTGTCGTCAAGGTCATCATATTAATGTTGCATCTTTATTATTTTAATCCAGTGTTTTATCAAGCTTCTTTTCTATTTGTGGTCTTTTTTCTATTTTGTTTAATAAGTTCTGCTCTAGTTTGATGCGAGAGTTTTAAAATATAAAGTTCATGCTAGTAAAGATTGCGGCCTGGGCCTCAGGATCTTGTCATCCACCAAATTGACCTAAACAGATTAGATCACAGACTAAATTAGGCTAGGATCTTACAAACCTATGATATGGTCCTATACTTGCTCCTTTCCTATGTAGGCTCTCGGTCCCAACAACCTTAACTTTTTAATATCCCAACAACCTTAACTACATAATATACTTTCCTTTAAGCTTCTTATTATAAGAATCAACCTTAACTATCTGAAGATGAATATATATTTGTTTATGCTTTATCATATTAGAATGATAGCAATAAAAATTAATACTATAATATCAAAAGTAAAACATATAATAAATTATAAATACCCCATATAGTTTAAAAAACTTTATTTAAATTGTAGAACTTTATGATCTTATGCTTTGACTTTATAATCTGAACATATGAACCTCATTTCGTTCCTAAGTTGGATCTCGATTTTGACTCCTTTGTTAAAAATTATTATATTACTCAAACTAGATGAAATCTCCACATATACGTGTAAGATAAGGACACAATAAGGGTGCAAGTATGAATAACGGGTCCAAGAAGGTTGACTTGTCTATTTCGTTAGACGAATCAAGGAGACAAACAATAGACAAGCAGGAGAAGGAGAAAATAGTAACAAAAGAAAGAGGAAGAAAAAAAAGAAGTGGAGTGGAGACTTACCTCTATTGCTGCATCTTGAAGGAACAAGGGTAAGGCACCTGAGGTCTCCTGCTTGTTGACAGAGGAGAGAGTAGGTGCTCCGAGTGTGAGGATGCTGGAGGTGGTTGGTTCACAAGTGAACAGGAAATGAAAAGCAGAAAGTCATGAGAGAAATGAGGTGGTGTGTGCGTGGGTATAGTTAAAGGGCACAAAAGAATGAGTGAGGTATATTGCTTGAAACCCTACTTTATCAAAGAATCTGACTCTTTTTTCCCACTTAACTGTATTGGGTTTATTGCAGAAAATGCTGGTTCAGGTTTTGTTTGAGCCAACAAACACATGATTTGGCTTGTTTGATCCAAATTGGGCGCTACTTGAGTTTCAACCAAGCCTAATCCTCCACATTGAGAATCCTTAAGTCCTCTATTCAGACTCATATCAAGCCCAGTTAGCACTAAGTCAGCCCCTAACAACTTGGATTTAGTACTAATTCAACTAAATGGCAAAAATGCAACTCTTAAATAGGGAACTTCCCATATTGATGCTGTCATATTAATCTTTTATCCCCTTACCTATGTCCAAGATTTGGCCCTTTGTTCTGCTGAGTCCTTGTGCCACTTGTTTTTAATAAATCACATGCCAAATGTCTAGTTCTATACCTGTTGGATACTCATATTAGAGTCCAAGTAATATAATAGATTTTTACTCTCATATGGGATATTAAATTGTTAGGTAAAATTCAGCCTAGTACAGTTTGGTTAAATAATTGGCTTTATTAAGATAGATTGCCTTTTCTCTCACTTTTATCTGGTTGGTTTATGCCTTGACTAACTTTTTTGTCTTGCATATAACCATGAACCACACTTGTTAAGCTTGAAAGTTTTTGTCTTGTTGCAGTACAGAAAAATAATCGTATTTCAAATATGATGAACTTAGTAGGGGAAGAGAAGTAGGAAAACTAGACAGGAGAACGAAGTGGAAGTGGAGAGGAGGAAAACTATAGAATGGAGAGATTAGACAAGGATAGTTGAGAGCAAAGTAAATGTAATCCAAATTTATGTCAACTAAAACATGTACAAGATTATACTTTTATAAAGATAAGGATATCTAAAAAGAGAAATGATATGCAGCATGAAAAAATGCAACATGAAACCAACATGACACACTCAACTGCATGACTGTGGGTCCCACTGTATGGATGTGGGACCCACTGCATGCAGTGTCATGTTGATTTCATGATGCATTTTTTCATGTTGCATATCATTGCTCATCTAAAAAAGATAAATCCAATGATATAAATGCTCTAGATCTTGGAAATATTAAAGACTCTCGAAGACGAACATATCTGCCCATACAATTTCAGAACTCCAATAATTCTTCCGAGTTGAAAAAAAAAACTTTATTTCCAGACAACCTCCTTTGTGTGTTTACATATCTTAAGTTTTCCATGAAATCTTCCCATACACCTTCTAGATGTCCTAAACAATTATATGCTTGTTTCCTAAAGGAGAAGAAAGATTAAAAGCTTCACTATAGACAAAGATTTGAATTCTTAAAACGTTTTGTGCTAGAATTTTAGCTTTTGATTGGAATGGTAAATATGGTTCCATGCCGGTGTGATGATGCATGGTGTTAAAAGTGAATTAGTGAATTAGTGAATTAGAGGTGGAGGGATAAAGGAGATGAAGCAAAAAAAAAAAAAATGGCAAACACATACTCACGGGGGCAGTTAAAAGTATAATTCAGTCCTGGCTAGAATGATACCATTTTAAAACTATATTGTGTTAACGCTCGACACAGTTTGACATATACAAACTATGCTAAAACAAATTTAGATGAATTTTATTCTTTTAGTACCATTCACTTAATTTATTTATTTAGAAAAATAAGATTAATAGTATTTAGATAATTAAATTTCATTGTATAATATCATATTAATATTAAATTTAGTTGACTTCTACTTAAATTTTCAATTTCACCAAGGCTATCACTTAATAATTAAATTAAAAATAATTTAATTTATTTTTTAGTTCAATGCAAGTTGAAATGAATTTATATAATTTTTACTTTTATAATCTTCTTCACTTACCTTATTTACTTATACAAATAAATAAATATTAATTAAATCGTTAATTGAATTAATTTTTTTATAAAAATGAACTGCAAAATGACAATAAATATTAATCCTTCATGTGTGTCATAGCATGCTAAGATGAATCGAGTGTCAATATAATATGATACTCATTGGCATAGTCAAACATCGGCAAGGTTATTCTTGCCAATCAAGATTCAGTAATTTATCAAAGTATGTTTTGAAATTTCAAAATATGCTATAGACAATTCACATATATTTGATGGATCTTGGTTTAAATCCTTAAAATTTTTCGCATCAAGTTGATGGTAGAAATGTGTGTATTTTATCTCAAATTTTTGGGACGTATACAATCTCATTTCTTGTCTTTATATTAATAGTTAATACTTAATTCAAATCTACTACTCTTAGAACACAACATGCCATCGTATATGAATTATTTGTTGATATTTTATATAACTGAGAAAAAAATATATTATACAACAAAAACAACAATAACTAAGTCTTATCCCAACAAGTAAGGTTAGCTATATAGATCTTTCTGCGCCATTGGGCTATCCCCTATCATATCATTTATATTTAAATAAATTTTATCATATTTTATCATTGATAATCAAGTCTATCCCCTAGCATATTTGTCATAGTTTCACATCACCTAATTTGAACATTTATTAGTCATTTAAATACATGTCTGTACCATCTTAAACATGTCGCTTGGATTTTTCCCTAAAGTGTAATCTCGAGTTTCTCCCTAATACTCTCATTTCTTGTTCATTCTCATATGCCCGCACATCCACTCTAACATCTTAACATCTTTATCTCTATAATTCTCATCTTCTGCTCATGTGTTTGAATCATAATCTAACATTCAGCTACATATAACATAGCAGGTCTAACTATCCTTTTGTAAAACTTCCCTTTAAATTTTAGAGGTATTTTACGATCACAAAGAACACCTAACGTTCTCTTCCATTTCAACCATCCTGCTTGTATTCTATGTAAGATATCTCTCAATCTCTCCATCCTTTTGGAAAAATGATCTTAAATACTTAAAACTCTCAGTTACAGATTTGTTCTCTCCTTTGTTAATAATTATTTCATTACGTCTAATATTGTTAAATTTAAATTTCATATATTCTGTCTTTATTTTACTAAGCCTATAACTTTTTACTTCTAATATTTCTCGCCAAGATTCAAGTTTAATATCTACTCCTTCACGTGTTTTATCTACCAAAACAAGATCTGCAAACAACATGTACCATGGTACCGTGTCTTAGAAGTGTCCAGTGAACTCTTCCATGATTAGTGTAAAAATATAGAAATTTAGAGTTGATCTTTGGTGTAACCCTATCTTTATGAGAAACATTTTGATTACTCCGCCTGAAGCCTTCATGCTTGTCATGATATCTCATGCATATTGTTAATTATTTCAATATATAATTTTCCTTGGGACTTTATGATAAGTTTTTTTTAGGTTGATAAATACTATATATAAGTCTTGCTTCTGTTCTCAATATTTTTCAATTAGTTGCCTAAAATGTATAACTTCTATTGTCGACCTTTCGGGCGTGAATCCAAATTGATTTTCGATCATCGTAGTCTTTTTCTGTAATCTATTTTCTATTACATTTTCTTAAGACTTCATAAAATGACTCATTAATTTAATACCTCTATAGTTTGTACAATTATGCATGTCTCTTTTGTTCTTATATAAGGGGAATAGAGTACTTACCTACACTGATCGTTTTCGTTTTCAATATTAGGTTGAATAATTTTGTAATACATTCAATACCTTATTTCCCTAGGCACTTTCATACTTTTATCGGAATATCATCTGGTTTAATTACTTTTTCATTTTGCATTCCATTTAAAGTTTATTCTACTTCAGAAGTTTTAATTCTATAATAAAAATTTAAATTTCTAAACTCCTTCGACCTACTTAAATTATCTAAGTTAAGTTGGTCAACTACATTTTTATTAAACAGTTGATGAAAATACTGCTTTGATTGATCTGCTATTTCCTCATCATTCAATAGTATCCTATTGCATTTATTTTTAATGCATTATATTTGAATAAGATCTCTTGTCTTCCTCTTTCTCGCTTTTGTTATTCTATAAATATTTCTCTCTTTCTTTTGTATCCAATTGTCGATATAAGCGTTCAAAAGTTTCATTTTTGGCTTCGTTCACTATTTTCTTGGTCTCTTTTTTTGTTGCTGTATAGTTTTTAAGTTTTTCTCATTCTTATAAGTATATAATACTTTTTACGCTTTTCATTTTTTTTATTTTCTCATATACTTTCTTATTTCACCATCAAGATTCTTTACTTGGTGATGCATGTCCTTTTGATTCACTGAGTAGACTCTTGGTTATCATTTTCAACTTTAATGTCATCTTATCCCATAACATATTCAAGTCGCTATGTATTTCTCCTAATACTTGTATTTTATCCTCTCCTTAAATATATTTTGCTTCCCATCTTTTAACTTCTACCACTTAATTTTAGGAGTCGTGTATGTTTTATTTTTATTAACACTATGCTTGAGACACATATTCAACACTACTAGTCTATGTTGGGTAGTTAAGTTTTCTCTAAGGATAACTTTATAATCTTTATAAATTTCTCTATCTTTCTTCCTAACTATAAGAAAGTCAATTTGCGACATATTATTCTCACTTTTGAATATGACCAAGTGTTTTTCTCTTTTCTTGAAAAACGTATTAGCTAGTATAAATTGATATGTTATTCCAAAATTTAATATAGTTTTTTCTTCTTCATTTCTTATTTCAAATCGATAACCCCTATGCATCCTTTCATATTCTTCATTTTTCATTCCTACATGTCTATTTAGATTACCTTGTATTAATATCATTTCGTTTGCCGAAATATTTTGTAATCTCATTTAGGTTATGTCAATATCTAGATTTGGTATCTTCAACTAATCTTACTTGAGGTGCATATATGTTAATTACATTAATAGTTTCTTTCGCCACTATTATCTTAAAAGTTATAATCCTATCCTTATTCTCACTACTTTTACTTCATCTTTTAACAAATTATGTACAATAATACTTACTCCATTTCTTATTTGACTCCTTCTTGCGTACTATACCTTATAACTTGAGTTCGTTATTATCTTTGCCTTCTCTTCTATCCATTTTATCTCTTGTACACACGAAATATTAATTCTTGTCCTAATCATCGTATCTACTATCTCCATTGCTTTATCAATGAGTGTTTCTATGTTCCATATTTCAAATCGTAGACAATTAATTTTTCTATAAAATTTGTTCTTATCTAACCTATGATGTAAGAACTCTTGCATATTGAACACTATCCCTAAGTTCTTAAGGATATATAACAGTCCTTGCCGACACGTTACAGTCAAACCCTACAACGCGTTTCTTCTGGGAATCAACCTAACATTAACACAATTGTTTGATGAATCCATTCATTGAATATTTGTCTGAATTCAACTCTGACTGGGTGACCTAACACAACCCTCATCCTTTTTCATCCGGGCTTGAGACCGGCATTGGTGGGTTTGAAATTTCACATAGAGAATTGAAAGAAAATTTTTATTAATTGAAAGTTGATTATTACATAGAGACATAGATACCCACCACTACACTCATACCAAAAAAATACATTCCAACCTTCAACTTATGCAATAAGACAAGTACCAAAATGAATTACAAATTTAAATTTCAAATTGTCTCAATTTCGTTGTTTGCATCAGCCTTTTCACTTTGTTGACATGTTAATGCATGCTGATGGTGGAGTTCATCTTATGCTTTGATGGAATCGAAGGAAGAAGATTCAGTTGGAAGAGGAGATTAACCAAACCCCTGTTGTCTCAATGGAGTTATAAGATTATGCCACCTTTGTTATGACACACTCGTAGATCCTCCCCTCAACTTCAACTCGTTGTCATAGAGCATGTCTCAATGTCTGTGTGATCCACCTTTGTCTTCACCTCCTTGTATGTTGACGATCTGTGACATAGGGGAGGAATCAAGAAGAAGCTAGAGGCTATCAACGAGTGTGTATTGATGCCTGCAGGGACCCATAATCTCTGTCTTTGCCTCCTTGTGAGATGCAACCTAGGGTGAAGAGGCATTCATGAAAAGGGCTCAGGTGCAAAATACAACTCGCGGAGGAAGCTGAAGACCAGTCTTGTGTCATGGTCTGTTATGTATGCCAGATGATCAATGGAACCATATGTTTTGGATTTGGCATGGAGCAATATTTTAAACCGTGCATAGATTCTATTTTATTTTAAGGGGCAGCCATCCCTTCTATTCCCCTCCTCCAATAAGCATTTGGCAATGATTTCTAATATTCTTATCTTGGGTAGTGTCACAGTGTTGTCATACTTATAATTGGATAAATCTTACATTTTCAACGTTTTCATGTCTGTATTATGCAACCATCTTTACTCAGTTTTTTTGTAACCCAACTATTTTCTTGCCTGTAGGATGCTGCCAGAGAACCTGGCTTCCATTTTATCCAATCATAAAAGAAGAGAAAAGGTTCTATCCGTTTGTGATGCTTCAGATATTCTATTGGATGCGTTTACTTGGACAGAAGCTGCTATGAACCATCAGTATGAGGTTCTCTCTCTTTCTTATTAAATTCATATTTATGATTGTGTCTTGTTCACTTTTAGTATTTCCATGTGTGTTCTAAAATTTGGAAGAGATAAATGGTATTTTAATTTCAAATAACTATTACTCATGTTTCATACTTTATCCTACCTGTCTTCAGCCTATAACTATGGTTGATCTAAAACATTGGTGGGAAAGGGAATGATAGTTTGCAGAATCCAACCTTAGAAGCTTATTAATAATTCAAATAATTAAATAACTGGTAACAAAGGTACTTAAGTTCAATTTCCATGTGCTTGCTGAAGATAGCTTTGCTATTGTTAGGTGAATTTTATGCAAAATGGAATTTGTTTTGGTTTTAAACTTTATTATGATTAACTCGCAATTTCCCTTATTTCCAGCAACATCTGACCACGTGTTTGTTTGATAAAATATTGGAAATAAATGTCGAGAACTTCTTTGGATACTTGGGACTTATAAATTTCAGAAAGTAAATCTCTCACTCATAGTGTCTTCGTGGAAGAAAATTTAGATCTTTCTGTCCTCCCAGTATCTAGGAATCTTGTAGAGAATTCATGAAAAAGATGAGACCAAGAAGGCTCACTAAGACTTAGTGATTGTAGAAGCCTCGTAGAAGAGATACTATGTGTTGTATGTGGGTTGCCACACGCCTAATGAGATGATATATTTTGGTCAGGTTGATTATGAGATATGCTAAACCATGTAATAAACTAAAATAATAGAGAAACATTAAATTTATCTTTTAGTTCATTAAAATTAATGATTATTTTTTTAAAAAAATTATATAAATAATATATATTGATATTTTTTAAAAAATCTAATTTAATAACTATAAGAAAAAAATATATTAGCATCTAAAATGGGGATTATAAAATATTATTTTATATTGCATATTAACTATAAGTAAAAATAATGATGTTAGTAAACTTTAATATTGCATATTTTATTCTTGCTGTTTATTTGTTATTGTTTTATTTAAAGTGAAAAGTGCATTCTAAGTACACTCAAGGTTCTAAATCTCATATTGAGTTGGAGTTTCAGACTTTGACCGGAAGGATAATGTTTTGACACTGTATCGATGTATGGTGCCGATGGAGAATTGGATGCAAGAGGAGGAAGGAGATGAAAAAGAAGAATAAGAAAAGCTACTGTGTATAAAATCGTACACATTTATATCCCTAACTGCCATATAAAATTGTACAATTTTAACATTGTATTGTATGAACAAAAGCTAAAAAAATGACAAACATCACTTTAATTCATTTTGACACAGTTTGTAGCATGTAACGGATGTTGAATGTGACACAACAATACAAGATAAATTATCCGTGTTGACTAGTTTGAGTTTCGGTAATTTATCGAAACTGATATGTTTCGACTGTGTCACTCGACTTGGTATGAGATTTTCAAACCATTAATACACTTTTATCAAACACTAGTGTATTTTGTTCACATGAATAATTATTCTATTGCTAATGGATTATGATGATGGAAGAGTTATTACAATGTTTGGTCTAAATTGAATAAGAAACAGGAATTATGATGGAATTCATCCTGGTTGTCCATGCTACTGTGTACATATATTCCTGCTAATCCCCCAAATAATTATTCCAAGTTGTTAGAATTCCTTTGAGACAAAATTACCCTTTAAATCTTTATAGCCCTTCGACTCCTGTAACCTTATGTAATCCTTAGCGGTATTTCTTGCTCTTCCTCATAGCACTAGCCTTGTCTTACTACTCCCTGTGACTCATTTGCCATTGTCGAGTTCTGCTCTTGTTAATTCTTGCTCTCGTGCCTTCTACTTTAGCGACTATCTATGATGCCTCTCAGGCACTAGCTCCTCCTGGGTGTGGACCCCTGCAGTACTTCGTAGGTGTTTCTATATATTCTTGCTCTCTTAGGCTAAGTCCTTGTATCCAACGCTCTCCCAATTCCACTATCCACTACTGTTCTATTGTTTTTTTTACTACATTCCATTGTTAGGCATTTGAGTTCAGAAATTTTCCACACTGATTTTTTGTTTTTGTTTTTTCGTATTTTACATGTGAACTTTGTGTCCTTTTGCTATAATTGTGTAGTTGTGATGGATTGCATTTTGGGTGACCATAGATGATGGACTTGCAGCTTGATTTTTTGTCAGACATTTTTTCAAGTTTGACACTGATATGAACATTTTGTCCAGTCCTTGATATTAATATTGTGTCTACCAATATTATTTCACTCAATATCAATACTATTTCTAATGTAAAAAAATGAATAATTATACGATCTAAGTATTTTCTTTTCAGATTTTTATGCTTTTCAAAAATAGAATTTTTTCTAAGAGAATCACTAATTCCATAAAACATTTCAAGTTTCTGTGTTGAAATTATATGGAAATTTTGGTTCCTTTTTAGCTGTAGTTTTGGTTCATAAATATATGAACCTTTATTATCCCTATTAAAACTGTATTGCTTCATCATGTTTTTTCAATTATTTTCTATAGGCGTCTAACAGCTTACTAATCACCAATTAGAATTTCCAAAAACAATTGCGCTCATGACTCATGCTTCAGTTCAAGTTATGTATCTCCATGGTTCCAACTCATGTCATCTAAAATTTGCAACACATGTTGCTTATAGTTATTTACATATTTTATGCTGTGGTCAATAAATCTTTTTTGTTGTAGGATATTTTAGTCTTTTTGCAGCTCTTTGCTATCTATTCCATATAACATTATTCTAGAAACCAAATTCTCTATCTCACTTTCATTCCATGAATCAAACTTAAATACTAGTTAATAATAGCTGTACCATTCCTTTTCAGTTCAATTCCATGAACCACACACACTGGTAGTTACAGATTTGGTTCACAAGGCAATTTTTAGATGCAAGTCACCAAACACAGAACTACTTTCACATAATGGCACTAATGCAATGCCAAACCTAGCCTTATATATACAATATAGACTACTATTGTGTTCTTGCAATTCTACAATGCATAGTTGAACAAGGTATTATCTACAATTACTTGCTAGGATGCTCCTATTGTGAGCAAATAAGCCTCCTACCAATAATGTTGAAAATCTTTTCAGGGTTGTACAGCAACAGTTCTCTTGATTTGGTTTGACCATAATAAAGAACTTTTTGCACAGTGTGCTAACGTTGGAGATTCAGCATGTCTTATATGGTATATTTTTTTAACATATATTTTTGCCTGTTTCTTGTTCACAATAATTCGAATATATACATTTGTCTTCACTAATATGATTATGTTGAATTTTTATTATCCTATTTTGTCTGCCTGAATCATCATTGTTCAGAGCACTACATACATTTGCTTCATGAAACAGTGTTTTTCCATTACACATGATAGGAAAGGGCATATAACGACTGATGCACTTTTTTGGTATATTTCAAATAGTTGAAATTTGTTTACATGTTGATCCTTGTATAACAATGATGCTTATGGAATGCATGAAAATGAAAGTGAGGAAAGCTCTTTTTTTGTTTAATCTATGATTCGAATGTGTGTAACCTAGAGCCTTAGGCTATTTTAAAATGGAAAGAATCAACTAGGGTATTTCTGGTGATTAAAACTTAGAGAAGGAACATCTTATTGGTACTTGCTTGTGATGATGGATGATTTAATATTCTTGTTAACCACAACCCTGTAGTTAGGCCTTTCCTATTTATAGCTAAAGGTTTTGGATAACTAGTTGCTTATGATTATGGATAATTCAACAACCCTATAGTTAGGCCTTTCCTACTTATCCTATCAAATCATGTCAAGGAATAAGTCATGAATTTGATTCTTGGCTTTCCTGCCTAACCTATTGTTATTTTTTCCACAATCAGTGTATCTTCATTTGCACTCTCTTGTAATCCACTTTGAGATGATTGATTGTATGTTATGCTTAATCTAGGGTCAATCTGTTGAGTGGAAGACATCTCTAGCACACACTTAACAATGATATAAATAACTAAACTGTAAGTGTAAGATTTGTCATAATAAACTAAATTATATATCCCTAACTAGTAAAAAAAATCCTCGCTAAACCAACTTGAGCATAAATGAACTTAGAAACAAAAAGCAAAGAATAGAGAGTTAAAATTCTTGTAGAATTCTTAGCATGAATATACGTAAATGCTTAAGATATATTTGGATAAATTGTATGAGCAACATGAGTAGCACTAACTAACCTTAAAATATTAGATTTGAGATAAAGTGTAAAGGTTGTGCTAAATTAATCAATTACTCTTAAAAATATGAAAGTGGAAAAGTAACTGTCACTTTGATCTATAGTATTCTTGCATAATTTCCGTACACTCAATTTTACAATTTCTTAAATTCTTCCCTAAAGGGCATCTTCTTTACAGTGCTCATGGAGAGCTGATTCCTATGACAGAGGATCATAGAGTTACCAGTCCATCTGAACGTGCTCGCTTTTTCAATGCAGGGAAACCATTGAAAGATGGTGAATCACGGCTTTGTGGTAATTCTTGCATTCTTCCATGATTCATCATTTCTGAAGGTTCTCTTGTATGTTACATGATGTTACGGGTCTAAAAGATACCAAGAAATCATCTAATGCGAATATCTACATTCTATATAAACTGTGTTTTCATCAGGACTTAATATTTGTCGAATGCTTGGTGACAAGTTTTTGAAAGAACAAGATGACCGTTTCAGTTCAAAACCATATATAAGCCATGTGGTTCCAATTAGGAAAATATCCACTGCATTCGCATTGATGGGAAGGTAGTCACTTTTCTTGCTCTTGGTGCTATTTTAGCTTTATTTAACTTTTTTGTATGCTTCTCTAGTGATGGATTATGGGATGTTATCACCATGAAGAAGGCAGCACGGTTTGTGCTCCAGGTTTGTAAACTTCAAGTTTTACTTCCTGTAGATTTTACACATTTTGGATCCTTCATTGCTACTTTAAGATGAATTTCGCAGGAAAAACAGAAAGTCAACAAAGATGATCAAATCTCTGCTGATGTAATCGCAAACAATGTGTTGAATGAAGCTAGAAGCTTGAGAACAGAGGACAACACAACTGTCATCTACTTAGATTTTGATGTTTTGAGAACAGAATCTTGTACCATTGAAGTGTGATCATATCAGTTCCCTAGTTCAGGTATTTCTTCAGCATTTCTTGTCTAGTTAAACAGTTTGATAGCTTTCGATAATCAGTAGCTGCTTGAAAGTCAGTTTTAGGCAACAATTACCCAAGACAAGGTGCTTTCCAGTTTTTTAATTGGTGTGCTACTCTACAACTTGCCATGTTCAGATCATACTGAAAGCGTCCTTCTGGATGTGTATGTTGGAAGTATATCAGACTTGAGAATCAATGATGAACGTTCGTTATTTTTTACAAAAAAGAGTCGTTGGACACTCATATGCACGGGCAGTTGGGAGATGCTGGTCAAAAGAGTCTAAGATGCTTCTCTTTTCAAAAGGATTGCACATGTAGCGAACTTGATTCGCGAAGGTTTCTAGTGCCAGTTCAAGATACTATGAAACTAAAGTTTACAGCCAGCCAAGCTTCGAGTTAATATAGGTTTCAAAGTCTTAAAGCGTTAAACAAGAACTGGGTAGGGGAGTATTTGTATATATAAGTTTCTAAGGGCATTACATTTCTTATTTGTCTCTTTAAATGCATATTTCTATTCTTTTTTCCCCCCGTTATTTTAAAAGTTCAAATGCTTTTTTATTATTAGCAGACATCAAGCATAATTAATTAACTGCTTAATTTACTGATATCAACTATATAAAACTGATGTACTCTCATTTTATTAAGAAAATAAATATTATGGGCCTTGGGAAGCTACTTTAATATGTAAGCAACTAATGTGTTATTTTTCACAGCGAACTTCTTAGCAGAGGGTTTATGGTTTTAGCAAAATTTTCATTCTCCTTTCGATAATTACCATTTGTCAAAATGCTTCTCATAATATTAATATTATCAAAAGAATAGCCAAAGCTCGTGGGACTTCGTACTGAACTATTGTTTTATGCGACCGAATGGCTAGAGGGGAGAGTGAATAGTGATTGTTCTTGGGATTAATACTTAAGCACTTAATAATAGCTCATCGATGTCAACTAAAAAAAAATACTAATAAAGAGGTAAGGATGATAGTTAAAACTATAAAGTTTCAATGAAATTTGAAATTTAATTGTTCTTTTAATATTATTTCAGTCGACTGCATTTATTTTTTAAAAAATCGACTGCTATAGCCCAGTTGACTTATTTATAAATTAGTCGATTGGTATTTTTAAATCAATCGGCTGTTATTCATAAACTTTGACGGTTCAAATTTAAAAATGTATAAATTCTCAATTGAATCATCAAATGATAACATTTTAAATTGGCTATTCCTCTAGATACATTGTAAAGCAAGCTAGATATATATTCTAATTAAATCTTTTTGCAATTCTTCTAGATACTTATTTCTTGTTTTATTAAATGGACGGAGTAGGAAGCAATGGAGGGCCCTTTACACAAATTTCCACGCGCAGAACGTGGGCAAATTAAATTCCTAATTGAATCATCGCCCACCACAAGAGACCGGACCAGGAGCTGGCAAAATATCCAATGTGCGATGGTAAGCGGTAGATTAGATTCTAATCTATCTAATATTGTCTCATAAATAGCATCTCATATTGTCTGTAGTACTCAAATTAGTCGATGTTGGACCATCCATCAGTCTATACTTTTTGGATTTATTTTGATAAATAATGAAAATTTTTTATGAAATCACATATATCACATATATAGGATTAAACCATTCCGTCGTATACTTGGATTACCCGAAAAAGAACCCAGCGCGAGGCAGAAAAGACCACGCGTAATTGGATGAGGAAACGGGCGGTGGAGCTGCTGCGTGGTCCTATAAAACAATACAACTACGGATCGATGCTTCTCATCTAGATTGGGATCGAGTGTTCGACAAGCGTCGCAAGAGAAGGAAGAAGCAGCAGCGGTAATGGAGGAGCCGAAGCTGGGAGGAATCCACGATTCCGATGAATCCACTCAGAATAGCGCAGAGATCGATCTTCTTGCTCGCTACGCCGTTGAAGAATACAACAAAACGGCGGTCAGATTCTCCTCTCTCTCTCTCTCTCGCGCTGCCTGTTAAAATTTCTTTCTTTCTTTCTTTTCAATCACAGTTTTCCTTATCAGTCTGTGTTTGATTTATATTCGTGGACCAATAATTCTCAGTATTCGCTTTTAATTCTGCACTTAGCTATTTCTTTATCAATCCTCACTATAGAAAAGGTATTCTTTCATATCGACTAAACACTTTTACTGCGTTCAGAATGGTCCTGCAGTCGAGCTGGAGAGGGTGGTGCGTGTGAAGGAGCAGGTGGTGGCCGGTACGATGTACTACCTCACGCTGGAGGTGAAGGAGGGCGAGGAGAAGAAGTTGTATGAAGCCAAAGTATGGGTGAAGCCATGGATGAACTTCAAGGAGCTGCAAGAGTTCAATCCTATAGAAACACAAAGTCAAGTTGATGATGCTGCTGCCGTAATTAATTAATTAATTAATAGTCTGTTCAGGTAAACAGCTTAAAATTGAAGAATTAATCAGAACATTACCACTAAATAAAAAAATAAATAAATAGGGAATGATATCATATATCAAACGAGTCAAATGAAATATCATATTCAAAGTCATATTCAAAGTCATATTCAATGTAGTCTATTTAATATATATGATGATATATAGTTTTGAAATTGATGAGTCTTCTGATTTTACAGGTGTGCAAGAATAAAAAGAGAGAGGGAAAAAAAATCAGTGTGGAATAATGTGTTATGCTTAAATAAGGCAGAGTTGTTCTGCTATTTGTAATGTGAGACTGAATATTAAGTTGGCTATTGTGAACAAAATGATCAATTGTTGGATGTTCATTTTGTATGTGAGTAATTCTACATATTTATGAAATGATCTTTGTAAAGAGTCTCTATATTATGGGCAAAAGTCAAAAGAGTATTATGGGCAAAAGTCAAAAGAGCCTCTTATTTTTTAGCATCATCAAATTAAAGGTATCCCTCTTTAATTTTTTTTTATCAAAAGGACACTTCGACCCAATAACCATCTATGCATAATTACTTAATTAACTGTCCTCTAGTATACTCAAATTTACCAAATCATGTACTTCAATTCTTTCTTAAAATATCTCTCTTTCTATATACACACTTGTTCAATTCACCCAAGCCACCGCAGCATATTTAAAATTGAAAAATGAGTCATATTTTCTAAGATTCTAAAATTACTATTTGTCTCTTTTGGAAAAGAATATTTTTTTTTAAACTCACCATGGGCTAAATACAATGTGGAACCAAGATTGATTGAGAGCATGACTATACTCAGAAAAGTCTAAAGAATACATTAACTTGATGGCCTAAATCCATTAGTTAATTTTAGCCAAAATTCATTGATGGTTATACAAAAGTAAATTTAAAAATTTTAAATATGGTCAAAGTTATGAGAGTTCCAAGAATATATATGTATTATTGTTGTGAATATGATAAATCTAAATCCATCAGTAACTTTTTGATAAAATTACAAAAGATTGGATTTTTCTCAAAACCTCACCAAAGGCTAAATAAGGTGTGAAACCCAGGTTGGATGGCATGGTTACACTTAGAAAGTCCCAAGAATGATTTGGTTTTGGTTTAGATTGCATTTAATAAATCTAAGTTTATCTGTGACTTTTGATCAAAAACCATTATTAATTGTACAATGCCCGAAATTTAAAATTTTCATCATGGTTAGAGTCAGAGAAGTCTCAAGAACACATTGATACTATTGTTGACTAAATATGATAGAGCTAATTCTTAATACTGAGTTTGCACTAAATTTACTCAAGGTTATATAAATTTTAAAAACTCACAACAACTTATCCATGGTGTAAAACCAAAGTCAGAGGACATGATTACACTCAAGAGACTTCTAGCTAGAAAAGCATAGATATTGATTTGGATTAAATTTGATAAGCCTACCATCAATGAGTGTCAAAACCCACATATAGTCTTATAAAATTCAAAATCTAAAATTTTCAATGTGGTTAGAGTCGAGGGAATCTCAAGATCACATTGATACTGTTATTGAATGAATATAATAGACCTAAGTCTAACACTGAGTTTGTGCTAATTAAATTTGCTCAAGGCTATATAAATTCAGAAACTCATAATAGTCTATACAAGATGTGAAACCAAACTTTGAGGGCAAGATTTCACTGAGGAGATTCCTAAAAATGCATTATTGGTCTTAGTTTAAATTGAATTTGATATGTCTACGCCCATTAGTATGTTTTGACAAAAAGCCAATAATTGACTATTTAGTGAGTTTTGATCAAAATTCAATAATAATCGTACAATACTCAAAATATGAAAATATTAGTATGGTCAGAGTTGAGGGAGTCTCAAGAATACATTTATGTTTCTGTTGACTAAATATGATAGGCCTAATTTAAATATTAAATTGTGTCAAAGTTACTTAAGGCTGTATAAATTTCAGAAATTCATAGCAATCTATCTAAGGTGTAATACTAAGGCGTAAGGTACGATTAGATTCAAGAAACTTATAGGAATATATTATTTTTTATTTGGATTAGATCTAATAAATCTAAGTTCATTAATGAGTTTGGTCAAAACTCATTAATTGATAGTCATATAATTTTTAGAATCTAATTTTTTTTAACATGGTCAGAGTCAAGGGAGTCTTAATAACACATTGATGATAGACCTAAATCCAACAATGAGGTTTTACCAAATTTACTCAAGATTATATAAATTTTAAAAACACACAATAACTTATATAGGATGTGAAATTAAGTTTTAAGAGGACGGTTACACTCAAAAGACTCATATAAATGCATTGGCCATGGATTGGATTAGATTAAATCTAATAAGCCTAAGTTCATGAATGAGTTTTAGTCAAAAACTCATTCATAGACTTAAGCTTATCAGATTTGATCTAAATTGAAATTAATATTTTCTTGGGAGTCTATTGAGTGTAACTATCCTCTCCAATATTGATTTCACATCCTATTTAACTTGTCATAAATTTTTTTAAAAATTCAATCTCATGTAATTTTATCAAAAAATTACCAATGGACTTAGGCTATCATATTCACTCAACAATAATGTTTATGTGTTTTTGAGACTTTGACCATATTCTGAATTTTTGAATCTAGACCTTGTACAACTATTAATAAGTTTTGGACAAAACTCACCGATAGACTTGAGTTTATTAGATTCAATCTAAATCAAAATTAATATGTTCTTGAGAGTATAATTGCCCATTTTAATCTTAGTTTTACACTCTATTTAACCTTATTATGAGTTTTTACAAAAAAATTGGCTTTTTTCAAATAATACAATCAATAGTTTCAAAACCTATAAAACATGGCCTATTTTTTGATATTTTAAATGCCCATTGATGACCCACGTGGGCCAGATGAGTACACATACATACGAAGGAATATTTTTAAAAAGAGGCGCTTAATTTGATAAATTTAAAAATGATGCACAAAGTTAAATATATATGAAAGTTGAGTTTTAGAACAATAGGGACATTAATTTGTTCGTGCTTTAAGCATGCAACATATATAATCCTTAATGCAGTTGCAGGAGATCTGCGATATCCACATCGAGCAATTTCTTCCCCGAGCGAGCTAGCCGCGACGGCCGTGCCAAACTAACTCACGCAAGATCCACCGACCGCCAGCCTGGCCAGCGGCCCGATGGCGAGCGAGTTGATGTAGGTGCAGGGTTCCAGCATGGACGACTCCCACCGCTGGTCGTCGAAGTTATCGTACCGATCCGGGCCCGCCGACGATCGCCCCGGTGAGCTCATTCGGGTTGGCTCTGTCCTTGTTGAACCACTTCACGAAGCTCATCGGGCAGGCGACCGCCTGCGCCTCCTCCGCCGACATCACCGGCACCGACGCCCCGCGGTGGTGCGCCTGCGTCGGCGAGTTCTTGCCGAACCCGACCATGTAAGACCTCCCCCTCGGGTTGCTTCCTAACAAATAGTCCATCTGTCGCTTAGCGAATTCCTGGAGACGACAGGGTTCGATTCTTTGAGTCCCACAGGAGACAGTCTGGTTGTTCTCCACGAGGATGCGACCGTACACGTCCAGCAAGAAGGCAGTGCTAGTCACGTACTGCGTGTTCGCTCCATCTCGTAGATGAATCAGTCCTCCTGCATGCATGCATGCATGCGTATCATGCATTCAATTATTTGAATGAATGATATTGATTAATTAATTAATTAATTAATTACCTGGAGAAATGTAGATCTGTCGAAATGCAGTGTCGGGCAGCACAGCACAGACGAAGTTATCGGCTTGCGTTTTGAAGTCATTAAGCCCAAGCTCTCCTGTTAAGTGTAGGCCGGTGAGGAGAACTTGAGCGCCAGCGTACTTAAGATCCCAACTGAACTCAGCCACGCTCGCGGATATGCCCTCTTTGATGTGGCTTCGGTATTTCGGGTTTTTGGTGGCAATGTACAGCCACGAGGCTGCCCACAGCAATTCATCCTGCACAACACAACGCAATAAATAAATAAATATGTATATATATATATATATATAAGAAACGAAGATAATTAAGGTAGATTTGATATGGAATAAGAGATTTTTAGTTTAACAAAGCAATGATGAAATAAGAGTAGATTATTTGATATGGGAATATAAGAAAGATAGATAGTTTAACTTACATTATAGCCAGAGAAAGAACAATAGAATGGGCATTCCCCGTCATAAGTTCCTTTGTAATTCCTAGCAAATTCATATAGCTGCGAGGAGAGAGAGATGATCGATTAGTTAGAGAGAGAAAAAAAAGACGTGACCGATCGATATTGAAAATCCTCCTCACCAGCTTTGCTTTGTTAAGAAGCCTTCTGGAGTAAGTATGGTCGTGCTTCCTGAACACCACGGAGGCGGCGGCCATGGCGGCGGCGGTCTCCGCCGCGATCTCTGTTCCCGGTGTCTTCTCATCGATCTTGTAAAGCGTTCTCGGAGTCTTCATGTTCTCCGGCCGAACCCAGCAGTCATGATCGGCCACCGGATCTCCCACCTATACATAATTACACACACACACACACACATTACATGCATGCAAATTAATCAACGACAAAATAGGAATTAATTAATTAATTAATATATACGAGCCTGAACCCATAATTGATTCTTCTTGGCACTGGCTTTCAGGAAGTAATCGGTTCCCCAGCGTATGGCGTCCTGCACATTCTCCATTTCTCCGGCGGCACGGAGCTCTGGGCCGAAAGCGAGTGCAGTCCAGGCCAAGGTCGTGACGGTGAAAGCCATCGGCAGTCCGTACTTGACGTTGTCTCCTGCGTCGTAGAACCCCCCTACAAGGTCCACCTGCACTCGACGATAGATCGATCACACACAGAATTCTAACAATTAATTAATATTAATGATAATATAATGGCGATGAGATGAGATCTTAGGAGGAAGCTAACGTTGCCGAGCTTTCCGTCGTCCAGGCCAGAGTCACCTCTCCAGGGAATCCGAGAGTCGGGCGGGAGCTTCCCTGACCTCTGAGCCTCGAGAAACAGTATGGACTTCGTAAGGGCGTCCTTGTAGCTGAATTGGCCTCGCACCATGGCGACGGCGTTGAAGGAGACCAGAGTCAAACATGCAATAAGAGTTGCTGCAGCAGTTTCTCTTGGATTTCTCCTCATTTTAATTTCCCAGAACATGCACAAAGGAAGAGGTGCGATATATCATATACGATTAATTGGGAGAATGGAGATTGAGGGAAGAGTGGAATTTAGGGTGAGAGGTTGAGTTTGGGGTGGTGCATGGCCATATTTTAAAGGGCAACGTGAGTGGGATTTGTTGCCAGAGTTCCAACTGTTTTTGCTTTTTACAGGCATCACCCCCTTTTTAAAGGGGGTTTTAGTTTTTAATGACAGAAATTAGGGATATTAATTATATATAATGAGAATGTGAGAATATTTTCTCTCATTTTTCATTAACATCACATCAGTATCAGTTAAATTATATATCTTATTTTCTTTTTCTCTATGTTTATTTTAATTAATTTATAATTGGGAGTGCAATTGTGTAATTAATAATTTTTA
Source organism: Curcuma longa (assembly GCF_044706935.1). NCBI lineage: Eukaryota > Viridiplantae > Streptophyta > Magnoliopsida > Zingiberales > Zingiberaceae > Curcuma > Curcuma longa. Next base: position 648,190 of record NW_027435602.1, on the reverse strand, counting down.
TTAATTTATCAAAATTATTTAAATTTAATTACTGTCATGACGCACTTATGGATTTTATAAAAGAAAAAATAATAAATAATTTCCATATCTTATGGGAGAAGATACTTGTTCTTGCTGAGATCGCTTTGTGGATGCGTCACCGGCCACTCAATACCGAGGTTGACCGTGCGAAGAGGAAGGAGAAGATTGTGATTGCCAGGGTTGCCCTGCCTTGATTCTTTCGACGCTCAAGTCAGTCACTGGAGGAAGAAGAAGAAATGTAAAAGAAGAAGCGTATTGAAGATGGTGAGCTCGTGTATATGTATGTGCAGAGAAAGAGGATTATATAGGTGAAGAAGGGAGAGGTCATACCGACTTGTCTTGTCCTTAATTAAGGAGAATCTATGTGCGATGAGATTTCTATGTCATTCGAGTATGGAAAATATCTTATCGTTGCCATCATTATGGTGTGAAAAATGTCTCATCATTGTCATAATAACCAAATCACATCATCATTGTCATAACAGCAAGTCACATCATTCAGCACCATATATACTGTGATAACAAGGGACAAATTGCTATGTCACATAACTTCTTAACACCAATTTAATTGACTGAGAGAGAAAGACAGGAAGGGGAATTGGTCTGTTGTTGGGTAAGGCAAGACTAGTCGGTGAAGAGATAGGTTGGCCTTGAGTAAGGTTGAGCAGGAATCAGCATGACTTGAATATAAGTGTAACGTGCTCGACGAGTTGGGAGTAGGACTCTTGCTCTCGGTACTGTGGTACTGGATTTGAGCAGAACAAGGAGGCCGAACTGGGAATCGGGCAGATCATGACCGGTAGAGTCCAGAGTCGGGCAGATCATGACTAAGTCTGAGTAGATGGGTGAGTGGCCGAGCTAGTATGAGTAGATCAGTGAGTGGTCGAGTAGGACTCGAGTTAAGTGAGTTGGCCCGGATGGAGTCAAGTCAACTTTGATATAGGGTCAAATGTCTCGACCTTAGACTTTCTTTGTGGGCCATGTTGTAACACCCATAACAATACTCGACCAGAAACGGGAGCTAGCAAACCCGCCAACGAAGCCACCGGACGCTTTAACCATCGGAAGACTTGCTCGATACCACGCTGTGCGGAGAGAAGAGAAACCAGAAACCATGGGGGAAAGAGGACGAAGAGGCGAAGACAGGATCAGCAACCTCCCCGATCACCTCCTCCAATCCATCCTCCGCCTCCTCCCACTCAAATCTGCCGTCCGCACAGGCCTCCTCTCCAGGCGGTGGCGCGGCCTCTGGCTCAGCGTCTTCCTCTCCACTACCGACCTCGACTTCAGCCAGGACTTCGCCGCCGCCCAGTCCCCCGACCAATTCTGCGCTACCGTCGACCGATACCTCCGCCTCCACGGCAGCCGCCCCCTCCGCCGTCTCCGCCTCCTCTTTTCCCCCTTCGACCACCTCCTCCCCGCCATCGACACCTGGGTCGCCGTCGCAGCGACAAAGCGAGTGAGAGAGTTCGAATTGGACTTGTCGCAGGGGATCATCAACGGCGTCGAAGGCGATTACATGGACGGCCGGCGGCACTACCTGCTGCCCGCTGCGCTGTTCCACTGCGAGTCGCTGACCCACCTGAGCCTTAGCCGGTGCGATTTCAGTCGACCCGCCCACTTCGCCGGCTTGCGCTGTCTCAACGAGCTCAATTTGTGCTGCGTCAACGTCACCGACGAGGCGCTACGAGAGTTGCTGGTGGATTGCCCGGTTCTCGAAAGGTTGAGTCTGATGAACTGCCGACTCCTCGAGACGGTCCGAGTCGTCGGAGAACCAGAGCTCCGGCTTCGTGCATTGACCTTAGTTGATTGTCCAGCAATCGACGAGTTGGAGATCAATGCGCCTACGCTGCAATCGTTTGTCTATTCCGGCCCGATCTGCGCCCAGATCGACTTCGGTGGTCTGCCGGAGCTGGTCGATGCTGAAATTTCGTTGGCCGCCAACGACTTCATGGACGCTGAATTCTTGGACGCCATAGCTCAGCTCTCACAAGTCGGGAACCTTTCACTGTGCTCGGGGACCCTTGCGGTATGATCATTTTTCTTCTACTTGGAAAGTTCTGATTTCCCTTGTCGATGCAAGTAACTTGCTGAATTACTGCCATAAAAAGTATACTCTAGTCAACTAATTATGATGGTGATGAAAAATAAAGTACAAGTAAAGGATTATGCATTTTATTTCTTTGATGTGTGACGATCAAACTAATGACGATAAACTGAGCACAGTTCTTCGATTGGTTTCATTTTTTCCTTAGTTTCCTCTGCTATAATTCCTTTGTCAGCTTTGATAAATCTGCTACAACTCGCTGAAGATCTCTTTCTGTAGCTAGTTGGTATAGAAGTGAAGCATTGACACTCAAAGGAACATGGTTAGAGAGGTTAAACCTTGTCGATCGGTGTCTTAAAGCAAATACAGTTATCTACACATTGTTTTTTAACAAAGGCCTTTGTACCTTATTTCTTCAAAATTTTACTTCGACTCACTGAATCCAGGAAAAAAGACAACTATTTCCAAAATCTTGAACTATATGTTGTTCTTCAAATAACACAATCAGTAACAGCCCTCTTTTAAGTAATATCGGTTAGTTTATGTTCAGTTCAGAAATTCTTGAGCAATTTGAAGGTTTTGCATTAATGTATATGTTAAAAGGATAGCTTTGAATCTATTAATGTTCTTTTGTTTGATTGACTAGTGTTTAGTTGCAAATGAAGAGTTTGAAGCTGAAGATTTCCAGGTCATGTTTCCAAACCTGCATGAACTGCAGCTTACGATGAAGCATACATCGAAAGGGTACTTCACTTGCGTTTATGCTTTCTTTCGACACTGTCCATCCCCCTTCCTGGAAAAGCTCTTTATTCAAGTAGGTTTCACTTTTCTACTAATATTGTGTATGAACTTCTCAAGCATGTGCTGACGAGCATCAAACAAAATTTAACACCTCACTAGGCCTCTCTTCTGCAAAAAGGTGGATCCGCCACTTTAGCGGCCCCATACGGTCGGCTCCACGATCATCTGTAAGGAGGTAAATCGAGAAGTTGCAGTTGGTCACGACGCAGGAGGCTCGCTAGGCCTCTCAAACTTAGGCAGCAATGTGAGAGAGATGAAATTGATACACTGAAGCGAAGCTGATAATGAAAGCATGAAAGGGAAAGATAACATGATAATGATTCAACAGCCTTGATCATAAAATAGAAGCTTACTCAAAGTCGAGAACCATCCAAGAGGAGTTCGCTGGTGAAGGAATCCCCTTGGAGAAGATATCAACCAACATTTCTCTGGCTTCTTGAACATTAGCATGTCAATTCATGTTCCCTTTCAGAGTATGTTACCATTTTCCCTTGGGAATGATGATTGATTCAATTGAAGTTCCAGGTGCATATATTAAGAAAAACAATTCATGATGTAAATGAATATCTCATGGATACCTAAACAACAAAAATCAAGATTTACAAGCAATGTTGGCACAAGAATGTCATAACTCAGTTTGGATTGTAGATCCACTTCTCAGGTCGATGAAGATTACTCAGCTTCAAAATTTGTGAAAGAGTTATGTTTTTCAGACGGTTGATTCATCTAAAGGACCAAGTAAAAACTTATTTATAGCGAGAGGATGAATTCATAGAGAATTCCCAAGCATCATGATCTTGAGGATGCTGCTTGTCACTAAAATAAGGGGATGATTGTTAGGGATCTCTTGAGTGTCATGATCTTAAGGGCCTTACTTTTCACTAAGATGAGGGGATGATCGCTAGGGATTTATCAAGCGTTATAACTGTAGAGAATCCTATGCGACAAATAACAAAATTTGCAATGGAAATAGGATCTCAATATGCGATCTATGCGAAATAAAACTCGTACAAAGTTCGATTTATTTATCTAATAGATATATACCTTTAAAGCGTGCCTTCACTTATCTTGCTAGTCCTTAGTTCGTTGGATCTTTTGCACGTTCAAACATCTGTGCCTCTATGTGTGTCCATATGAACATGATATCAAACTTCGAAGAAGAATTGCCTTTGTGGTGCTAGCCACACAAGGAGATTTGATCAAAATAAGGAGGAGGAAGAAAATGAGTGTTCGACCAAGAGGGAGAAAATAACTCAAAAATGCCTTGTGCACCTTTAAAAAATACAAGAAAAACCTTTTATATTCATCTCATGAATGTGAAGGGTTTTTGCCTCTTGAAGCTCCCCAACATTAAAACCAATTAAAACCCTAATAAGCACATGTTTCTCATATGGGCTCTTCATCTTCTCTTCATCCAATAAAGAGAAAAAAAATCCTTGGTCTTCCACTATTATTAATTTATTAAATATTTTAATAAATCAATATCTCATTCAAATTTTATTGAGTTTAATCTAAATGAGTCTAACTCAAATTAGACTCAATCCTATAATCCAATTGGATTCACTTGAGTTTAACTTAATTAATCCAATTTGGATAATATTTTAGTCAAATTAAGATCAATCAATCTTCGAAGCATCATGTCTTTTGTGTGTGACTCAATAGGTTCTCGTAACATTGGTAATATGTCTAAACCGCTTTAGACACATAAGCAATGATCGACATCTAGCAATGCATCATTGCTACCCAAGTGACCAGAAAAGTCGAGATCCGACCTTTACTATAATATATGATGATGCCCTTCTATCCTTGATATCTAGATTAATAAATGAGACATAAACTATGTCATCCTCGATATTAATCTTTGTGGTTTTTGATCTCTGAATAGACTCATTAAACAAATGAGCTCAATATTTCATATTGATTTATTTGAACATGACCATGCATTTAGTAGTCATACTCGATCAAGGGGCTCAAAGATATCACTTCCGTCATATGGGAGGGATAGATCCCATCTACATCACTTACATCCCTCTGCATAATTTGTTGCATACCCAATGATCACTTTTATAGTCCACCTTGTTACGGGTGATGTTTGACGATACCAAAGTACACAACTTATGTAGGAAATCGTAGTGACTTTAAGTCTAAGGACTTTTTGTACTGATAGTCACATGAACAATTTTATGACACTCATATAACGATCTATGAAACTTTCTCATGGCGGATCAATTCAGTATATATTCTCTAATATATTCCCATGTATCAACGTGATATCACATATCCATGACTTGTGAGATTAAGTAATCAATTGACCTACATACTAGTCTCAATGTATTAATCTGATGTTGCACCAAGCCAGATTCCATCATTTCCAATAGCTGCTGGATTGTTCCCATTTCTAACACGCTGACCCATTAATAAAAAGCTGGACAAAACCTTGTCCAAACTATTTTGTTGTTAGAGAATTTGGAGAAACCCTGAAGTATAAGTACAGTGATTTATATAATAATATAAATATTCTATTTATGCTGAAATGATCACAGAATGATTACTACATACTCCAAATACTACTTCTGACATTAGAATCACAAACACAATTGTATTATGCTGAAATGATGGCATGTATTGTTAGCACTGCACAAGATCGAACTCATGGACCTAAAACAACAAGAGTATGGATATCTTGTTAATGTTAAATTTATTTCATTATATGCAGTTGCTCTGGCTAGACTACTATTCCCTATGGAAGCAAGAGTGGCCATGGATATTGCTCAAGTTGATGGCACATTGGAATTCACCTTAGGGTTGGATACTGAACATTCTAATGGGAATCCAATGACTACAATGGAACTAGATGAAGCGCCAGTTGAGATGAAAGACGAGCTCCTTAGACGTATTAAAGCACTTTCCCGAACAGGTAACTTTTCAACAATATTTCTTTCGTTCTCACAATTTTTGGTGATTATTTTGGAGGAAAAAAAATCTATAATAAATGTAGGTTAAAGTTCCTCTATTGTTCCTAGCAACAATATATTGTTCCTAGCAAATGTATATACTAAACTCCCAAGTGCAGGATTACTTGCTAGGTTGCATGATCCAGCTACTATTATGAAAATGTAAAAATTTTATTACAAAGACATATTGCAATAAAATTCTTTACCATCATGTGCCAAGTGGAAGATGTTAGATTTGAGGTTAATTGGCCTATAATGAGTTGACTCGAACACATTAAACTACAACAACAATCAAGTCTTTATTCCACTAAGTGAGGTCAAATATATAGATCCTCCTATGCAATTAGGGGCATGATCTCTTATTATATTATCATCTATATTTAAATGAATTTTATTTTATTTTATCGTTACTAATCAAGTTTTTTTATCTCTTTCTTTCTCTATTAATATACATATTTGTGATGATTTTATATCGTTTAATTGGGGCATTTATTAGTCACCTAAGTACATGTCCATATCATTTTAAAATTATTTTTTAGAGGTTTCCTTCAATAGATGTAACATTGACTTTCTCTTTAATATTCTCATTTTTTATATTGTACATCCTCCTCGTATATTCATACATTTACTTTAATGTCCTCGTTTCTATGACTATTTGTAAAATTAAAAAAAAATCTACATCTGCCATGGATATTTGCAATGAGCAAGGCAATTTCCCATGGCAATTTCTGCACTTGTTACAAAATACCAACAAAGACCGGACACTGGACACTAGAGAGGATTTAGATAATTGAAATTATCCAAGAGGTAGTAGCCTCATTAGCCAAGTAATCAAGTTGAAGATCGAGTAAGTCCTTAAGAGGTAACTTATTTGATTCATTCTGCTTCAACTTCACAGTAAAATGTCATAATTTTTAATAATTTTCTTCAATATTCATGTACAAATAATTCGTACCACGCATTGATATAAAAAAGGTAACTTGTACAAGCTTGAATCATATAGAGATGGGTGCTAAATGCTTAAATAGGCCCAAAATTTCTGATAGTTTTGAAAGAACTTGTTTCTCATTTAATTTTACAATCTATGTCCTTGTTAGACTTATGCACCTCATTATATTATGCTCGGAAACATTGGATTTCATTTATCATGTTCACATTGTTAAACATTATTTTTAGATCAAACTCAAATTGGTGCAAGTCTCAGCCACATTTCAAACTAAATTCTGCCTTGCAGTATCATCACATCATTAGGAGTGTAGGGCATTTCAGAACAAGAGAGTTAAAGTCAAAAACTATTATAAACTGCACAATTGTGATACCTGCAGCTTACAGCCTTTCCATTTTATTTGATCTGTTCGAATGTTGATCTGCTCGGAAACTATTTGTTGGATGATAATTAATGATTCAAGTGATTGAAGTGGATAATTTTGCTTTGCAGTGGAACTCGGGAAGCAGTTTTTCCCGCGGTGTTCTAAAGTCATTAACAAGATCATGGATGATGAAGATCATACTGACCTCACTACTGGTCTCGGGCACAGAAGTTCGGAAGAAAAAAGGAGAAGATTTCTGGAGTTGCAGGATGTCCTGTTAAAGGCATTCAGCGAGGATAAGGAGGAATTCGATCGGTCAGCCTTGGCTTCCACATCACCCTCAACATCCTCGATGGTTGTTCACCCAACAAGGTAAGGTAAATGATGAGGTGGTTGCCTCCTGAATTTTGTACCATTTGATGTGGGTCCTGTGTCGGTTTTCTTGCGCTATTAACCGCTACAGACCAGTTGGTGATGCTATACATGTATTTTTGTCTGTATAGTGTGTTGAGTATGTAGCTACTAATAGTTGTATGGAATGATCATTACAGCAGTTGTGGTGATAGACCGACCATGAGCTTGGTTTGAACCAGTCTACCAGACGCAGCCCAGATCCATAACCGGGTTGGTTAAATGAACTGTTTATTTTGGAGTTGAATGTTTGAACGGCGGTGTCGACCGTTGGAATCAATAGTTAACTGGTAGTTTCAATCGTTGAATTTTTTTTTAAAAATGATTGAAATTATTTGATTATTATTTAATTAATGGTTATAATTTAATGTCGATTAATTTTTAAATTTTATAAATAGATATTTTATTTTATTATTTTCATATTATTTTAAAAATTATTTGTTAGATTTGTTTATATTGAATATTTTTTATTTTTGAAATTAAATTAAATATTTCGAGATTTTTTTAACAAAAAATTATTCAATCCATTTGTCAAATATGTTCTTCCAATCACATTTACTTATATAGTCAAAAAAAAAATAAGGTAGGGAGAAAAAGATTCAATTGAAAATTTTAATAAATAAAATAATAAATTATTTTTATATTTTGACATTTGAAATAATTCATTGATAAATTTATTCATATACATATACGAGTGTGATTTATTATTAGATAATAACTTTTAGATATTTTAAAAATATTTATTAGCATATCAAGATTTTAATGAAGTGCATATTGTTCATAATATTTTTTAATTACTATATTTAATTTTTAAAAAATATTAATTAATTTTAAAATATTTTTAATATTATTTGATAATATTAATTTTAACATTATAAATATTGATAAATTATCAATTTGTTATTGATAAATTTTTTTTTTCATATTCGTGCATATTTTAAATTTATAGATTAAAAATTTTTAAAAATTAAATTAAGTCAATTAAATTATTATTTTTTATTTATGATCGTTTAATATAATAAAATAATAAAATAGATTTTATAAAATTAATATAATGAGATTTAAAATAAATTTACATGATGTATCAACGTATTGAAATTTAACATATTAATTATTATAAAATTTATTTTAATATAAAAAATTAATAAATTAAGTAGAGATGGAATAGCATGGGCAAGGAAATAACAGGTTATTTTAGTAGAAATCATATTGGTTTGGAAAACAAGTTTAGGTTAATATAATTGAATTGATTACGATAGAGTAAACTTACAAAAGAGGACAGATTTGAATCTCGGTTAATCATGAGTAATATCCTTTTTCATCGTAATCAACTGTCGTTTTTCGATTTAACTCATCATAGATGGTCGTAAAACTAATTAAGTGGGACCGTTGGGATGACGAATTCTATCTTTCTACTAAAGAACGGAAGACAAGTCTACCGGTTGAGCTTCCAATATATATATATTTTGAATAATTTAAGAGTCCCTCAGATGATTTAATAAAAAAACTGCTAAAGTACACAGATAGAATATCTTTTGCACAATAAATCAAGAAAGCACATCCCTCCGATGATTTAATAAAAAAAATTTTAATTTGTAATTTTACCCATTTTGTATTTAAATAAAAAAATCTTAATTTATTGAAGCAAATTGCTTTTCCCACCCCCTTACCACCGCACCCCCCCTCCCCTCCTCTCTCTCTCCTATTCAAATGACTTTTATACCTTTTTTTTTCTTTGTTTTTTATTTTATTTTACTTATATATATATTTTTTTTTAATTAATTTTTATTTAGTTTTATTTTTTAAATTAAATTTGTTTATTATTTAGTTTTTTTAATTTAAATTAATTTTATACTTTTTAAATTTTTTTTATAAATAATAACTCCTAAAATTTATAACTAAAAATAAACAAAAAATTATAAACATATAAAAAAATTATTCAAAAAAATAAAACTGATAAAAAAAATTGAAAAAAAAAACTGATTAATAAAAAAAATAAAATCAATAAAAAAATAAAATTTAAAAAATAATAAATTGAAAAAAATACAAGTATTATGAAAAAAATAATAAATAAAATTAATTAAAAAATAAAATTTATATAAAATTGAAAAAATATAATAAACAAAATTGATTAAAAATAAAACTAAATAAAATTTATATAAAATTCTAAAAATAAAGTATTGATAAAAAATAATAAATAAAATTGATTAAAAAATAAAACTAAATAAAAATTAAATAAAATTGAAAAAAATATCGTATTGATGAAAAAAATAATAAATTAAATTAATTAAAAAATAAAACTAAATAAAAATAAAAATATATGAGGACTATTTTTAAATAAAATTAATTAAAAAATAAAACTAAATAAAAATTTAAAAAATTAAAAAATAAATAAATAAATAAATAAGGATAAAAAGGTCATTAGAAGAGGAGAGAGAAGGAGTGGAAAGGGGGGGGGGTGCGGTGATGGGGTGGGAAAAACAGGCCTCTTTATTGAAATCCAATAGCCATACTTCACGTACTTCGACCAATCAGATTTTGCCACGTCATCCAATTATTGGAGGAAGAAGCAACCACACCTCGGCAAATAAATATTCATTTCCTTCCCCCGGCCCGCGGCTTCGAATCAGTCTCCCTCCAACAACGCAAAGCACATCAGAGCAGAGGCGAGAACAGATTCAAATAGAGGACAAGGGTCGGTTAGGGTTCCGTTTCGATGGGGGCCTCCCCATCCCTCCGCTTCCTTCTCCTTTGGATTGCCGTCGCCGCGGCCGCCGACGAGCTCTACTGCGACAGCTGGAGGCTCTCGGTGGAGACCAACAACGCCGGGTCCTGGAGCACAGTCCCTCCTCCGTGCCGCGGGTTCGTCGAAGAGTATATGAGCGGCGAGCGGTACGCATCCGATTCTAATGTTGTAGCCCTAGAATCTCTGGCGTTTGCCAAGAGCGTCCGGACCGCCGACGACGGGAAGGACGCCTGGATCTTCGACGTCGACGAGACGCTTCTCTCGAATATTCCTTATTATGCGTCCAACGGATACGGGTATGCCCTGCATTTCTTTCCCCCTTTGAATTTTCTGGTTCCAGTTTGATAAAAAATAATAATAATAAAATATTGCATTTCTATTTAATAGTTTGGCAATTCTATGTTATCAATAAGCCACAATGGAGAAATAACGTTGAGAAGACTGAATGGTGTTAGTAGGCTGTTAATTCCTACCAGTTTCTAGTTTAAGCTCACCCAGTAAATGTATGTGAAAATTATCAAAGAGATGAAAATAAAGAGCAGGTTTTGTTAATGCAAATAGATTTTGATTGGATAATCTAACTGGATAAACTAATAACGCTAGTAAATGATAATTCTAGAAACCTGGATTAATAAAATTCCTCGAAAACTCTGCTCACAACAAAATTTGGTAAAAATACTTCAAAATAGGAAAAAAAAAACAAATCCTTTCATGTCTGAGAGCACCCACATTGGTGTTAATGTGTGGGTGTTATAACAACCAAATGGTGTTACAACCATTATGGGTGGGTGTTATAACACTTACACACGTCAGCATTCAATTCTTTGAATGCAGTTAATGAGCATATGCTTTTTGAAGAGGTGTCATATATGAACTTCAAACCAATGCAGATGCCCTAAGAAAGATGATACTCAAATATTAAAAAAATCTTTAAAGCATTAGTTTTGTCATTCAAGAGTGCCTGTATGTAGTAAATTGTGGTGTAGCACAAGCTAGCTGCAGGTGCAACCTGCTCTAGTGTTTATATGCAATTTGGGCCGAGGCCTTTTCAGAGAAGAGAGAGAAATTATTTACTTTTGCTCTAATTTTTATCAAAACACTCCACCCTTGTTCCTTACACTGGTCTTTTGAAGTAGCAAAAATGACCTTAGTTTGTGGATGCCTTTCTGTTATCATGGAGAATTTTGAGATGCTTTCCATGATGAACAACATACAACATGTATTCATTGAATGCATGAGAGAGGCTCTTAGGGAGTGTAGATGATAAAAGAAGAGTAAGAGGGGATGGTGGCTGAAAAAGATTGAGAGATGGAAGTAAAGTTGAGGAAGAAGGAGAAAGAGAATTGGATGCTAGTTACTTGAATGGGATTAGTAGAATAGAAGATAAAGATGAGAATAGAATGGAAGAAAGAAAATTGGCAGCTGCTTTTAAGAGTTTGAGTTTGGACAGGAGATCTCATGGTACATAAAGGAGAACCAAGTTTGCACAGGCTTGTCAAACCAGCTGAATGCCAAAACTAGTCAATCATTTGGTTCAACAATATTTTTTTTTAATCATTGGTTTAGACTTGATTTATTAGTAATTTTTTCTTGAACAGTTTGATGATTTTTTGAAATTATTTATAGCGTCTTTTTAATGTTATTGAGTTTCTACAACTTGTCTAGATTTTTGTATTTGTGGTTTTCAAAGGAAATGGACTAATCTATGACATCAGATAAGAAAATATGAAATTGATGTGGTACTATACTATATTTGTTTTAATCATTTAAGAGCAAGTACTATTACCTATGTGATTAGTTTTGACCTAAGAGACAATAACAAAAACTTATTATTTTTTTCCAAATTGAACTGGTGCCTATTATAAGCCTATCACCTAGTTATTTTGTCCTATTTCCTCACTAGTCTTCACTATCATTTGCCCTCGTTCTTTTTAACGTGATTTCTAACTCTAAAATCTTCATTTGTATCACATAGATTCAATTATAATGATAATTTGCACACTAATAGCTATAAATCTTCAATTGGTAGCGCAGATTTAGTTATAACTGATAATTTGTGGCATTAATTTGTATCAAAGTAAAATCTACTATCATGCCTATGCTACTTGAACTTGATCATTTCACATATTTCTTCTGAAACTTAGAGTGTGCTTTGCTCAATCTTGCATCTATTATGTTTGCATTCATTCTGTTTCTTGTTTGACATTTTGGAAGATCAAAGCTCTTCAATGTGACTTCATTCAATGAATGGGTAAATTTGGCAAGTGCACCAGCTTTACCAGCCAGTTTAAGGCTGTATGAAGACCTCTTAATCCTTGGATTTCAAATGATTCTCCTTACTGGGCGAACTGAATCTCAAAGGAAAATCACAGAAGACAACCTATTGTTAACAGGATACCGGTATTGGAAACGTCTCATATTGAGGTACATTGTCTTATTTGTTGGCTTCTGTAAAGTAGAATTCTATGTTGCATCTAATATGATTATGTTACACCACAACTTGAAAAATTAGGGAACTGTGATGCAGGTTTGTTTCTATCAAAATATTTTCATTTGATCCATAGTAGTTCAAATACATGCAGGCTGGAAGTATTAATATATTTAGAATGCACAGAAGGTTCAATACTCAGTAAGACATGGTTGTTGCCAAAATGCATTTGAAATTAATTTATAAAAGTTTTCTTCATCTGAACTACTGTTTCGCTTATCCAATATCAAGTTGTTTGGTTCAATATCTGCATGTATCACTGAGTGTTATTTACAGAAACAGGAAAGCTGTAAAGGAGTCTGCATTGATTGTGAAATTAGTTCTGTTTATACATTACTTATAACCATGTGTTCTTTCGGTATAGGTAAATATTGAACACCGAGAGAATGTGAATGTAGCGATTTGATAGTTTGCACATGAAACCATTTATGCAAGACTATATAAGATTCATGTTTGTAGGTCTAGACAATCTTGATGCTGACTATCTAGGTTAAATATAATTTTACAAGCGTAAGACCCACATCCACAATTTTGCACAACAATAACAATAACAACGAAGAGTGGGGTCAACAGTTTTATGAGAATTAAATATACTATTTGTTCAAATTGGGCAAACAAGTTGAATTGATGCATCATAATTTGTTTTCTGTAGTTATTGATAGAACTTGGGGCAGAAATAAACTTATTATTGACATTACGATGATAGTACAAGGTATACCACTTCATAGAAGTGGTAACATTAGTGATAATAGAGAGAAACACAAACAGAAATGACATATACAATATATGCTAATGTAAAATGTTATCACAATGAGAAAGAGATTATTGTTTGATACCTTCCTTTAAATTCCCCTCAATTTGAAGGTATTGGAAGAATTTTTGAGTCTGAATGAAACCTTGTACAAATTTATAGATTATCGAAGCAAGTTGGACCACATATCTAGCTTAGAGAATGATCTATACAAATTTCAAGATGAGGAGATATTTGTAAAACATTTAAGCAAACAAGGAGGTTCTAGATCACGAATTGAATGGCATAATTTTTAGATTACCAATTAGCCTATTAATCATCCTCGTCTCTTTCCTCTTCCTTTTTTTTCTCTTCCTTTTACCTAAAGTTTTTCTTTTCTTTTCTCTTCCTTTTCCCTAGAGATTTTTTTACGCCTTCGATTTCTTTTCTTCCTCAATCTACACCTTAGAGTAAACAGAGCATCAATTTGTTGATGCAAAAAATCCCAATTCTAAGATTGGATTGACATCGATAACATGTCAAAGTTAGGGATATGAGGTTGTATTGATATTATTTGAGAAGAGAAGTTCCACGTCTATCTTATATATATGAAGAACATGACTATAACATCCTTTACCTAAATGCTAGCTAAATGTCAAACAATTTGCATGCATTATTATGGTCGGCACTTTTCTTGAACATGTTCTCCTAGGCCTAGCAAACAGTTAGAAGCACAGCTTGTTGTTGATTTAATCTTTGCTCATTGCACTGTTCGTTAGAGCAAATGAAATCAATCCTTAGGTTCTTGCTACAACTTTGCATGCACAATTTGATTGATATAAAAATAACGTCGAGGACAGGGAAGCGTTTGAGGTGGGCAAGCCTGCAGTGAGGTTTAAGTCGGAACGGAGGGCGGAATTGGAAGGTGAAGGGTTCAGGATTCATGGCAACTCCGGGGATCAATGGAGCGACCTGTTGGGTTCCCCCATGGCCACGCGATCCTTTAAACTCCCAAATCCCATGTATTATATTTGATTGATGGAACAAACTAATTCACATCAATACAAATTGCCTAATCTTATTATTATTATGTACATAATCAGCAAGAATTTGGTTAATTATTTGTTTATTGTTAAGATAAACAACTGTGTCTATTCCTGCTTAATTTGTGCATAATTTTAAAATAATAAATTTGTATAGAATATATTCGGTTTTTTTATAATTTAAATATAGAACCTTTTTAATTTATTTAAATTTAGAATATTTTTAATGCCAAAGAACAATTATGACTTGTATATCTTTGAAAACGAAGAGATATTTTCATGTGGCTAATACGAGGGCAATGAGTCATGATTAGAATCCTTAGTATGTGTATTATGCTTCCTTAATATATAATACGTATAGCAATTGAATGAGAGAAAGAGATGAGTTCAATAATTATGAGTTAATAATTTAATGAAAATTAATTTGTTTAAATTAATTCATTAGAGTTTATTTAAAATATCATTGAACATTAATTCAATTTTAAAATAAATTATAGAGGTCTAATTAAAAGTTGAATTAAATTACGTTCACAAAAAATTGTAAAATAATTTAATTGTTTTTTTCATAGTTGGATAGAGAAATAAATTTTAAAATAAAATATTTTTGATGATAAATAATTTATAAAAATGTTATATATATATATATATATATTAAAAGTTTAAAAGTATTTTTCAATTAATCTAAAATAAAAAAATTGATTGGTCTAGGAATCAAATAAATAAGAGTAAAAATCAACCTTTTTATTGGAATAAATATATTTTGTCATTTATTATCAAAATAATACCTTATCTCGCCTCAATGAATTTTTATTTTTAATAAGCATTTTTATTCAACAGTTATATATAATTATAATAAAAAATTAGATTGAAACATGTTAAAACGTTTTGACGATACCAACGATTATAATAATTATTAATTTTCATAAATAAAGATACATAGTTGTAGATACGCGCAGTCAATTGCCTCTTATTCTTGTCATAGTAGCTCATCTATCAACACTAACTTCCATCTTCTATTAATGCTAACACCTCTGCTGCCATGTCACAGAACGGCCGCATAAACAAGTTAAGGGCCAAACAGTTACGACTGCTTCTTCGTCAAAATAAATTTTTAGTTTATGAGATAAACCATGAATCGATCTAAGAAAACAAATTTTTAAAACTTCGACTTCCATTTCACTTCCTCAGCAGACATTCCCCCAGTTGTATCAAAGCAAAATTTTGATCAATCCTAGATCCAATCTACTTTTTAACTTCTGTCCAACCTGTTTGATTAATTGTTTGAGTGAGTTTTTCTGTTTTGGAAGTTCATTTGTGTTTCTTCACCCTAAGGGGCGAGGTCAGCAATAATTCCCGTCCAGAGTGGTGCAACAATAAGCAGCACCGCGTGCTGGGTTGTGCAGCAGCAGGCATCATGCGCCGTGCTACCCACTGCTTGTGCACAGCTGGTTCATGCACACCCTCCTGAACATGTTTCACCACTGACCGCTGCTCAGAATACAATGGACTTAACCGAGATCTTTAGAAAAAAGGGTACAAGTTTGCTAGTAAAACTGGAGCAAAGCCATAATTAACTTCGAACAAAATTATATAGCGAATCGTTTCTAACCTCTTCCTGAGTTCTTGCCATACTTCCATAGTTAAGACTGAAAAGGTCATAATTTACAGGGATTGCTACTACCTTTCCACATTTAATTTCGTTCAATATAAGCGAAAGCCGCAACACAATCAAGTGGGATTGAATTTTGTGAATTACAATCAAGTGGGAACCTCCTTGCTTGATGCAGGTGGTAGCGTCAAAGGCTGTCCCAGTTAAAAATTCTTGGGCATGACCTGCTCATATATTATCACAATCAAAGGGAGAGTGTTAAAAATGTGTAAATATTCATGCTTTAATAAATAATTATCCTTCCAGACGATATAAAGAATCTCAATGAGATATCTTATAATTCCGCACAATGAGATTCGATCAGTAATTGCATGATTCTGAAAATATTGTGGCAAATTAGGATACAGCAGGTCAGAGGAAAGCTCATATGAAGTATAGAATGTCTCAATATTAAACAATCTTAAATTGGGTAAAATGTGGTTGAAACATTAGCCTTGCAGTATGCATGTGTTAAAATGTGTAAATTTAGGTGAGACCAATAAATTTTATAGTTAGACAAATTGAAAATACACACGAGGAATAGAAGCCAGTCAAACAAAACTTAATTAAAATGAAGAGTGATATAGTCTAGCATGCCTGCTAAATGGTGGAATAAGATCCATGCAGCCAACTCTAACTACCTGTCACTTAACACTGGATGATGATCACATGGAATACTAATACAATGAGTGCCATTAAATAAATTAACACAAAGGGGTTGAAGATCAGTGAAAAAAGTTTACTACTTGGATGTGACTTTTACTTACCTAAAACATTTTATAATATGGTTAACTTCATTTATTTAAATTAGCAGACAGTTTAGTATAACCCCAGGTTGCTTCAATATATTGCTGAAGCATAAAAAGTATGTGTACCTCAAATATCATCAGAAAACTGCTCCATAGCTCTCTTGCTTCATTTTCATTAGGCTGCTCTCTATGTCTTTCAGTGCAGGTCTATAACTGCATGTAAGAAACGAAATGAACCATACCCTAAATAAACTCGTATAAAAAATATCCTATTCTTCTAAAACAAAATATCAATTTAAAATACCATCTTGAATTACTTATTCTACTGAACAGGAGGATCCACCAAAATAAGCTCTTATAAAGTTTTAAAAAACTCAGAAAATAAAATAAGATTCATAATTGTATCACCATTTTCAACCAAAGGGAACTCCACCCTTGACAAGTTACAGATATTTTAAATTTAGGTGACCTTTTGAATAAGATAAGAAACTGTTATGTCATCTGAGGTTTAGTTCAAGAAACATAATTTTGCATGAAGTTTTTTTGCATCTCTATGTTCCTTCTCATTCTTCAAGCAAGTCAGCTTTCACTTTTTTAATTTTCTTTTTGATCATCCATTCAATGAGTAAAGAATGCCATGACCAATCCTAAGGCATAAATGTTCTTTGTAGTCCTAATATAATCAAGGCATTTGAAAATGATAATGCTAAAAAGGATGAGTGTGGGCATCAAAAATGGGTATATAAGTATGACAAAGTCAGATGAACACGCATTATATTTTTTTCTCATATAACTCTTAGAGGAGTTTTCATGAGACAATTTGAGTTTAAGTATGCAAGAGGATAATGTATAATATAATCATCACTTGTTTCATAATAAGTATGACAAAGTCCAATGAACAAGTATTAAAATTATTTCATCATAATCATTACAATTTTATTTTTAATATTGGCATACATCTCTTGTGTAAGCTTAGTAGAACTTTTAGTAGGATGGCTATAATTTGATAAGAAAATCAATTCTGTAGGTTTACAAGTCTTAATAGACTTTTTAGTTGTTAATGGACTTCTTGCATTGTTATTTAATTATGCTTGTTTAGTTATATTCCCTTTTCACCTCTTGGGTAATCTGAACAAAGGTTCAAAATCTTATTGTGAACCAAGGTTTTAGTGCCAAGCAGGAAAGAGATATGTTGGTGATGCCTATGATATGTTGAGCTTATGTCAATCAACAAGATAAGAAATCACCATTGAGATGCGGTAATTACTGCTGAAGTGAGGTGATTTCAAACCTCAGAACTTAGTTTTGCTTTCCGTCATGGGCTAGGAGTCACAAGAAGGGAAGGAAAATCCAATTGGAAAGCTCATCAAAGATGTCAATATCAAAAGTGTCTTTAAAATCACTTTTAAAAGTCTTCACTAAAGTTCTACAACATGCCGACATCAAATTCTCCTTAAAAGAATTAAGTTATCAGGAGGCCCTACTAAAGTTTAAGTCCTATGGTACAATTAAAAGATTTTTATCCTCAAGAGAACGATCACCATGTTGAATGATTGTCTTAGGTCAACATTTAAAATTTCTAGCAGTGTCAGAGTTTCAATGTTTGGCTGAAACTTTATGGTTTCGATATGGTATCATACTCCACTAAAACGATTTAAGTACTTATTTACTTTGAATACCAGTGCATACCGATTAAAAAAATCTTTTCATTAATATTTGAGAGCAATATGCACATATCCAATAAGATAAATTTAGCCTAATAGAGTTTAAAAACTTAGTAGGATATTTTAATGAATTTAAAGTCTCAAAAGACATTTATTGGAAAAAGCTAAACTTCAAGGGAGGCAAAATGTAGTAACGTCAAAGGAAACAAAACCCAAATGCCACTTATCAAGAGCCAAATGCTTAGTCCGTGTAGGACTTGTGACAAATCTATTTGCTAAGGACAACCTTCACTTAAGAATTTAACTTCTATAAGACAAACATTACAACCTAAGAGATGGTTTAGACTGAAGCCATGTTTACACAATACGAAAGATGTTTGGCCAAATGACCTAGTTGCTTATAATAATCGACAAGCAAGTGCAATAATCAAATTTGAGAAAGTTATTTTCCCTATAATATATCTAAAAGTCATCCTCCATTATTTCAAGTTGAGGGTTCTAAGGAGCCAATTTAGATCACACATTTCTTTGTCTGCATAACCATCAAAATGAGGCTAATTTCTTAAGCATGCGTCCTAGATTTAAGGCGGCAGATGGACTCATAGTTTATAAAATGACATAAATATTTACAAGAAAAGAAAAATAAATAGTTACAAGATAGGAGACCACATTTAGGTACTGACACGACATAGCATCACACTAACTTGTGCAAGGGGCTTCAAATTTACAAATTGTCTCCTTTAAATTGAGCTTTGGTAAGCACAATAAGGAAGACAACTAAAGTTTTCTTAGATGGGGAATAGGGATGAACTTGCTACTTAAGCAAAAAAGGAAGAGAGGTCACAATAGATTTGTGATTGTCAAGTGATCTTGAATTCGACAAGAGGTGTAGAGCAAGTGCTGCAAAGCTAGATTTGATCAAGAGTTATGGCAAGGACAGTGTGAACATTGTTGATGAACATTGAGAAGGCTATTGGGAAGCACATCTAAAAAACTATAGGAGTTAAGGAGAAAATATTACTTATCAATGGGAGTCTATTGATATCGGGAAAGAAAAGGTGCATAGATGAAAGAGAGACAAGGATCTCAATGGTTGGTTGAGGTGCAACACTAGGGAACTTATTCATAAAGGAGAGTGGTGATGGGAAAGGAGGTGCACAAGATGGCGGTTTAGGCTGGTAGAGAAGGGACTTACAAGGGAAGAGGTTGGATGCAAGTCTAAAGCAAGCACGCAAAGTAGGCACTCTAGGTGTCAATTTTTGTAATAGTTACCACTTGTGGAAAAGGTGGAAGGATGTGTGGGTTTACAATTCAATTATAATTGTGCCTTCTAAGACGTTGGAGATGCAGGAAGCATTCTGGGTTCGGGTGGATTGGTCGATTGGCAAGAAGGTCTTGCCCCCATGTGCTTGTTGTCACCAATAGGTGGGATGGGAATATGTAGTAGACGAAGGAACATAGGTGCAATTGTTGTTTTATAGTGAAGAATTCATAGGGATCAAATTCAAAAAAGTTGGGATATAAAGGGAGGAGTGAATCAGTGTTAGCTTCATTATAGTGATTGGGGAAAATAAGAAAGAAACAACATGCGAGCATAGAAAGAACAAGAGCACATACACTTTTAACACTATCACCACTTAATGTAGTACTAAAGCCACACCAAGACTAATAGTATTAAGAAGAAAATTCCTAGAGATACAGGAATGAGATTTCTTTTAAAGACTACAACCTAAACAAACTTGAAAATAACAAAAATAAAATCATGCCCTAAACAAACTTATACCAAAGTACCCTATCTCCAGAAACAAGACGTCTGCCAATTCAAAAGACTGCCTTGTGTATCTTATTCACTTAAACATGAGAATCTACCAAAAGAAACTCTTAGAAAGTCTAAAAAACTAAAATATGATTTCTAATTGCATTAATACTCATGAAAAAAATATGTGAATAGAAAGTGCTAAAGAGAATATTGGATAGGGGAATACAGGCATATGAGACTGTTGCGTGCTTGGACAGCACGTCTGTGTTCAGCAGTAAGCTTCATGACCTCTGCATACAATGCATCACATCTGCTCTGTTCTTTCATCAACAGATCCTAAAGCAAGCAAATCAGGAAAGTTCTTTAATCTTTTATATGCCAGTGACCAATAATCCTGCATGTGTATATAACTTGGTAATTCACAAACACTTGCGGACCAGATCAGAAATCCAAATGAACTAAAATTCTTGGAATTCTAACCAAGGAGAAAATACCAAAGTCATGAGTACTTATTTTATTAAACAATAAATGAAGTTTCATTGGTAAAACTTTATTTACAGCAATAATACGAACACAGTTGGCTTTGGTTAACATGCTAATAAACACTGCATAAGTGAGAACCTAGAAAATGAATCTGTTGTATATAACCTTCCTAAAACATTTTCTTAAATGATAGCATCTGTAAGCTATCCTTTCAAATTTCCGTAAAATCAAGCTTCCTGTAATGACAGTGATTCTAGTTTTGAGAACTCACCTTAAGCAACCTATTTTCAGAAGCATCTTTTCCTTCTGCACTTTCAGCTTCTGATTGAATAATGCCATCACTTGTTTGCAATAGGCTGACTTGTTCAGATCTATGTTTGTCCACTAGAATACGAAGATTTTCATTTTGTTTCAGACAGTTCTTCACCTGAGAATCCATGATTAGCAGTGTCATCCACACACAGAAGCCTACCATTTTCTATAATATTCTAAGCAGAATAGTTTCCATTTCAGCAAACAATGAAAAAAGTGCTAAACTTGCTCAAAAAAGTCATATTTATAGGCAAATCATCTTCTTAGTAAGGAGATAGAAGACGTATCTTCTTTTTTTGTATCATACCACCTCTAAGATGTGAAAAGTGATAAATGATATGTGTGAAAAATGTTAGCTGGGTTATTAGTTCACCTGTAATATACATAATTACACTAGGTACTTGTGTATTGTACTTTCTAAATACATGGGAGGAAGTTTATTCAATAGAGAAATAGGTGATATTTTTCTCAACTAAATAAACACTACGACTAAAAGGCTACTTAGCAACAAGTACCCAATAATGCTTCAAAAAGCATTGGTATTTTAATTTTTTAGCTGACGATGGAGCTGCTAATGCTTTATTTAGCATCGGAAAATTTCAAGAGATAACTGACATTTTTCCAAAACATCAGTAAAGCATGTAATCATCATGCCACAAATGATGTAGATTCTGTATATGCTACGAAACAATTTGATAATTTATGAAAGGAAAAGAATCCTGCTACACTATATTACTCATCTAACATAAACTCAACAGTCTCGTTTAGACATGAAATGCATTATAATCACCATGCCATGCCTAGATAAAAATTGCTTTCCAAAATAATAACAAAACCTAGGCATATGTAAAAAAACATTAGGAAGCATGTTAAGGTAGATGCTCTTAGTTTTGATGGTTGATTGAACCTACATGCAATTTCTTCATTGATTAGCCAAAATAAAAGACTATTTTGGTTGATACAAAATGGCCATCCTTTCAAACAAGCATAATCTGTATTTGAACAGCTAAGAAAAGAAATATTCAAGCCAACCTAAATAGGTTATGACTAGAACCATCCCCAATAGCCTTTGATGAAAAAGTTACTTTTCAACACACTTTAAGAATCAATTTTATAGTAGGTGGATAATTGTGAAACGAGACATTTTTAAGTATACCCAAGTATCAAAGTTTAAGGACCTATGACCTACACACATGCATTGCAATCTTTGACTGAACATTAAAGAAATTGTTATTCATTTTATTAATAAACTTGGCCAAAAAATTAAAAACGTGTTAAGTTGTTTGCCTCTAAGTTGATAGAAGCATTTTGCCATAAAACTTTTTAAATTGAACAATAACAAAGCCTCTTGCATTCAAGCAGTCACTTTGTTTGAATACCCTATATAAAATCAGCACTATTAGGGAAATTAACTAGCTTAAAATGTACTACAATTGTCATTCAATGAGTTAAAGCTACCATAAATTTTTTTTTTTAAAAAAAACTAGGATACTAGAAAGAAATAATTTTAATCCTAACTCTTCTACAAAAAGGTGAAATCCGCCACCCCAGCGGCCCCATACAGTCGGCCCCACGATCATTTGTGAGGAGGTAAATTGAGAAACTGCAGTTAGTCACGACGGAGGAGGGTATTGCTCGGCTTCGCTGAGATTCGAACCCTTGTCATCTTCTGCAAATTTTAATCCTAACTCTAATCCTAGCATAAAATGCTTTAATTTTTATACTAAGGGGCATCTGATGTCAAAATGCTAAAAAGAGTCCTAGCCGTAGAACCCTACTATGACATAAACATGAAAGGCTATTTTGAAAATCTAAGTGATGAAGAATTTGAAACATAGATATACCTTTGGAGATTGATTAAGTTGAGGAAAGAACTATAAGATTTCACGAAGTGAGTTATATCCTAATCATGACCACTATTTATCACTTAGGTTGGAGTTTTCAAAAAGGATCTGAATCCCAGTGTTAGCTCATTAGTAATTGTCTTATTTAAGTCAAGTAATTTTTATGTAAGTTTACCAAAAGAATAATTTTATTTTGGTTTATTCCCAATTTTGTTTAGGTTGGAATCTTTACTGCAAGGGACTCCAATCACCCATGTTAACTCATTTTTCATAACAAAGTTTCTTTCTGGCGACTTTAGTTTCTGATACCACATCACGTCTTCTGTCATTATCAGTCTTCCATTCATTAGCTAACACAGGTAATTAGAGTTCAGTGAGGACAATTGCAATCAACTAAATGGAACGATATATACCTGGCTCTCCCACTGCATGGCAGTCTCCATTGCTTCCTGATACGAAGCTGACAAGTTGGAATTATCTTCAAACAACCTCTCTATCTCTGAAGACTGAGAATCAATCTGCTGAGACAGATATAAGGTACTTAATTAATATAATAAGGTCTATTGTGTTTGATGACAATGATTACCTCCATAAGTAGTTTTTGTCGACTGCTTTCAAGCCTCTCAACCATAACTGCCATGTCATGCAACTGTTTTTCAAATTTTTCCTTGTCCTGATATTAAAGAGATAACATGGTGATGTTATAGATGAGCAAAATATTGGAAGCCAAACTAAAAGAATATTTAAACCCTATTAAAGACAACAGGAAGCCCATATGAATTAAGCAAAATCATGACATATTAAGTCAATAATTGTGTGCTTTCTGAAAGTGAATCCTCATTTATTAACATAAATTTTGTTGCAATTACATGATCCAAATTATGCAACCACAGTACTCGCTGCATTTTTTTTTTTTTTGGAATTCTCCCACACCAAGAAAGGTTATGGGTTTTATGTTGCACTCTTTAGGTGTCCATCTCTGCTGATCATTTCCTTTAGAATTAGATAATACTTTCTTTATGCATGTCTATCCACGTTGTACTAATCCACTAGATTGCTTGAGTCCATTGATGTCTATTTCAAATTTATCCACAGACCTTTTTATATTACTATCTTCACTGAAAATTAAAAATACCTATTGCTTTCAAAGAAAAAGTACTGCTGACATCATACATCCAATTGTTCAGACTGTCCCTTTCTGTTTTGTTTCATTTTCACAAATTTTTGTCATTGTCGTTGTCATTGTCACTGTTTTTTTTTTGAGACTATGCCTATGTTGTTGTAAAAAGCCCTTGACCTATGGTAGAATCATGCCATGAACGATCCATTTGCCCCTCTTTCATGGCATAAGAAGCAAATTCTCCACCTCGAATTTGGTTGGTTTTATGCTGATGGAACCATTGTATCCCTCTAAGGCTGCAAGATTAATATGTAAAACACATTCTCAGTTCTAGAATTTAGGGATAGAAAAATATTATATTTCTTATCATCCTTAGAGATAACTATTACACAGGTATAGTTTCATGATAAATCATAATTCTTAAACTACTGTGGCATTAAATTCATTAGACTAATAACCCTACAATATAATACTTTTAATATTCACCCACAAGTTAAAACATAGGCACTATCCATGACCAACTTGTTTTATAACTAAGCAAACTCTTATAAGCAAAAGCATAAACTAGGCATGGAAACAATGAACACAACAATAATCTCAATTAAATCCTACCAAATTAAATACCCACTGTTCCCAAATTATATGATACCTAAACTAAAACAATTGTCAACCAATTATTCAAATTTTAAATTGATTTCTTTTTCTTTGATTCCGTGTTTGCATCAACATGTGGACTAGATCTTATTTTACTAGGTATACATTGTTCCTAAAGTTGACCTGGCTTGACCTCTTGTCGGACCAAGCTTGACCTCTTGCTGAACTTAGCTTGACTTTGAGTTAAGGGTGCTATTTTTTGGCTATTCTGACATTGGTGTTTGCCTTCAAATGCACAAATGTCTCACTGCCGCTTTTTCATTTGTGCATTAGCCTATTAGTAAAATGTATCAAAGATGTTCCTCTCAATTATTTTAAAGAGTACTGCATATGAATGCAATGGCTACCATCCAAATCACAATAGAAGGTCTTCTAACAACATCAGAAGTTACTTCTAAAGACCATTAGTAAGCTTCTATGTTTGCACATCAGAAGTTTTTGAAACATGAATCAGTCAAATAAACAACATGCAGACAAATAGATCAAAGCAATGATCAAGACAGGGTTACAATAACAACCATTTACTAGCTCAATGGAATGCATAATAGCAAACAAACATTCTCCTGTTCAGTTAAATATTTGATAAAATGTAGCATATAGGGATTGTTGAGATTTTAGAATGTACCGAGGAAGATATCTTGCGCACAGCAAAATCTGAAGCATCTTCTGCGGGCATAAGAGAAAAACCAAAGTGAGAATTCCAATCTTGGAAAGAATATTCTAGAAGAGCAGAAAAACAACTTTTCTGGTAGTCATGGATTATCCTAGCAATTTTAAGTATACTTTGTTATTGATATTTAGTGAATAACCTGAAATCTTTTTATTCAAAGATGCAAGTTTATCTTCCAGCTCTTTCTTTTCAGATAACAGGGATGAGCAGCGTAACTGTTCTGCAGATAGTTTTTGCTGCTCTTGTTGCCTCAGCAGCAACTCTTGCTATGTCAGGAAGCAAGAAAGAGTAAATTAAAAGAGTCAACATATTATTCAAAGTAACAAAGGATAAGAGACAAAAAATTATTCACCTGTAATCCAGTTTTCAAATCCAATATTTCCTTTTCTAGGGAAAGGATGTGGTTTGGTGAGCCGCCAAACTGCATGTCACTGTGAGTAGTCCCCGTCAGTCCTTGTTGCTGCAGTAAATTTAGTTCTGCCCTTAAATCTGCTGCATCCTGTTCAGCCTACTGACAGAAGAAATATCAGCATTTGAAACTATTTGACTTCAACTCAACCATGAATTACATACTCGATATTGATCCTCTTCTGCTTCCTTTAACCGTTTCTTAATAGATCGAAGTTGTGAAAAAGCATCTTCCTGAATCAAGAGAAAATACTGAGTCTTAACCAAGAAACACAGATAACTATTTTTAGCTTATAATTAATTGGATACTCTGGCAACAATTGCTGCGTCCTTCTCAATGGAAATATCTTTTAGAGATTTTCTTAGCATAGGCAAACTATCTTGTTCCTGGCATAAATGAAACAACATAGAAATTAAAATAGTAACAAGAGTTTCTACAAGTTCAAGGCAACAATCTTTGCTAAGGTGTAATTTGTCATTTTTACCAAATCATTTAAGCGCTTCATCAATGAATCAATTTGAATTTCCTTTTCATCAAGCTGTAAAACAAAAGTATATCAGTCTTTGTTGGCTATCATAAGAAAATCTACCAATTTTGGTAGAATACCTTTGCCAACAGTTTCTGATTTTCCCTCTCGAGCTCTGCATTCCTATTCTCAGACTCCGTGAGTTGAGATGACAATACATATGTATCTCTCTGCATTGAGAACCAAAATCACTTGTAAATTCTTGTTAAACAAAAAAGACCAAGAAGAAATCACAAATACATCAAAAGGGAAAAACTAAAGAACTGAAAAGGAAAAAGGACACAAGAACCGCTTAAAGTTGATTGGCTACCCACTTACCTCAAAAAGTCAATCTATCACAAAAAAACAATTTATATATATTTATATTGTTAATACTCCCTCATGTGAGAGTGGTGCGGTGGGGTACTTGATTTGATTCACTCAAATCACTACATGAATAGATTAGATATTTTTAAAAATAGGCGAGATTCAAATCAAGATTCGAAATCTCAAGTTGTACCAAAGTTTCAAGTTTTGCCAAGAACTACACAATTGTGGTGCTATGTCAGTGTGCCGACTCATGATACTATTAGTGAATTGCAAGTAAAAGAAAGGAGATAAAAGTAGAAGAAAAGGGAAGAAGAAGAGAGGACAATTATATGTTTAAAGTAGCATTTTACAACAGCCTTTCTGTCTCATCTAGAGTGGTTTGTGCAAACACAAGTTATAAAAAAAAATTATTTGAATTCATCTTGATGTGTGTCATAGCATGCTAAGAGGTATTGAATTTTGTCATGAAACGATTCTCACCTGCATGACAAAATAGTTATCAGCGGGGCACGATACTCAGTGGTATGATCAGCATATGTGGCATAGGAAAGATTATTTATGCTAATTAGAATTGAGTTTTGATAACTTACCAAAACAATATATTTTGCCTGTATCACCTAACACAACATGAACACATAGAATGAGATTTCAAATCATGATACACATATCCAACTTTCTACCCTAATATCATATTAAACCACTTATTCTAAAAGCTCTGCATATTAAGAAAGAAACCATTTTATATATTTATATTGTTAACATAAATGAAATAATTGTTTTTAACCCTAGAACCATATTTACATGTTCATATACTGCACAAACCAAATGGACCTCAAACTCATCATCCTCTCTTTTGATCTTTTTCTTCATAGTAGAGACAAGTGGAAACTGAAGGAAAAAGGAGCCACCTATAAGTTACTATCCACTTGTAAGAACAAATTAATGTACACTTATAAGAACGAAGAAAACTTTAAAACATCTACAGTAGCCAAGAAAGAGGCCAAGAAAGCAATGAGTAGAGCCAAGAATAAAGCTTTCAAACACTTGTATCAGCATCTTGATGCCACAGAAGAGGAAAAGGGGTGTCTATAGAATAGCTAAAACGAGAAAAAGAAAAGCAAAGAATTTTATCCAAATAAGATGCATTAAAAAAAATCCAATAAGATACTAGTGAAGGATGAGGAAATAAAGAAACAATGGAAGAAGTATTTTCATCAATTTTGTAATGAAGGTTTAGGTACTAATTTAACTTAGGAAATTTAAATAAAATATAGAAATTTAAAATTTTCAATCCAGAAGCATAATAGGTATTAAATGGGATGAAAAATAGGAAAAACAGTAGGACAAGATCGGATGATATTCCAATAAATATATAGAAGTTCCTAAGTAGGATATTGAATGACTTACAAATTTATTCAATCTAATATTGAAAACGAAGAAAATATCTAATCCATGGAGGTAAATACTTTAGTCTCCTTATATAAAAACAAAGGAGGCATACAAAAAAAATTATGTAAATTATAGAAATATCAAACTAATGAGTCATACCATAAAATTTTGAAAAAGTGATAGAAAGAAGATTAAGAAAGGAGATCAAGGTGATCGAAAAATCAATTTGGATTCGTGCATGAAAGGTCAACGATAGAAGATATACATTTTCTCATA
The DNA here is from genome assembly GCF_044706935.1 of Curcuma longa. Taxonomy (NCBI): domain Eukaryota; kingdom Viridiplantae; phylum Streptophyta; class Magnoliopsida; order Zingiberales; family Zingiberaceae; genus Curcuma; species Curcuma longa. Next base: position 619,827 of record NW_027435602.1, on the reverse strand, counting down.
CAACTAATTGAAAATTTTCAAAAAAAGAAGCAAAACTTACACACATATTCATTGACTAAAAAAACTTATGCTAGAGTCCCAAAGGGAATTACGTGGAGAATTCTAGAAAAAAGGTGTTAGCGTAGCATATATTGAAACAATTAAAGACAGGTATGAGGATGTAATGACAATAGTGAAGACTCCAACCAAATTAACCGAAGCATTTCTTATAAAAATAAGATTACATTAAGGAACAGCTCTAAATCCATATATTTTTACACTAATTATAGATGAACTCATTGAATACATTTAAAACGTGTTACCATGTTGCATGTTGTTTACAGGTAATATTGTTTTAATCGATGAGACACATGAAGGACTAAATGCTAAGCTCAAATCTTAGAGGGAGACACTGGAAGTTAAAGATTTTAAACTTAGTAGAATAAAGATATAATATTTATTAAATTTAAATTTAATAAACGTAGCAAGATAATTATTAAGATAGAAGATGATAAATTACCTTAAAATTTTAAGTATGTAACACAATTTTTACAAAAAAAATGGAGAGGTTGATAAGGATATTTTATATAGGATAGGATTGTTGAAATGGAAGAGAATGTTAGGTGTTCTTTATGATCGTAAGATACCTCTAAACCTGAAAGGAAAGTTTTATAAAATAATGACTAGACCTACTATGTTATATGGAGTTGAATGTTGAAATATAAAGTGAGCACACAAGCAGAAGATGAGAGTCGTAGAGATGAGAATGTTAGTTAAGGTGGTTGTGCGGACATATGAGGATGGATAAGATAAGAAATGAAAATATTAGAAAACAAATCAAAAAAAAACTTTATTAAGTGATATGTACTTAGGCAACCAATAAATGCCCTTGTTAAGTGATATGAGAACATGATAAATATACATATTAATCAAGGAAGGAGGAGACCAAGAAGACTTGGTTAATAGTGATAACACAGGATAAAATATATTTAAATATATATGATGACATAGTATGTGATCAAGACTAATAGCGTAGGAGGATCTATATAGCTGACCATATTTAGTGGGATAAAGGCTTGATGGTTGTCGTTGTTGTTGTAATAGAGACAAGGGGAATTGATTGCTTTCCCTCATTCCTTCCCTATGTTTGGACTCCCTTCCTCTCATTTAGACAAAGTGTCATGGTTTCTTTCCTATTGGTTTTCCTCTATGTCATTGCCACGCCATTTAGTTCACAGCAAGTAGACGAAACTTGAAAAGGTGATAAAGTTGACATGAAAATAACAACATTGTCAAAGCTTTGAAAAACTTTTCTCTAAAGGCTGTGACAGCTTTGTAAAATCCTGCAAATGTCCTAGTACATTTAGTAATGAACCCTATCAAAAACTCAAAAAATAACATGGCGTATTATCTAATGAACCAACATATCAAAAGAAAATAACCTCTGCTGCCACTCGATTCCCAGCCTCTGATCTCTGCGCGCCTGCAAGAGATAGCGAAAAAAAACTAGTAACTATTTCCAGAAAGACAGAAGATTGTGAAAACGAAGAAAGGTAGAGGACAAACAGTACCGTAGGGATTGGTGGATTCAAGATCTGAACCGGAAGGGACCTTGTGTATTCTCTCGGCGGCTCGCTTCTGGCGGATCTCTTCCAACTGGAATAGAAAAACGGAACTGTCGGAGATCTGGGAGAGAGATGACGAAGAAGAAGACGCAAGGATGGGAGAGATAACAAGGGACCAAATTACCGTTCGTCTTCCGCGGGAATGCGCATCCATGGCGAGGCGAGCAGCGAGATCGATACGGGAAGGTGAAGGAGGTTGGCTCTTTTGGTTTCCTTCTCAGGCGATCGCCGCCTTGTCGGGCTTTTTAGCCCCTTTTCTGAAATAATAATAATAATAATAATAAATAGGAAAATTAATAAAATATTAGTGGAGGGGAAATTTTCATTAAGAACCCTGAAGGTTTACTATTTTAAAACAGAATCCTGAAGTTTGACCTTTTTAAACCCTCTAATTTTTCACAATTGTTGTTTCCCAACCTCCTTCCCTACCTCATCTTCATGAGATTGACATAGAACATGAAGGGCTAAGCTCACTCATAGTTGGAGTAGAATAGACTCAAAGGGCCAAAGTAAGAGGTGAATGAAGCACAATGGTAGTCAAAGAGGTTGAAAGCGAAGTGGGTTGATGAGGCAATTGGTGAATTAAGGGAGTGTGGGCTTGAGCTTGGGAATGAATATCACATGGTGTTAGATGGAGTCTAGGTATGGTGATCAATAGATTAATGGGTAAAAATTAAAATGATATTGTTTTTCAATTCACTAAAGGGGAGTCTCAATTTGAATTTTTTTATCAAAAGGACATTCTACCTCACTGCTCAGTCGTGTATAATTACTCAACTACATTCTAGTGCTGTTTAATATTGTTATCTCCCGTAATCTTGAGTTAGTCAAACGGATTTGTAGTAGTTATGATTTTATATTTTTTATAAAAGATAAATATGTATATCATCAAAATACACAAACATACAAGTGACTAGACCCGACCACGATTCAGAATCGACGGTTTGACGGTTTGAAACCGCCGGTCCGCCGGTTCGACGGTTCATGGCAGGTCGACCTTTAACCTTAATCGCCCAAGACGGTTAAGGTTCACGGTTCGAAACCGCCGGTTCACGGTTCGCGACGGTTCGCAACGGTTCGAGATTATTATATTAAAAAATTTAAAATTTATAATTTATATAAAAGAAATATTGAAAAAAAGAGAGAAAAGTCGATGTAATTTAGTGGTGTCTATTCCAAGACCGATGAGAATTGTGTTCGTTCTCCATCAATTGCGTCTTAAAATGGATTTGAATTAAATAAATATAAATATAGTATATATATATAATTATATTAATTTTATAAACAAATGGTGTTGTAGAATAGTGGTGAGTATATGCGCTTGTGTCTTGGGATATCTTAATTCAATCCCCAGCAAAGACGTGTTAAATTATAATTTAATTAAATAAAAATAAATATATTTTATATACAAATGTATTGAACAGATATTAAATCATAACCATTGATAAAAAACGATCAAATGATCTTAACCGTTGAAAAAAAAATTAAAAAATAAAAAAAAATCAAACCGGGTTATTGTTGGAATCGGCAGTTCAACCGGCGGTTCGCCGGTTCCAAGGTATGGTATAGCTCTCCATCTAAGTGATCACTATCAAACATGTTGCCCCTCCCTACCTGTCATTCACGATGAATCATGGATAGAAAAGTGTCAGGCCAGCCTCTATCATCAATATCTTTTAGTTGTCTCCTGTGTCCATAGCTATCGCTAATATATAATTGTCTCCTATGTCATCCATAGTCACCAACTTAACTTAATAGGTGTCCAATCAACTAGCAGAGGTACGCTCCTGTGTCTGGTCCTCCTCCACACCCTAATCTATCCATCATCTGTCCTCTATACCTTCCATGTCCTCCCGACTCCAAAGCAATGGTAGAGCTAAGTGGTGTATCAATATGTGTATGTCTCCTCATCAATGGTTGGGCCCTTAGTATAGTTCCATGCCAGCTAGTCATGAGATATCATACTAACGTGGCAAGGTGACATCATATGAAGTTGGGGATCCTCTCGCCCACATGTGGACAAAAGTGTCACATCTTCTGTCGACAAATGGGCATTTCCTATCATCTTCGCAATCTAATCCCTTATAAAGAGTGATTCAAACTCAACCTTTATTGATTGCTTCAATTTAACAAGACCTCGATGTTTCTCTTTAGCATGGAAATTTAGACATGGATATAACAGGCAGGAATTCACAGCACGTCTCTTCCTCTTTGGGGTGGAAATTGATGCCCTATTTAGTCCAATGTGTGGATCGAAGAAGAAGGAAAGAAATTTAATGTGAAAAAATAAATTTAAGGAAAAAGAAAGAAAAAAAATGATGCAAATTTGTGATGGCTTGTGGTCGCCAGCATGAGTTCCCCTGTGCTTTAAACCATGCGCGTGGTTCGCGCGAGATTCAAGTACCAAAAAGGGAAGGAAAATTCATTCCATTCGATTTCAGACAAATGAAAACAAATATACAAAAAGTGATCCGTGGATGAATTTTTTATCAGTCCGTCCATCATTTTTACAATGAGTAAAAAAGAGAGAACAAGATACACAATTCATCGGTTCTCTCATCCTCATCTCCAAGTAAACAGAGCATCATAGTTGGTGACTCAGGACTTCAATCTCTCTCCCTTCCTCACATGACAGCAGAGGAATCAATTCCTCGCCCTGATGGATCCTTCTTATAACAACGATGGCACCATCCTCGTTCGCCATTAACGCTCCTCCTGTAACAGGATTCCGGCCGTTCCACTCTCTGAAATCTTGGACTGATCCACTCTCCAGAGCCAGAGGGAAACTGAGACGGAAGCTATCAGACCCATGGATCCGCCGTGAGGCCCTCCGAAGCCGCCGGTCGCGCTCCTCCTTCAGAAACGGTCCTTTCTCCAGCAGCTGCAGCACTCTCTCTGCTTGCTTCTCCACTGTCAATCCCCAATTATACCCCTTCTCGTCGACGTGCTCAAAGCGGCACATACGTTCTATGATCTCTCTGTCTCTCTGCCACTCGTCTGCAAAGCTGAGCGGCCCGTGAGTCAGCAGATATTCAGCAAGTAGCAGCGCCTTGTAACTACTCCTCCACCTCTTCCCATCAAATTTCTTGAATCTGTAACATCTAGCTAGCTAACAATCAATCTCTCTCTCTATATATATATATATATATATATACTGAGATAGTCGACCAACCTCTTGTGCAGAATCTCTTTGACTCTCCAGAAATCGTCGACCTCGAACGAGCGCTGCGAGATCAAACGCAGCGTCCCCGTGTCCCGCGGCGGCCATGGCTTGCTCCTGGTTGCTTCTTCGGCGAGCCTGATCAAACAAAGGCAAATTAAAGGGGTTACAAATGGAAGGACAACTGGACAAGGGACGAGAAAAGGCAGTTAATTAGTTGGATTCAGGAAGGGAAAAGGACTCTCACAGCTCCGCGAGAGTGACGTCGGTGAGGGCCAATCTGGTAGAGCGGATGCTTGATCGGAGGACGTGGGAGGTCTGTCTCTTGAGCCTGCGGAGGAAGGAGTAGTTGGCCATGGCTTGTTAAGAGGATGATGATGATGAGCTAGCTCTTCTTAATTTCTTGGTATTTTGTGCACGAGGAAGAGGAAGAAACTGATGAGGAATTAAGCAATTGACCAACAAATGGAGAAGGCGGCCGACACGGATTTGACTCGATCGAATTAGAAGCGAGTATTATATTTTTTTAAGATTAAGATACTATCGAATGGAGAGGTAGTTTGATAATTGTTCGATGGTTGAAATTCAGGAGGAAGTTGTTTGTGGATGCGGCACCGCTGACGTAAGGAAAAGACTTGGTAGGGGAAAAAAAAAAAATAAAAAAAAAATAACAGATAAAATTTAAATTGGTAGGGGGAAGTTCTTTTAATTTTTTTTCTTATCATTGATAATTACTATTTTGGAGCCTCTGCAGATGTTATTATAGGTTGTGACTATTCTCTTTTTCTCTGAGGATAAGACAAGAGCTTGGTTACATTCTCTACAACGTTTTCTTAATAAGTAAGATGACACATATGAGAAATCAAATTACAAACCTTGCACAAAAGAAAGGAGAATCTTTATTTGAGGCATGAGACATATTCAACAGGTTGTTGCAACAATGCCTCCATCATGAGCTGAAAAAGTGGTTGATTATCCACACATTCTATAAAGGGATCATAAGTAGAGACAAGAGTTTTGAACCACATTACATTGACCGTGCTAATAGTGATCATTATATAATTTTTTTATTTATTTGTATTCCGTTGTGTTAATTTTTGTGCGCCCTTGATAAGCTTGTAGCACGAGTAGGATTAGATTTTATTTGCAAGAACCATCAATATTCACCCCATATAGCTCATTTGACCATCCATCACAATGGTCCCAACAATCTTTACCTTTAAGCTCTAATTTTTGTTGTACAAGCTTTTCATATGCGTCATTGTTTTCATTTTCATTGCAAAAGACTTTGTACACGATTTCTCTACCTTCAATAATGCGAAAGGATAGTTTTTTCAAGGAGTCATGATTCACATTAAGAACAAAATAGTTGTCCAGTGATTCACATTGCTAATTTATTTTTATTATTCTATTGAATAACTAATTCTTTAGTTAAGATTTGCATTTCAATTATTTTTTAATTTCAGATTTCTAATTATTCACCCCCTGTAGATGCCGCATTTGATCCTACATTTTCAACCTTCATATCATCCTTAGTTTTAAGCAAAGAGATATTTCAAAATACTATTTTAATAATTTTTAAAAGAGAGACACTCTTTTAACTATATAAATAATTAGAAATGTTCTTTCAATTTTCTGTCAAAAATTAATAATGCATTCTCAGATTTAAATTACAAGATCATAAATAGACTCTTAAGAGTCTAACAAATCAAATGATCTCAACTCAAAACAATTTTAACATAGAGATGCATGTCAATTCAATTTTGCAAATTCAATCAAATTAAACTAATTAAATGGGCAATTTATTTATTTATTTGTTTATTTTTGAAATTAAGTTTAGTTTTCAAAACCAAAGATTTGCCAAGAACTGCATATATGCCTCTCATCAGCATTAATATGCTTCAGTTTCAGTGTGAGGAAATGAGAGTATTTCCATTCCATAGCAGAGTCGTCGCATTAATCATAAACTGGAAATAAATGGATGGCGATAGATGATGACCTGGTTCACATGACCTCTACCCTGATACAGCCTGGTGTCTTCTTGTAATCTTGTGCCCTACCAACGAGAGTGCATTTTTCTTGAGAAATAAACAATTTTTCCAGATTTTTTCTGGATATTGGTTCACTAACATTCGTGTATACAGTGAAGAACAGCTAGCTAGGCAGAAGCGATTTCTTTCCCTGCCACTCAAGCGAAGTCGAGTGAAGTTTGATAAGATAAGCGAGCTAAGTTAAGTCGAACTTAAAATGAATCAATTCGTTAAAACTTATGAACTTGAGTTTAATTTGCTTAGATACTATCAAGCTTAAGTTTATTTGTTATTCATGAACAATTCATGATCTTTCATATCATGATTTAGTTTAATAAATTATTTAAACTCGATCATTTAATTAATAAATTTTTATCAAACAGAATATCAAATTTAAGTCCTGTCATAATATGTGCTTAGATTTTGCCATAAACATGCCCTGAGCGCTGTCTACAGGCACACATTAAACATGTTGTTTCAGTCAATTCCAAAATGACAAGACGTAGCCTTTTGATAGTTACTGAAAGGAAACGCACGGGCGATGCTGGAAGAAGAAGAAGAAGAAGAAGAAGAAGAAGTACTCTGTTCTTTCTTTCTTTCTTTCTTTCTTTCTAAGAACAGCAACAACATGAACTGATGCAAGAAGATGAATTGGTGTATGATCGAATGTTCCCAACACAACTGAAAATACATGTTAGAACTCTCAGTCCTCCTCCATCCATCTGATTGATCAAACAGAAGCTACAGCATCTGTCGTCTAATAATTCAAGGAAGATATGGCCGGCGTTTGCTGTCTTCCAAGCAAAGGTCGTAATGGATTACAGTGCTCCCTTGAGGCTTCTTCCATCAGCGTCTTCTTGTGCAGCTTTGCCTCGGCCGCCATGAGGAACTTCAGCTTCGGAGGCGGGGACGGCCACGGCCAGCCGGAGTCGTCTTCCCACGAGGGTTCAAACAGTGGATTGACGCCGTTCATCAGATTGTAGCAGCCCGTCGGCGGAGAGAAGAACGGAGGCGAGGAGAGAGGCGTCAGGACTGGAGTTTCTGCTGACTGAAGCCAATCCCTCAAGCTCATGCCTTTGGAGCCGGCCCTGCTTTTCCTCACTCTGCGGCTGCCTCCCGCCGCCTCCAGATCTTCCTGCGTCTCCTCCGTGATGGTGAAGAGCGATCTCTGAGGAGCTGCCAGAGTCATCAGCTCCTCCTCCGCGGCGTCGTCCTCTTCCTCAGGAAGCTTCAGGAGCAAGTCCTTGGAGTCGAGGTGGAGCTGCTCGTCGTCAGAGCGAGGCGCGCCGCCGTCCGCCGGCGGCGGACATGGTTTCTTCCAATTAAATAACTGCAGGAGATCCCTGACCGGGCTGGCGTGGGCATCCACCTCCGAATCCCTCTCCGCCACTCTCTTCTTCCACCAAAAGAAGTAGTACAGCTCCGCGACGATGGCCAACAAAATGCAACCCGACAGAAGGCTCAAGGCAATGCCCAAGCAGCCCAGAGCTCTCATCCCTTCTTCTTCTTCTTCTTCTTCTTCTTCTTCAGCAGCAGCAATTTACCATGGCAGCGAACTGCTCGCGCACGCAAGTATAACCACCCACCCTCCTCTCCAAACCCTAGCTAACCGGCTGCTGGTGAAAGCACAAGAATGGCTGGGAAATGGGAAAGAAAGGAACGTAATTATGGCGACTTACTCTGATAAATGTTGCTCAGATTAAGGCAGAATCATATGGAGGAACATTAAAAACGCTCATAAATTTCGGCTCCCTTCCAAAACTAAACCAAGGACCACTCCGGTGACGAAGCCAAGATCAAAGGTTCACACTCGCAGCGTCGATATTCCATTCTGAGATCAACCACCCACGATAGAGCATCAAAAGAAAAAACAGGGACATTCATTCTCAGCCTCCAACAAGCATCAGATGGAGCGGGGAGCATGAAGATCGAACCTCTGGTTACAGTAGCTCAGCGACGTACTCACGATCTCAAAAACTAGCTAGCTTCGGAGCTTCAGCTTGCGATCATGGCATTCATCGAGGAGAAGACTGCTCGTCGCGTCTTCAGAGTAAAGCGAGCTGTCCGAGTGAAGAAGCACTGGTTTTTGTCACAGCTAGAGCTCATCGCACCACATGGGGCCGGAAAGGGCCGTGTCCTTTTCTGCAATGAATGAATGAATGGAAGGGATAAAGCCATGGCGAATTGGCAATGCTGCTATATTGCGAACTGTGGGAGCAGCGACAGTAGGACGAACTTTATCGATCTGTGGATCCAGGAGCGTTGGGCTTGGATTGATGCCAGAAATATATATATATATATATATATATAATTTAATATTTCACTCGATTAATTCTGAAAGTATAATTTTTTTCTGAGTCTTCTATTGGAAAAAAATCATGCTAAATAAACAAGCTCTCCAAATATATGTTTGTCTTGAATCAGAAACTAAACAAACTTACCATTCAGTTGAAAGCTTTAAATCAATAACATTATCAACATATATCGAAAAGGGTTCGATGTTCTCGAGTGGTAGATGAAGGGTCTAAGAATTTGGTGTAAAAGGCAACCTGACTAGCTTGGCGGAAGTCGAACTTCTCTTGTATTCGCAATGAACAAAGGCTACTTAGTTGAGAGGTTGTGACCACAATTCGAAGTTCTTTCATGACTTGATGAAGCGGAACAACAAACGCAATACCATAGTAGCACTTCGGAAGGCAATTGGGGAACACACTACCAACTTGCTAATGGTTGCTGGGAGGTTGTCAGAAATGGTGGGGAAAATATTAAATCCCACTCATGTAGCACTTGTCGGAGGTTGCTCTATAGAAGATAATATCCATTTGGCTCAAGAGTTGTTGAGGAAATACACAAGCAAGAGGATATCATCGAGATGTATACTCAAGATAGGCTTTTAGGAGGCCTTTAATTCAGTTAACTGAGTCTTCCTTCATGAGATGCTACAAGCCTTGGGGTTGCCACAACAATTAGTTATCTGGATCGTGGCATGTGTTACAACCACATCATTCTCAATATCAGTTAATGGAAGCATGTGTAGATTCTTTCGCACTATTAATTCAAATTTCAAAATAAAATAAAATTTAAATGGGATGTAAAATAAAAAAATAGTTAAATCATAGGTATAAAAGTAATCTAAAATAATAAAATATTAAATAACTTATAAAATTATTCAATCTGATATTGAAAATGAAAAAATTATCTAATTAGTGATCAGTAACTCTAATGTTTTATATAAAAACAAATGAGACTTATAAAATTAGATCATGATAATTATAAATCAATTGAGAAAGTTGACAATAAAAATTATACATATTCTCAAACAATTAATTGAAAATATCAAGAATAGAAGCAAGATTTACATATTGTATCATATAGAGAATTCAAGAAAAGAGAAGTATTAACATAACGTATATTGAATTAATTAAGGACATGTATGAGAATGTAATAACAAAAATAAAAATTTTAAATAAATTAATCAAAATATTTTCTATAAAGATAGGATTATATCAAAGATCATTTTTAAATGTCTATCATTTTATATTAATTATAGATGAATTTACTGGATATATTTAAGATATGATACCATAGTATTTATTTGCAGTTGATATTATTTTAATAGATGAAATACAAAATAAAGATAATGTATATGAAATTTAAATTTAACAAGCATTTAAAGGATAACTTTTTGCAAATGAAACATACTGCCACATCTTTCTTGTCCTGCCTTTGATTTAGCTTTGACTCCACATGAGGGACTCAAAGGATGCTGGGCATCTCGATTGAAGTACTTGCCTTTCTTCTTGGGCTTCCTCTTGACTTTCTCTTAATTCCAAATGAAACTGAATATTTTTTTTTCTTGATTTAGCTTTGATCAAACGTACTTGCCTTTCTTCTTGAGAAACGAATATGCATAAACTGTACTGTACTAAATTTACTGGATGAGCAAACCAAAAGAAAAGAATGTCTACCTTCAAATTAGTCGAGCAAAGTCCAAACACTTGAATTATAAAAAAAAATAACACTTTAAACATTTTGTCCACCTTAAACATCTTACGATTCATGATGTGCATAACAACTAGTCAAGGATTTTAGCATAAGATTTATCTACAACTTGCAATCCATGCTAAAGTTTTAACAGAGACAACCTTTTAATATGATCTATCCTCCTGTTGAAAGCTTTTCCATGGACAGACCTTGTACCATTAAGAATAGTTATTCTTCACGTACAAATAGTTTAGCTTAACTAGTATTGCATCTTAAGCAGGGGCCAATACTAAGACTTTGTTTTTGCTGCTTCAGACAGGGGCCCACACTTCAAAAGTAATTTAGATTAGTAGAAAAAGGTCTGCACTTCTAACCAAAACATCGCAGTTAGCTGGAACACATTTAGTGAGATATTCGTTTGTTTGTCAGTTGAGTTGTCTTTTCTCATCAGCTGCTTCATGCTATCAAAACTTGCTCTCAGTCAGCTTCAATTGTGAATAACAAATTTTGCTGTGCGACCTGAACCCTGCGGTCACAAAGTGGAGTTTTCAGATGATATTATTGAAACGAAATAAGTACAATTTAATGCAAAAATATTGGATATTTCAGATGCCTATCGTTCACAGGGCCCTATTCCTTAGGAGCTGTGTGGCATTTCATTTTGGTGAGAATTCCAGTTCCAGATTGTTAGCAAGAATAAATCTTAAATTATCAAATGAAGAGTTAGAATGAAAGGTCATAAAAGTTATGTAGCCTTATACTTGAGCAAGTTTTTAGGAGAACAAGTTATTTTCAATATGTATAATATGTAGATAATAATTCCCTTTTACATACAGAAAATGAAGCTTTTCCTTTCAATCTGGTATCAAAACCTCTCCAGCTCAGCTCTATCAACCCTCTGTGACCCTCTTCCTTCTCCTTCAATTGTTGTCCTCCCTACTGTTCCTTCACTGTTTGGCAGGGCATCAAGACATTGCTCCATGCCCAACTGCTGCCGCACTCAACCGTTGTTGCATTCTACAATGCCGTCATCCTAATGCCCAGTTCCACTACAACATGCCAACCCCCGATCCCTCCATGTCCAACTACCACTGTGCCAAGCCAGTCACAAGCTACAGCAGCTCTGCTTACTAGTCCATAGGTCCTAGAGTAAAAACTGGAGTTTCAAACCATATAAAATATTCACATCAATTTCTTTTTTTTTTTTTTTGCTTTTGTATTTCTTTAAACCACTCGCACAAATTTTTCTACATCTCATTCATGCAAGTTTTTCAAATACAAATCTCTACTCATGCAAGTCTTTCAAAATCAACATTTCCACAATATATTCTTTTCACACTTAAAAAGGCATTTTATCACAATATTTTAAATCCATTTTTGAGTTTTTATTTAGAATACTTTTTCCACAGCATTTTTCAAAAAACATGAAAACTTTTTTTTTTCAAAGTATTCAAGACATTTTCCCACTACATTTAGATAACTCTGATGAAGTTTTAATTTTAAATAATTTCAATTATGCTATTCACACCATCCCTTCTAGCACTTCTCTCGACCTAACAAGTACATGTCCTTCGATATGGGACCAAGGTATTATACTAGTCGATACGGGCGGAATTTACCATTCCGTCCACCGATTGGCGCCGGTACCAACATCGCAAGGCCACTGCAACTCACAGCAGCCTTGCAGCAACCTTCGCGACCTCACGAAGGCTGCTGCAAGGTCGCAAAAGCCTCTACGATTTGCGTCTTTTTTTCTTTTTTTATTTCTTTTTTGTTTATTTTTTTACTTTTTTTAATTTAGAAGAAAAAATTATTTCGTTCCCTTTTTAATTTCTTTCTTTCTTTTTATTTTTCCCCTTTCATCCATTAATCTTTTTCTTCATTACTAATTTTTTCCCTCCTTCGGTCATTAATTTTTTCCCCTTCATTCATCCATGAAGATAAACAAAGAGAAATAAATAGGTTAGTTTTTTTCTCTCCATCTCTTCACAAGGTAAATAGAGGAAAAAAATAACATCTTAAACTCTTTTAGGATGCTTTTTTCCTTCTGCATACGGCCACAAGGTATTCATAGAGAAAAAAAAGAAACATATTATTAAGAAAGATAAAAAATAAATATAATATAATTTCTAACTTTATAAAATAGACTACTGTTAATGAACTAAATTATTTTCTATATAAATTTGATTTAATTTTAAATTAATCAAAATAAATATAAATAAAATCTAGTTTAAACCTATTTAATATAGCCATGGCTATTTGGTGAGCTTTAGTTAACCCTAAATCAACTTTTACTCAATAAGCATCAAACATTTCACGAAATAATATCAAAATTTAAAATTAACATTCAACATCTCAAATATAACTTAATAATAAGCATCTATGATAATAAAATATTAATAAAAATATTTTTTATTAATATATTTTATATTTAAAAAATACTAAAACCAATACAGTATAATACGATACCGAAACTGTATTGTTCAAGAAAGTGAAATTTTAAACCTAGTTTGTAACCACTAATTAGTCTGGGGACCTAAAAAACTGATTTAAAAACTCTTACAATTACAAGACTTGACATCTCTATTGCAATAGTGATTCAGTCATTTTCTTAAACCTTCATGTCATCATTAGGAGATAGCTTGAGAGTTCTAGCATCTTTAAAAAGCTCTAAAGAAAAGTGTCTTGTTTAAAGGTTAAGGCCATCGTTAGACTGTGAGCATACATTACTGCCCGGTAAGCTCTCTCAAGCTGACTAGGAGGCTTTCTCAAGATAGATTATCTCACATCACATGGCAATTTTATTCCTATAATGCTGACACAAATTTATAAAAACTTCGTTAGAATTTCCCTATTTTCAACATTTCATATATATGTTCAAATCATGCAATTTAATATAGCCACAATACAGTGCAACACATAATAATCACACATCCTAATTTACATTCAACAAACCACCACTATTGTAATCACCCATAACACTAGGTTGCAAGAAATCAATACCAGCCATAGCACAAAAGACTTAGGGTCAAACTTTAAATAATTGTTTTTTAGAAATTGAAACATTGCATCCAAAGAAACCAAATCTACATGATTCAAAAAGTAATATCAAAACGTTTAACAAAACCTACAGTTTGAGACCATAATAAAAAAAAACACTATTACAGAATCACCAATCACAAAAACATGAATCACCAGTGTGCAACGGAAATAATATATAAATCAGTATATAAATATAATGAGTTATCAATGCATTTTAGACAAACATGTTATTCACCACACTTATTCTCTGATATTCACCTCTTATAATTCATGTTATTTAGGCGATCCATATTAGACAAATGTGTCCTAAGGTGAGGTAATCTTCTAGGCAAGCAAGAGAATATTATTCTTGCTAGGTTGAGTATAGAAGCAGATTCTAAGGTTAAAGGCCTAGAATATGTTGCTCATCTTGATCAAATAGGTTATAATAGAGCTGTGACATGATGCTACAGAGTCATATTGTGATGTTTAAGTTGTTATGTATGAATCTAGTATTTCATGAGGATAGTACAAAAAATCTGATTGTCACTTTGACAGAATGCAGTCCAATGAAATTATCAACTTGCAGATCAACTCTAGTGATTAGTTAGCATATTTGCCTAGAATCAGATATATCTACAAGCTAAGTTTCCATGATATTTTAGAATTTGCTTGATGGAGAATCAGGAAAACATTAAAAATTCTATATAGTTTAGGGTCTAAAATATAAAGTTCTAATAATGAATAATAGTATAGGTAGAAAGGACCAGCTAGCGTACGAAAAACCCTAAATAGTTTCCCTAATAACTCCTATGTATACATTATAACCATGAAAGTAGGAATTGTAAGAATACTAAAAACATGAGAAAGAATATATTCTCATAAAGCTACTCATTGTTAAGAGAACAAAAAGGAAAATATGACCAAAGCAGCAATAACCATGAGAGAATCCTTGACAGAGATGCAAAAGATTTTTCTCAAAGAAGAGATGACAGCGAAAATTAATTAGGGAGAGTATTAAAGAATGGAGAAATAAGTTAGGAAAAGGACCACAATGTTTGTGAAATTCTGATCCATCATTGCATGGAGAATCAAGATAACCAACTTCATAACAAATATTTTTCTGATAAATAAGAAGAAAAAAGGAGAAAGAGCAAACATGTTAAGTTGTCTATGTTGCAATAATTTAGACATCCAGATAAAATAAGTTGTTTGTTACAAAGGTAGTTAAAATTTAGTTCTTCAGGTAGCATTACTCCAAGGAAAACTTGGGGCTTGCCTAACACCTTTGTTGAAAAAAAGAAGAAGAGAGTTATTGGTTGCAATAGGTACTGGAAATTTAGTTCTTCAAGTATGGTTAGACCTAAGAAACTTGGGACTCACCTAGCACCTCCTATGAAATGCTATCCTAACTTACACATGATTTAGGACATCAACTACAGAATAAACTAGTAAGTGCTTATGCAACTTCTTCAATGAGTTCAGTTCTATACACTAATCTGAGCACTTTTTGTGCAGCAATAAGTGAAAATTCCACTACCTTAAAAATATATTAAAAATAAATAAACAAATTCATAATTATGAGATAAGCACTAGAAGAGACGTTACAATGGTCGTGTGCTTTAATATTGAAATGCCACGAATTGTGCTCCCTTTATCATGAGAAAGCAATAGCTGCACATGTGGAATGCTCTTCCAACTCTCACCCAAAGCAGGTTTCAGATGTCCCTGCTGTCCTCCAACCATATGATTAGTTACCTTATTAACATCACGTAATAAAAAGTTAGAATCTTCAGGATGGCTGATGTACGTCTTAAATATAGATAAATGTTGTAAAAGATGTCAACATAAGAGAATACAAAAATGTGTTTTATTAACTGTTCGCTTTCATTACCAACTGAAACAATTAAAGCAGTCGTCTACCTGTTAAATGTATTGTAATGATTCAGCTAAGATAGATCAACTACTTAATACAGAAGCAATCAATATTATAAAAAGCCTCCACATAAGCTGCTTATGCAGCCACATAGGATTAAGCAAGGGGGGACCAAATTGTATCCTCTTATGGCCGCAAGAACATAGAAGCTAAATCAATCCTTGGCTTGTTAAGTTTCAAGTCATATCCAAGTTAATATCAGTTACATTAAATCAATTTTAACAAATAGATAAGGTAGAACCATATTTAATATATATCCATGTTAATTTTCTTTATTATGGATCACGTAGGTTTGCTTAACATGAATTTTATACACTGTGTTTTATGTTCTAGATATTATTATCATTCATAGGCAAAATATTAGATGTGAAATTTTTGAATTTTATAGGATGATCACTTTAACCTTTAAGTAATACTTAAAATATTTTCTATATTGTTGATTGCTTAGGTTAATTAATTTAACATATTATACAGAAGAAGCAAAATCATTTGTTTTATGTTGTGATAATTAACTTAATTTTTTTATACAATTTTATTTTGGAAAATAATAAAAATCATAGGCTGCCACATATGCTATACTGACAGAAATTTCAGATATCTATTGATTTTTCTGAACACTTCATGGGAAAATGAGATTGAGATACTTTTCTATAACTGCTGAACTACATCAGCTATTTGAAGACGACCTCAGACCTTAAAGATGAATATTTTAGGCATATGTCTGATGAGAATACTTATTGTCAGATAACAGTACGTTAAACATTTCACATCAGTTCTGACATCTATTCTCCATGCAACCATTA
Source organism: Curcuma longa (assembly GCF_044706935.1). Taxonomy (NCBI): domain Eukaryota; kingdom Viridiplantae; phylum Streptophyta; class Magnoliopsida; order Zingiberales; family Zingiberaceae; genus Curcuma; species Curcuma longa. The sequence goes on along the minus strand of NW_027435602.1, from coordinate 603,289 downwards.
AAGGAGATTCTGATAATACTGGAAACGGCTTAAGTTTGCAATTGATTTCTTGTTGTCAAGTTGCAGCCGTTATATACCTACTTTTCTTAAAAGAAACCAAAATTTTTTAATCAATTAAACTAAGTACAAATTTAAATTTCTATAGTTTGAGGCTCACCTAGTGGTTGTTGGGTCATTGTGAGGACGTAATTTGATTTGTTGGGTGCTAATTTGGCTTAGGTTTGATTCGGGCTCTTAATGGGTTCCACTTGAGGCTGAACCAGTCAGGATTGAGTGAGATAGCAATTTAGGCTAGACTGAATGGATAAGAATGGTTCAGTCAGCTGGGGAGTTCCTTGCTCCCCTTCTATTCACTGACTCAAGAAGTAGCTCACCCTCTTGACATTGCAAGAACAATGGTAACAATCAACCATGACAACGAGTCGTCAACTCTCCCAATGACTTACAATAAAGGTTATGTACCCCTCTATTAATCAGCATAAGGAAAGGTCAATTCAATCTTTCCTGAAAAATCATTCATCTTAGAAACATCGATGGCAAAAAAATGTTTAAAAAAATTATTTATTTGAAAAAAAATACCAAAAAGTGAGTTATGCTCCACTAGAAGATAGATGAAATAGATTGGACTTTGGCCTAATTAGAGGTAACAAATGATGAATTGATCAATTAAAAAATAAACCATATATGATGGTTCGATTATATTTAATGAGATTAGTGGTATTATTAGATAGTTGGGAATTATTTCTGTCTCTTAACTATTTTTCCTTTCTCCTCGCACTCCCACAGCCTACACTACATTGCACCCACCACTAGACATACTTGTTGCCACGCTACACTCACCCGCTGCCCACTGCTGCCCCTCCATGGTCGCCAACCATTTGGTACTCATCTTCTTCTCCTATATTCTCGCTATCACTCATCTCTTCTCCTTCTCCCCTCTCCTCCCTTCTCTCTCTTCCACCACCGTTCTACCCCTCTCCTCCCTTCTCTCTTCTCTCCCTCCTTCATGCCATTCCGCCCCATGCTGTTGGTGCCGAAATCATCTCGCACATCAGTCGGCAAGTGGTACAGCAAGCATAGCTCAGCACGGGAAATCATGGTTGTGACTATATGACCAAAGAAGTTGTGATGGTAAGGTTTTTAGAGATCACATGATTATACATATTGTGATTACATGGCAATTATGGCAATTAGGTATTGTTGATGCCTAACTAGATTATGAGATGTTTGACTTCGAGGATTATGGTGTTTGCTAATAGTAAACTTATGGTTACCAAATGTTTGTTGTGTGTCTATCACAGTTAGGTGCTATCTAATTAGAGATCCTATGAATGAAGAAACAATGGGCCTATGATAAATAAACAGATCATAAAAGGTGAACGAGAAGCACAATTATTACCATTAAGCCTGTCGGTTTTAGCAAGAATATGCAAAGTTTTGGCTTTATTTCAAAGTAGCCTTCTAGGTCAATTTGGGTGATCCGCCAAATTTCAATTGTTGAGCATGAATTTTTATCCATTAGTCAATTTACAGATTCATGACAGAGAGATTGGCATTCAAGTAGATATCAATAGACTTGAAAGATATAACATAACATTCACCTTCTTTTATTCTTTATCAATCTTTATGAGAAACTATCCTACTAGTATGACTTACAATTCGTATCTTACACTCATCCCCAGATCATCTTGGGACAAGTCATTAGGCATTACAATTTACAGCTACTATTGTTGCTATGGAGATTGCTAAATCTGAGATTGAAATTCTGCATGACATTTCAAATTTTCCTTAAGTTTGTTATATATGTACTTTAAAATTATAATAGACATCTTATTATAGACTTTATTATAGTCTCTGCTTATATGTTTTTCAAATAAATATTTTGTTTGTGCGACCATCATCTCTATTGTTGATAATGTTGACCGAGGACAAGTTGCAAGCATTGTTTAGCGTTTTAATGACATCTTTCAGTAGTAGGCAAAGGGTGTGGCAATATTGTGCACAAGCAAAATGTGTTCACTTGGGGCATTGGCTGGGCTCTTAAGGATGGTAGCTGACATTTGTTTGAAATTGGGTCTAACGGCGCTTGAAGGAGTGGCAGAATATGATCAATTGGATTTTGAGACAAAAATTTTCAACAAGGAGAAGCCTTTGCTTTGGCCCATCAAGAATCCAATCAATGATTGATTTCAGTTTTGTTCACCCAAAAAAATGATTGATTTCAGTTTTTATCCAAAACATTGATTGATTTCAGTTAACAATATCATTGAACTTGGTGTTTGGAATATATTCCTGGAACAGGAATCATAGTGCTGGTCTCTAGATCACTTAGTCATTTGTATTCTTCACAATTGCAACACTCAACGTGTTCAATATAAGTAGGAATTTGTTCCATACATCAGTGAAAATTGGAAAAGGAAGAAAAAAATAGGTCAAGCTAAAGAATGAAGCATCAAATTGTCTGGCTGATGATGAATGAAATATCAACAAGCAAAATCAGATCATATAGATAGTATAATGGAATTGCATGTACCATATCAACCTGAAGAAAATGTAAAATTTTGAAGCGAAGCACAAAATGCAGCATCATAACTATTTTCAGTACTTACCAGTACAGATAGATTGTAATCATTTGCCATCCTTTTCAACAGAATTCCAGTTGATATCATCAACATTCGTCCTGCATTCAATTGAGTTATATACTTGAAATGCTCATTATAATATGAATTGTTTGCTCAGGAAACACCAATAGTTTCACTGGCATACATAGTCGTCACATTCTTGGATGAACAATTTGCATATTAGAAGCGAAGGCATCCTGGCTCTCAGCCCATGCAAGAATCAAGTATGAGCTTCAGCAACAATAAATGGATGGCAAGTACTGTCCGTGGATGAGAAATCAGATTAAAATCTAGGCAAAAATCAACACAGGTTTTGGTCATGACAGATTGAAGATCCAAACCAATGAAATGAAGATGCACTACCATGATTACATCATATTCGTTCACTATCACAATTACATTGCATTGTTTACTACAATAGTAGCTTAAAAATTTAGAGCCTCCTATCTTAACATCATATAACATATCCTAGAGAAATAATTTTTATTATCAATGGTATAATTTTAGTTTTTTAAACATGTTAATGAAGAATTAAATGGAAATTGATAAAATTAACATGTAGACAAAGACTGTCCAATCAAATAATTCCTTGTTAAATCTATGGCTCTTCAGGGAATAATTTCACCAATATAATCTAGTAAAACCCTAAATTCACTATACTTAAAATCAACTCAGTAAATAAGGTTATGTGACAATTTTTTGAGAAATTTCTGGTTAGATTTGTGATCATTTATCAGAATTTCCTTCATGTGCCATCTTTGCTATGAACTTAACCCCAAATAATAAGATTAGGTACAAAAAAACTGATATTCTTATTTTGCACGGCCAACTATTGGGATCTAAATTAGTAGCAACTCATTTTTGACATCCAGAAGAATTTGCTGAAACACTATTGTCCTATATCTGATCTAAATAAAATCATTCAAGTAGAAATCATATTTGGTAAAGAAATAACTAATATAATAATGGGTTGTATGGGAAAGTGAATTAAACTATCATCCTGATAATATAACAAAACCATTTACTGCTTTTGCAAACTAGCATGCAAGATATTATGGCGAAATTCTGGGGAGAAAAAGGTTGTGAGATGCAAACATGTTCCAATAAGATGCATCTAATCCAATTCAGAGTAGTATACCTTGTGAATTTTTGCTTCCAAGAATAGGTGCTATGAGAGTTGCAATCGAATCAATGATAAGCAGTCGTATGCTGTTTCCATCACTTTTTTCCTGATCCATTTCATAAATTTGTTTAATGTATTTAACCCTCAGCACTAATAAAATCATTCAAAATTGAAATGGTACCAACACAGCCTGATAGCTTAGTCTGTTTTCAAGTTGACGCAGAATATCCAACAACTCAAATATGTCATATACTGACTGGCAAAGTACTCTACTCATAATCCTTTTGACTCTAGTTTCTTCATCCTACAGATGGATTAAGGTCAACCAAGAAATGAGTAATGTATTATATGACTTGTAACATATGTGTGTGTTATTGTTCCTCAAATAGGAAATTCAGTTAGTAAACATAATTATCAATGCCATATGAAGTCAAGGGAACAAATTTTTGAAGAGATGTGTAAAAAGGAAGGATGACTACCTCTTCAACCGAAGTAGCAGTATGTTGATTAACCATGGATGCAATGCGGTTTGAGGAAAAGGAGTTACAAGTATCCAAGAAGAAAACAATACCCAGATTCATGTCTGCAACACTCAGTGCAGAGCACAAACATATCTGCATAACATGATGAACAAATTAGCTCCTATGAAGTAACGTAGAAAACCTAAAATATAAAACAATCACAAGTAGCATGTAGATTTCATCCAGTAGTTCCAAGAATTAGTATGAATGTCAAAATACAGACATTCTTACCTGGGTTTTACCAGACGATGATGGCCCCACTATTTCTGTCAACTGACCAATGCGAAAGCCGCCTTCAAGAAGGATGTCAATCCTGATCAAACCATTCAGGAATCCTTAGAATTACCATTATATCTAAGTAAAAGTATCTAGTTACATAAACGATGAATGATACTAACGAGATTAGCAACTCAAGTTACCCTTCACAGCCACTGGGAAGAAGATGCTTATTCTGTTTAACATCCTCAATCAGCTCCAAACCATTAAGCCATGGTGGCTGTCGGCTGCCTATAGTCATAAAAAGCTTTTTTCATCCCTGTTAACCCTATTATTTGTTTATATACGTTCTGGAATCGTAGTGTAAGTATAACAAAAGAAAAATAACCTACCAATTGAAGCTCGTACATAAAATAACAGAAAAAATACACGAAAACTCATTTTTTAAAGAAAAAAAAATTGAGAGTATAGTAGCAAACAACAATTTTCGATTCCAGATGTGATAAGAAAAGGGATCCATAGAATCACAGTACATGGAATTCATGGAGTCAACGTCATTCACGGAATTCTGCATCAGTAAAGCAAATGTATTGAGAACTCGCAGCATTCGGCGTAAATTGAAGAGAAAGTAGTCGTCGCGAGATGTCATCACAGACTACAAATGGAGACGGATAAAGCTAGGTGGAGCAACAGATCAATCGAGAACCACGTTAGTTTTAGAGTTGTAGCACAGTCGCACCAGCGGATACCTCCTGCTCCTTCTCCATCGAAGGTTTAGCACAGATCACGGCGAGAAGTAGCGAATCGGCAAGGGAACTCGCAATTTGTAAAAGCTTTTGGGGCTCCTCCACCACCTCGTCTTACGGTTCATACCACATGGAGCATCGTGGAAGGTTTAGCACAGATCGTGGAAGTGACGATGGCGGCAGCCATGGGCATCGGGAGCCCTTTCTTTTATATATTTGTTATAATTTTAAATAAATTAGTGTAATTTTATAAATTAAATTGTAGCACTCAGTTGAAAAATTAAAAACTAATTAATGTGATTAAAATCAGAGGAAAATTATAAATTAATCAAGAGCTAATTACATTTTAATTTAAATTTTTTAAAAGGCTTGATTTAAATTATTTTAGAGAAGAAATAATTTTAGAAATTTATTATAAAAGTTATAAGTATTTTTAAAAGGTTTAGAAGTTTAAAATGAATTAATTTTCAAATTGATATTTGTTGAGACAAATTAAGAAATTAAGTGTTGATTCCTAATATAGTTAGCCTTTTAAGTAATTCATTCTGGATTAAAAGATGATTAAAAACTATCTCAATGAATAACTAGTTCTTGGATCATATTAAAAAAAAAACTCAAACATCAACTCTAGTCTCTCTCAATTTGTCTAAGAAGCTAGAGAAATCAGACATAGTTCTTGTGTGTCTTCCATGAAGATATGTGTTCTGAATCAAAATGTGTTTTTGGTTTGTTTTAGTCTAATCTAATCATGCATCATATGAACAAAAGGCAAAAAGAGTTGATGTAATAATTATCATGCCTCGCATATTAAGCTTTCTCTTTATTGGGCAGTAAATTGATGAGCTTACATAAATAATAGCACCATGCACAGACATGTTTGTCTATCAATAGTTATAGTGGCAATAGTAATAATATCTATGCAAGGACTACTGCTTCAGTAGATGTAGCTGCAAGAACTGGTTCAAACTGCTCTCCATCCTGCCATATCTCAGGCAAGGCTTCTCTTATATTGTGAATGCTCTCTAGTGCAAGATCTGCCCCTGGCACCAACACTGAGCTCCCGACCTGCATGCATATGGTAATTCAACTATGAGATATTGACAAATCTATATTTGCTGATTTAAGTTACACTTCCAATGAATATCTTGAACTGTGGTTTCTCTGACAGAAACAAGGAAAGTGTTATATATGAAGATGTTTTGTTAACTTGTTTTTCTATCAGGATTTTAATCTGTTCATCTGCTTGTTGATAGTTTATCAATACTGAGCATTTATATTTGAATGAATGCTGGAAGATAGTATGCCCATTTGTACTTGATTTGCATTTCATTTTTCTTCCTTCTTACCTTTGTTTGTGTTACTCATCGTGCTTAGGAAAATTATCCTTTACCTATTAATTTACAGGACTATTCATGCTGCCTTTAACTATATCTAGATGAACAAAATCCACTAAATGACACCAAACTTAATTTAATCTTCAGATGGAATATGCTTGATTTAATCTGTATGGTGAGATCAGTGGCGAACTTACAAGGACGGTATGAAGACCTGCTGCCTTTCCTGCTGCTATGTTTCTTGGACTATCATCGAAAAATATCTAGGAGAGAGATGACCAAAATTTTGTTTACAGTGTGATTCTAATCAAGTCAAATTCAATCTTTGAATAAATATGGCTTACCGTTCTCTTCGGATCAATGTTTAAAATCCTGATTGCAGTTTCAAAGGCTTCCAGAGAAGGCTTGCAGAGTATTCTCCCTTCAGAAGTTGAGCTCTTTAGATCATCATCAGTCATGGTGGTGATCTTTTCAGCAGGAAAATTAAGAGTTGGGGTCTGATTAAGTGTCTCAAAACATATAACACCATCAAAACAATCTTCTAGGCCAAGCCTACTGATAACTTTGGCAGTGTGAACCTTGTCTGCATTTGTGAAGATCTATAAACACATTGAATCACGCATCATTAGAATCTAATTCCTGTATTATTACGAAAGCGATAAAATAGAATTATTTATGAACTATGGTCTTTTTGTGCTTACTATCTTTCTTTGTGGCACTGAAAGTAGTACACTTCTCAACACAGGATCAGGTTTCAAAGTTTCATATGGCAGTCTTCCATGAACATAAGCATGGAATTCATCATCGTCAAATCCATAACCAAGTTCCTGTCGAAAGATCAAGAGAAAAGTTTCATTCAGTCATGAACTGAGGTGAGGGAACTTTAACTAATCAGGCTAAAACCTTAAGACCAGCCATCGTAGTCCCATATTCTTTGTACAAGTCCAGGCACATTTTCGGAACTTGGCTTTCTTCAATATGGAGATTGTGCAACATGAAATCTGCAGTCGAGCATGATACAAGATTGAGATCAAAGGTCTCCTTCTGTATCTAATCGTAAGTAATAGCTGTGCTACCTTGGATGTTCTTGCGACAGGCCAAATTGAGACCAGAGGTCAAGGGAAACAAGGTATCATCCATATCTGAAAATCATGAATTTGAACTCCTCAGTTCTCGTCAAGAACAAAGATGTAGATACAATTTGTCACTTACCAAAGACCAGACAGTCATACTTGGTTTCCTTTCTAATAGTTTCCATCTTCAAATATTACTCCTTTCGATAATTCTGGAACACTCAGCACTAATGCAAGCCTATAATAACCATTTTCACTATTTTAAACGGGAAACATTACACAGAGCAACAACAACAAAAATGAAAAACAGCCTAGCAGATTGTTACCTTCAAGAAGAAAATACAATGCTGAATGGTTGGAGTGTTTGCTCAGGACGCATATTTATACAGCTCCAGGAAGTTCAGACATGTTGCCAATGGTGGCACTTGAAATGTTTCTAGTGGGATGTTAGCGCAGCATCTATCCTTCTCTTTTCTTTTTTATTTGGATAATGCAGTGGATCTTCTTTTTCTTTAATCGATGATGCCTTCCAACACAATCCAATTCAGACAATCAACACCAGTGTCATGTATCTAGTTAGCAAGGAAACATGGCAACTTGGACATCCTCAAGAAACTCTCTATCAGAAAGAAAATTTTCTATGAGGGGTTGTGAATATGCTCTGCTTGTAGTTGCAGACTCGTGGTTTCCATGACACTTGCAGAAAATTTTCTTCCTTTGACAAAATTTGGCAGCATGGCTACGAGGAATGCACAGACAAAATTTAAAGAAAGAAGGAGAAAAAAACAATTAAAGGAGAAGCAAATCGATGAGAGACGCAGCAGAATCATACCGTGGCGTTGTGCTGAATTAAATTAGGTTGTTGGGAAAGGTTCCTTTATTGCTAAAGCTATTGCTTTCTTCGTCACCAGTGGCAAGGTCGGTTTCTTTACTGCATTTGGCGTTCCGCCAGACCATCGACAGCGCAGCAGGGCTGACCTGAACGATGTGTCTCCCGAACAGGAGGGGTGCCCTCATGTCCACTTCGCACCTGAGGAGGCCTTTTGTGGTGCGAGAGGACAGTGCAGGCCTGGTTTGGCGAAATCCGACTGGAGCAGGAGAGCATATTTTTATTTTTATTTTTATTTCAGGAGGTTTCTAGAACGTTCAAACAGGCCAACCCATAATGGAGCAGGCCAACCTATAACAGGCTCATCATATGGCGGGTACGGACCAACCCACCAACTTGTCAGATTAGGAAATCTTCAATCCAACCCAATTCAAAGCGGGTTGCGTATTAGACGAGTCAATCCACAGACTTGTTAAAAAATTAAAAATATTAAAAAATTTAAATTTAAATTGATTAAGTTGAAATTTTTAATTTTGAATTATAATTTTAAAGCTTGAATTGTAATTTAAATGGATCGAACCCACTAATTCATTGAGTTTTCTACTTTAATTTTAAAATTTAAAATAAATAAATAAATTTTCTCAACCCGCGGGCCAACCCACGCGGGTCGCGAGCCTAGGCGGGTCAACCCATCTGAACCTATCTTAAAATGAGTTGATAAAATTTCCAACCCAACCCGCCTAAATTACTTGGTGGGGCGGGCCTACCCGGCAGGCCTAACCCAAATTGACGGCTATAGGTTTCATGCGCAAGGAATTATAAGGGTGGCAGATTCAATCATATTATTATTTTTATATTTAATAATAATATTATTATTATTTATAAATTTAATAATAAAGTTTAATTATTTTATTATGAAAAAATTAATAAAAAAAAGTGGATCAAGCACAGGCTCAAGCGTTGAGATGGCCTGAACCACCCTAGGTCCATGCTTGGGTTTAGATTCAATCTAGTGCTTGGGTTCAACCTCAAGCTAGAAGCTCCAATGTTGCAGAAGAGATAACCTATTGGCACCTTTAAGCACAAAGTACAGTTCAAGAATACTTTTTCCCAATGATTTGTTTCTCCTAGAGACATGATTTCAGACCCCATGGTAAGTCTAGGTCTTAGGTGTCATAAATTTTGTCATATTATTATCACTATAAAATTGTGCCTGCCCCACATCAACTATATGAACCTTTACATCTATTAAGCTTAAGATAACCCTCTATCAGATTACAAGTCTTGTATTATCAGTTGTAGAAACTCTACTTCCTGAGATTTCTTTTCACATATAACCAACGTGGACTAAGTGCCCATCAAGATAGTAGCAAAGTTTATTACAGAGCACGACAGGAACAGATGGCATTATGTTGTATATCTTTGCCCATTGTCCAAATGAAACCCACACTGAACAGCTGAAGAAATCTAAACAGATACAGTTCTTCCCACCATAATATTAGCAAATCTAAAACCATATTGTAACTGTGGAATTAAGCAGCAAGCAGAAACAATATAATGTGTGATGAAGGAAACAATAATAAAACTGAAATCAATCCTTTCCACACATTTTGGATAAATAAATTGTTTTGGAGTGACTCCCAAAAGTGTTTCCAGATGAATATCTCGGAGCTTAATCCAGTAGACTGCAACTGAATTCACCATTCAGTATTAGCAACTTCTCTACCTTGGAGACGGTATCTAAAGGCAAAGGCTGAAAGCTCCGGTGAGGGCCATAGAAATGAGGAAAGTAGGTATCCTCGACAGCTTCATAAACCAAACCGTTTCCTAGCTTTAAGATGATAATAATAATTAGTAGTAAGCTTGCAGAAACTGAAGTTGTAATAATAACCAAGTCTATACAAGTGAAAGCTGTAGTAGTTACTTGTTATTAACATTCTAGTTGTGTAAAATGCTAAACTAAATTATTAATTGTTATTTGAAAAATAAGAGAACTATTAAGAAAAAGAAAACCATGTAGGATATACAACCATTGGAAATTGCTAACAATTGATTTTGACACTCTGATTAGCTAACCATGTATCCACTAGACCTTATAGAAAATGGATCGATTATCTTTATATCTTTAATTCTGCCTCCTCATATATGTAAGAGTGCTTCACTTGTTCAGTCCAAATCTAACATATGAATAAATGAGATTATATAGACTCTAGAATTGTTGCACTTTCTATAATACCATGCTAAATTCAAGTAGAACTCATTTCATCCAAATTATACATATATATTTGACACGAAATGATTTGAACTTTAGACCTCTTGATTTTGCTGTTGCTATTGCTCTGATATCATACTACATTCAAGTAAAACTAATTTCATCCCAAAGTGACTACTACTTTTAGAAGGGAGACCCCTCTTCATATAAAGACATGATGGATCAGCCACTTGTCCCTATGAAATTAATTGTAACTTCTATATGTTCTAGTGAAAAGTACGTCTTCAGAATACAAGATTAGATTGAGAAAGATACATGATCATAAAAAACCACTTATCCTACCATCCTGTATGGTTAGTTTTTCTGTTAGCAGAGGAATGAACAAATTTCTCAAATCCCACTAACATTCTCAAGTTTAATGTTCCCTTGAAAGAAAAAAACATTGCTAACTCTCCTTTCTCCTGTAAATTACACCAGAGCTATAGAGTATAACTACATGCAATCTTGATTAGGGCCATGGCATGGCATCACTAGATGTGCAGCTACTATAATTACGTAGCCCGTTGAGGAGACAATAAGTGTAGTAAGCACTGGATTGTAAATGCATAATCTGTAATTGGCAAAAACCAACCACGGAGTTATTAGACCGCAAAAGATCTATACTGATCATGCCAATATAAATAACGCCTAGTAATCATTGGAGAAGATCGAAAGTCTCATGCGCGAAGGCAAAATGGTTGACCAGCTCTTTGCAAATCAATCCACAAGTAATTAATCTTCCCTATTATGATTTTGACCCTTTTGCCCCAAATTACCTTAGTGGCGTCGATTTGGAGCAGATATAGGTTCTCCTGGCCTCGAAAGAAGTTGTTCAAGACCATCTTCACCTGTTCGAACATGGGAAATTCAATTAATTTCGCACCACACAGAAAAACAAAAAGGATTTCAGGCACCATCTTCCACAAATTCAGGGTTGCAATGCGGGGACCTGATCGAGATCGCTGAGGTGAATGCATCCAGTTGTTCGATCGAGATCTCCGCCCAGCGTAGAACGGTAATTTGGAGAAAACTCCCCAATCCGAAACTCAAACTCGTGCTCAGTCCCCAGGCATGAATTCCTTCGCATGCAATCCCCAAACGTTTGTTTCAACTCCCCATTTAACGAATTTACAAATATACCCCTTTCACTCTCGTCTTCTCACCTTTTCCCACCGACGACTTCTCCTCCTCTTTTTCCCACCGGCGATTTCTCCCCCACCGGCGACTTCTCCTCGTTATTCCCCTCTTGTCTCCATCTCCTCCTTTGTTCATTGTCGTCTCTGTTTCTCCACCTCTCTTCAATCGCTTGATCATCCGGCGCAAACCCTAACCGTTGTTCCGTCCCTCTGCAAACAGCCCTCCGTCACTCTGCGAGCAGCACTGCGTCCCCCCGCTGGCCCCCGCTGGTCCGTCCCTCTTCACTCTTCGAGCAGCCCTGCGTCCCCCCGCTGGCCCCCGCTGGTCCGTCCCTCTTCACTCTTCGAGCAGCCCTGCGTCCCCTGTTGGTCCGTCCCTCTGCAAGCAACCCTCCTTCGCCGAGGCCGCCCCCAATTGCTATCTCCAGTCTACGTAAGACATTCTCAATTACCTCTTTAAAATCCGGTAATTGGACATCCCCTAGCTATCCTGCCATAGTCTTTTCAGAACATATTCGGTCTTCTGTTTTAGAATTTGAAGATCCCATGCATGAATTTCTTTTGATATAGCATTCCGTTCGCAGATTTGCCCTAAATGTTCCCATAGTAACGGATTCGGGTCCATAACCATGGGTTCCAATGCCTTGCAGCACTTATCAATGAGGCCCTATCCATTAGTATTACACAGAAGAAATCAATTATAGAAACTAATACAATTAGATCAGCTCTTCATAGACAAACTTGGGATTTGCGATCCCAGGTAATATCGGTTCAGGATCATGGGATCCTTTTATATCAGATAGGAAGGGCTGTTGCACAAAATGTCCAATTCATACGTAAATGGTGGTGTGATATTGTGAAAATACATGCAATAGCTTTTAAGTTTTGGAAATACATCTATAAATTTCACAAAAAGTAAGAGTGTATGATCCCTACTGAATTTTGGAACACAATCTTATAGGTTTAGGTTTGGGAATAGGTAAACAAAAACTATCTCAAACAAATAAATTTTAAAATGATACAGCTAAATTATGTTAGATTGTTCACTGTATGTACATATTTGTATCTGTTTATGAACATATACATGCAATGTGTTGTAGGATTTTATTGCTATCTACTTAAAGAACATCCCCTAGCTTTTGTTTAGGTTTTGATATTTAGAGCTTGAATACATCAACACAAGATTGTGAAGCACAAAATTGATGAAGTGCATTTGTTGTTGCTAGTGAGATCCTTACTGATTTATAACACAACATTTATATGTAATTTTGGATAAGTAATGAATTAGTTTGTTTAATAAGAGGAAGGTATTGTCTTTATTATATTTTGTGTGCTTATGAGATCTTAGGTACCCCATGTTATCTGATAAAGAGATGGTTAAGAGATGGCTTTAATTTTCATTGTATGCAATTTGACATGGTTAGCTTTCATTATTGAGCTCAATAATTCTTGTTCCAATTTTTATCTGTCATATTTTAAATTATAAATTTTTTTTGCAGGAAATTTATAAATCAGTAAATCTTTACATCAACAAATGGTATGTCATTTGCTTTTAAGTTTAATAATTTATTTATATATGATTATGACAGTCAGTTTTATTACAGGGAAAAACATATGTAGTCTTTATTGGACGTGAACCTGGTATTTATGAAACATGGATAGAAGCAGCTAGGCAAGTAAATGGCTTTAAAGGTGCGATACACAAGTCTTTCAAAACTAGAGAGGAAGCAGAAAAAGTTTTTAAAGCACATTTGACTAAACAATCTGCACTGACTTGTACAACATCGAGTGGAAAAGAAATTTCAGATCCAACAAGTTCAAGTTCAAATTCAAGAAGGAACCTTTCAAAGTCAGAAACAATAATGAAGTTGAAAGATGCATTAGAAGAGATAAAGCAACAATTGGATTCTCTACAAGTTAGTGATGATAAGTAGATATGTTTGTTTCAAGTTGATATGTAAGTGTTGTATATGATCAGCATGAACATTAAATCATTAAAACCTAACTTGAATCTATTCATTCTCCCCCTTTTTGACAATCATCAAAAACATGTGAATCTAAGAAGGAAGAATAAAAAAATATTTTGACTAAAGATCCAAGAGGGAGCATAATATATCAAACTGACCAACATATGACACAAGCTCCCCCTAAAGCCTTACACCCTTATGCACTAACAATTTATTGTAGACATCGAAGTTTTAGGTTTTGAACAGTCCAACTAATAAAAAAATATTATCCTAAAGTATACCTGATGAGTTAGGATTTTATGCATTTTTAATCGATTCATTTTAGGTTTTTGAATGAAAATAAATTATGAAATGAATCGATTTGATCTTAATTGTCATATATTGCCTAATCTGAAGCTTGATTATAATTTTCATGATTTAATGGCAATTTTTGCATTAATTTGGTTTTAATTGATTTTAGGGCTCAAATCGGATCAAACTCGAGCTCAATCACGATCAAATCAAGCCAAATCAAGCCAATTTGCCCAAATTGATCAAGCCCACATGGAGGACATGAACTAGCTCAAGTTTGATCAAGATCCCTCAAATTTTCACAAACCCTAGGCTACCCTAAACCCCAGATCAGAGTTGCATCATCAGATCAAGATTGGACGGCCTAGTTTAGCGGATTAATCAGCCGTATTTAAACCAAAAGCTTACCCGATGAATAGTGGCTGTGCCACTGTTCATCGTCCCAAACTCGCGACGCATTCCTTTGTTCATAGGCGTAACTCCCAAGCCAGCCCCATCCGAAAAATCCAACTCCATTGTAATATTCGGTCCTCGAGGAATCCGAAGCTGGTCCATTGGGTGTGAATCGGCGATCGGACGGCACGCGACGGAGGGGGTTCTTCCGGCGGCGTCAACCTCTGTTTCTTCCAAATCCGGCGAGCTACTGAGAAATCTGAAGCCGCAAACTGAAGAGGGGTTCTCTGAAGGGCGCGGAATACATCCAAGGCTTCAGCAAGCTCATCGGCGCAAGGAGGAGGAGAGACTTCCGGTTTTGCCAATTGAATTCAAGGACATGCCGAGCTCTGATTGTGCAGGAGAGGGTTTCTTCGATTTTTCTGGGCTCGGGCACGCGAGAAAACAACCCCAACGACCAAATTGAAGCTTCTAACGGGATTGCCGAAGCCACATTGTTGGATTAGGTTGTTTGTTGACACCAAATTGAAGAAACAAGGGGAAGATTTGAAGGATGTTTCTGATTTCTTTTTTACTGCATCTTTCTGTTTCTGATTTGCTGTTTACTTCTGAATTTTGATTTCAAGCTTTGTTAATTAGTCCCAAGATTCTTGAATTCACTTGTTAGGTTAATTCATCATGTTTGTATGAGTTGTTCTAGTTTGTTTCGTAATGTTCCTGAATTTTTGTTAGCCTTCTTCCTTCTGTTTCAAGCTGTTAAATTGAACGTGCCATTTCAGTGCACTGTTCCGTGCCATTTCAATTCTGAGTATCAGTTTGCTAAGTTGTTTGACATGAAAGTCTTTAGTTTTTAGATAGATCTATGATTTTCTACAATTTGAGAAAGCTGAACTTTGAATTTAATAAATGATTTAGAGCACAATTAGAATAGATTTCATTGTTTTGATTTGAGTTGAATTGCATTTTTGGATTTGCTTTGATGCATTGTGTTAATAGTTTCATTTCTAGATTAAAAACATGCATTGTTCTTTAATTCATTGATTTTGCATTGCATTTAATTTGAAAACGTCAACAAAACACCAAAACCACCATTTTTATAGAAAACCCAAAAAGAGCGACACACGTGAGCTCAATTCACGTAATTTTCTACTAGTCCTTGGAAAAATATGACTCGAGGCCCCTATACTTCATTTATTTGTATTTATCGTGGATTTTCGATAAAAATATAAATTCTAATTTGCAACCCTACTCGTGACATTGCAAATCTAGGGTTGTCAATATCCCAAAAATTAAAGGTCAAAGGATGATCAATTGCCAAGAAACAGGTCAAAAATAGAGTTAGACAGTGACATCAGTCAACTGGTCTCTGCATCAGTCGACTGATGACTGAAAAACTTAATTTTTCAGACTCAACTTCAAAAATACATAACTAATTCAATTTTTATTAAAAAATTATGAAATTTGACACCGTAATTACTTAACCCATTTGTCATTAGGAAAAATTAATTTTATAAAGTTTTCATCATTAAAATGTTGTTTTGATACAATGTATCAAAAATTTGAAACTCTAAGTCTACTATGAGTAAAGTATCATCATTGAAGATGAATAGATCTTTCTACCAAATGACATACCTAGAATGTGTAATAACCAACAAGAAATGTCATGAAACCTTAAGTCTTGAATTTTTCTTATGTTTTCCATCTAAGAAAATTTGTATCAACTCAAAACACTCCCCCTAAATCTATACAAGGTAACCAAAATGTATATTCTTCTCAAAAGTTTATGTGGAACCTAAATGCTCCCCCTTCATTAAAAAAATATCCTTTAACAACCCATAACATTAAATAAAGCATAAGCATTATTAAACATCAAAACCATACTTATCATGACATAAAGTAATAGTGAGTCTTAATACAAGTAGACTAGCCTACTAGCATCCACAATCAAGAGTCAAGTTTCACACAACCATAGTTTTAAAGTTTTACACCAAATATTAGAAAATCCATCAACAACACCACAAGCAAGACCAAACAACAAATCCATCAAGCTACATGTCATCATCATCAGGTGGTAGGAGGTGGAGGAGCCTGATAAGACATGTGCATCCTCTGCATCATGTCGAACATCTGCTGCTGCTGCTGGTACATCTACTGCTACTGTGCATATGCTTCATTTTGCCTTTGAGCAGCCGATGACCAATCCTGACGAAGACCTTGAACCTCCTCAAAATAACCCTGAAGTTCATGATGGTAAGTCTGAACTCCCTGGTAATACTCATGAACCTCCTGGTGGTAGGTCTGCACATGCTGATAGTATCCCTGCATGCGCTCGCCAAGATCATGAAAGCCCTGGTCCACCTTCCCCTCAAGATGCGTGATACGCTCATCCAAGCCATGTGTGGGGGGTGCACCAGCCGCAGGAGGAGGAGCAACAGGTGCTGCAGGTACATCCTCTTCTCCCTCTGACTCAGAAGACTCCACCGCAGGTCCTCCCTCAATATCACGTCTCCAAACAATAGCGCCACGATGGTATATGATCTTTGCCAACTTCAAATGGCGCAAGGCAATCTGATCGTAATCTTTGGATAGCTGACGAATTGTGCCTACAGAAACATCGATGCCCCTAGATGCAATGAACTGTGTGATGATGTGACAAAATGGCATGTAGATCTTGCCATTTGTGATACCCGAGTAATAGAGAATGGAAGAGTAGACATGTTGGGCAACGTCAATGTCAAAATATTGCTCTAAAGCATACATCATGATCATGTGGGGAATACGTATCATAGCCCGACCTCGAGTCACAATAGGAATGACACAATCTAGAATGAGTCTGTACCAAACATAATTAATGGCAGACATCTCAGTGGCATGAAAAATATTTTTGAATGGATTTCTGCGGGTACCAAAATAATGCTCATGAATTTGATCCACTGTGATATGAGAAAAGGAACCAGTGATAGGACCAGTAAAATCAGGAAAACACATGAAAGGGTTTTGTGAGGGACGAAGGCCTAGAAAAGATCGAACAGTTTCAGTGTTGAACTGAATTGAAACTCCTGCTACTGTGGGCACAAAATTGTCAGAATTAATTGCAACTGGACGAAGATTGACATAAAATTTCTTACAAAGGTCAGGAGAGCCAGTTCGCCGGAGAGAAATACCAGTAAGGAGGATTTGGTTTGTGGATTCGTGAGGAGTCTTCCGTCCGTGATTTCTCTTCTGACAGAAGTGATCTTTGCCGTCGGAGCCGGAGTCGAGGCACGCTTCAACAGGTATGATTTACATTGGTATCAGGGCAGTAGATGACATAGATTACCTGTTGAGTTCTTTTCCAACGAAAGCACGCTCTGTTCTCTGTTCTGTTTTGGCCGACTAAGCTACAACAGCGCACTGTGTGTTGTGTGCTGCCGCTACCAGCGGGCCAACAACATGTCCTCTGATTCCGGCAAGGCTAGCGTGGAACTGGCGGCTGAAGTCCGGCGTCGGCTGCAAGACAACGAGTGTTGTCTTCGTCTTTGGCATGTTTGGTGCCGGTGAGGCCGGCACAGGCTGGCGCTGGCGGGGCGCCGGCAGGGCATCGGCAGGGCACCGATGGGGCTGGCGCCTGCTAGCACGGGCAGCAGGTGGCGGCAGATGGGCGTTCACGGGAACGCTCACGTTGGGGTTTTTTTTAGGGCAAGGATTAAAAAAAAGAAATAAAGCGTGTTTTTAGTGCACACTTTTCTATTGGGTTCTCAAATTAAATCATGGGATATGAGCCATGGTTTTGAGTTGGTTAGGCAAGCCCAATTGAATTGAAGCCCAATTCAAATAAAAAAAATTTGGGCAAAATAAGGAGCTGTGGATATTTGATGCCTTGATCTCCCGGTTACAAACAGAGAAACAAACCAACAGCCCATAATCTTGATACATAAATGAATTTGTTTCATTTATTTAGGTTAGTTTTTCTGTTAGCAGAGGAATGAACAAATTTCTCAAATCCCACTAACATTCTCAAGTTTAATGTTCCCTTGAAAAAAAAAAAACATAGCTAACTCTCCTTTCTCCCGTAAATTACACCAGAGCTATAGAGTATAACTACATGCAATCTTGATTAGGGCCATGGCACCACTAAATGATTAGGGCCATGGCACCACTAAATGATTAGGGCCATGGCATCACTAGATGTGCAGCTACTATAATTACGTAGCCCGTTGAGGAGACAATAAGTGTAGTAAGCACTGGATTGTAAATGCATAATCTGTAATTGGCAAAAACCAACCACGGAGTTACTAGAACGTAAAAGATCTATACTGATCATGCCAATATAAATAATGCCTAGTAATCATTGGAGAAGATCCAAAGTCTCATGCGCGAAGGCAAAATGGTTGACCAGCTCTTTGCAAATCAATCCACAAGTAATTAATCTTCCCTATTATAATCTTGACCCTTTTGCCCCAAATTACCTTAGTGGCGTCGATTTGGAGCAGATATAGGTTCTCCTGGCCTCGAAAGAAGTTGTTCAAAACCATCTTCACCTGTTCGAACATGGGAAATTCAATTAATTTCGCACCACACAGAAACAAAAAGGATTTCAGGCACCATCTTCCACAAATTGAGGGTTGCAATGCGTGGACCTGATCGAGATCGCTGAGGTGAATGCATCCAGTTGTTCGATCGAGATCTCCGCCCAGCGTAGCGCCCGTTCTCTGCAGCTCCTCCCATTCGTCGGAGACGCTCACTCTGTAGACAAATCCTTCATTCGGGCCTCTCTTCTCCATTCCGCAAGAGAAAAAATTGGCCTCGGGAGGTTCAGAATCCGCACTGGCACGGATACGTGAATCGACTGATCCTCCGCTCCGTGCGAAAGGGTAGATCTGGAATTGACAGCTTCCCGAAAATTACAGACATGTAAATTTTACATATAAATAAATGGAAAAAGCCAACATTTTTGGATCTGGTTGTAAAAAGAAAATTAATAAATAAAAAAAATAAAGATGATGTCAGAAGTGGGATTTGAACCCACGCCCTCGTTAGAGGACCAGAACTTGAGTCTGGCGCCTTAGACCACTCGGCCATCCTGACTGTTTATTTTTCACGACTCGTGAATCCACTGATCCTCTGCTCTATGCGAAAGGGTAGATCTGGAATTGACAGCTTCCCTAAAATTACAGACATGTAAATTTTACATATAAATAAATGGAAAAAGCCAACACTTTTGGATCTGGTCGTAAAAAGAAAATTAATAAATAATAAAAATAAAAATGATGTCAGAAGTGGGATTTGAACCCACGCCCTCGTTAGAGGACCAGAACTTGAGTCTGGCGCCTTAGACCACTCGGCCATCCTGACTTGTTCTCTTTGTTTTTCGAAATAAAATTTTTATAAGAAATTATAAAAGCCATAGGACAAGCCTACGAGGATGATTCAGTCGTCGACATTACTTACTCTATCCATCCGCTGCCCATCTCACCGTGCTCCTCCGGAGGGCACATTCATTATCTTCCTTGTAAAAAGAATAGTCAAGTCTAGTTATGTCTCAAAAGCAACACATTTCTTGAGAACATCAATTTAATTAACAATAAATATTCGTTGGCACGGTCTCTAAATAGAGTTATTTCTGTGTAAGAAATCAAATTTATATTTAAATAATTTATATTTTATTTTATTATTAATTTTTTAATTTTTCTTTCTTTATTAATATACATATTTATTTGATATCTAAATACGTGATCATACTCAACAGACATAATAATATCGACTTTTTCTTTAATATTTTATTTCTTATCTTTTTCGTTCTTGTGTCGTGTTGTGTTGACTTCGTACCCCCATCATGTTAGACGAATAAATTTCTTTAGTTGTGAAAGACCCTATCAATGTTACTATTCGATACTCTTGGAGGTTTCTTGAAATCATAGATAGCTTTTAAAGATAGTTGACTTTGCCTTCTTGCCCTCAATTTAAATAGCTTTAAACTTGCTCCACATCAACTTTTTCAAAATCTCTCTATATAATGATGATTTAGCATCAAGTTGTGTCTATTGGTAATACCATGCCAGCAATCCCCTGTCCAACCAAGTTCTTGCTTAAGACTATTTTCATAGCTCATGTCCAAATTTAAAGCACAATAACCTATTTTAAATATCTTGGATACTCGAAAAGATTAAATTTTGCTTTGAGTTGCACTGCGAAAAAAATAGCTATATAACTTTTGTCGTATTGCACCATATGCAAAGCATGTCTATCCAAAAAATATATATATCAACATGAATTACTATATAACTATATAGTAATTGATTTTAAGAGTTAAGAGACACATTAACAAAAGTGTGGGTGGTCATGCACAGAAGTATTTCTGAGGCATCTGTTTCATAAACACAACTGTTTTATTAAGAGAGAGGCTACTTATGTCAATCTCTGTACATAGTCGACCTATTGTATCTAAGAAAAAACACCAAGAATGTTAATGATTTATGAGACTTTGTTATTCAAAGCTTCCCTGATAGCTTTTCCATCTGCACCCCATCATGACTAATGTTCCAAGCTACTGCCTCCAGAAACAGCATGAAGATCACCAACTTCGAAAAGATAATAGTGAGCTAATATTGCAAGAGAGAAAGAGAAATTGCACTAGCAAGCTGTCTCATATTTCAAATTTTAACAGAGTAGTTTGACTGACAGACGAGATAGGGAACATACTTGGGGGAAGCTGATGAGGTCGGCGAATGAAGATTTGTCGATACGTTCTTGTAAAACTGAATGGAAACAAATCCACCTCTACTTTGTACTGATGATTCAGGTATACCGTGGAAGCTGAGTTTGTAGCTTCCTCTAGAATAGACTCCTGTGAGTTCAGAGCAGAACTATACAGTAAAATGTAGGAAATGAATTCAAAACCAGAATATTGCTATGAAACATTTAGTCAAACAAGCACAAAATGACATTAGCATAAATAATTGATGCCTTTTGTCATAATGTCATGCTTTTCCTCTATCATGTGCACGCTAGTCCAGAAACTTATTTGCCAGAAAACTCACCAGATTTATGGCAGATGTGAAAGGAGGAATTTGTAAGACATTTCAGGTATGAAGATAAAAATTGAAGATATGCAAGAAATATGATACACAACAGGAAACCATAAAGATTATGTGTGAATCTGAAGTAAAACATTCTAAAACCTGAATGTGAAGTCGCTAATGCACAATAACTGTCTTCTGAAGAAGTGGACAAAGTAACATAAATTCTTCTGAAATGAAACTAAGCTAGTTAACATTCACCAACTTTCACAAATAAGTAGGGTCCAATCTAGTCAAACTTGATTCTGCATGAAACTGAAGAAACATGGGGTTGACAATAATTTTTAAGACAAACATAAAAGATCAAGCTCACCAAGCGTAACATGGGAGAGTGCAAAAGAGAAGAAACTTGATAAGCATTAAGGAGACAATGATCAGCTTAACATTAATAAAGACTGAAATAATGCAACTTGAAGGTATATCAAACTTAACATCAAGAATTTCTTAAAAAAGATTATAAACCATAAAATATGGTGAGATAGAAGAAAGACTAATATTACAGATATTAAATGTCAAGATACAAAAGTATGTGTTGAAATACAATCGAATGTAGAATGCGTAGAATTTTTGTAAGTGGGAAAATTTTAATATTTAGAAAAGTAATCTCCCTTATTGCATCATCCAACTTCAGCTGCATATAAACACCAGGATGGAAAATAAAGATGCATATACAAGCAGCAATGCAGCGGAATTGACTTAGAAGACAAAAGGCTTAACTGTAGTGACCCAAAAAATAGTTGGGCCTGACATGCCTTGGTCGCTAAGCTACAGAATGCCAAGCAATAGGATATAGTTAAATTGTGCTCTGTATAAGTGGCATATAAAATCAAAGATAAGAATACAATTTAAAACGATGGCAGTGCATCCACATTATCATGAAGCATAAAAATTGGTTATCAGTTTCCAATATCCTTGTTATTGCAAATTACAGATATCAGCACTTAATCCACAAATTATCTAGTGGTAATAAAAAATGAATCAAACCTTTCCAGATTATAACAAGGATGAAAAGAATGGTGACAAGCAAGGCCCAAAGGCTGCTATTAGAATGTGTTGATTTAGCATTCTTCATCTTGATTTTCATCCGTTGAATCCTCTCTCTCTTCAACCTTGCAATTTCCTCAATCTCCTTCATCAACTTCTGGTCAGTAGCATCAAGAGGCGGAGAGTTGGGAGGACGAGGTGGCTTAGGTGGCTTCTTGCGCCCTTTCTTTTTTGGCTTGTCAAGTCCAATTTTCTTATCCAAAAGGCTTAAATTTTCCTCTGGTTCAACCCTCTTGTCAACCAAAGCCTCCTCGTCTGTGTAAGAATGTTCAGAAGAGCTAGATCGACTATGTTCCAATTGTCCATCTCTGTCCGGTTTTAAAAACGCATCCATGTCAAAGCCACTCAGATTTCCTATATCCTTTCCTCCTTCCTGTTCTTTTTTCACAGAATTCATGCAACTTTCCAGATCTAAGGCAATGTCTCCTTCTGTTGAATTATTCCTATCCATGGCCAAGTCGGATTCAGCCTTCTGATCACAAATTAGAAGCTTTATACCGGTCATAAAGGGACTATACACGAAGCACACCAACCAAATGTGAGAATCCGAAACTACCTATGCTTCAACAATTTTATCCACCTGCATTCCAAGAGATTGAGAATACTAAAGCCCGATGCAGAAAAAAGTCCAACTTTTTCCAAACAGAAACATCATCCAAAGCATGCAAGAAGAGATCACATATGTTCAGCATAAAAGGGTGACAACGAAAAACTGATTTCCTGCGTATTTCATAAGGAAAGAGCAAAAGGGGCAACTTTGGACGCCGAGCTACATCCGCTATGCAACTTATAATTCATAATATAACAAACAAACGAAAAAGGAGAAGATCATCCATACTCACAATACCCTAGATCGAATCGCAATTAGGGCAACAACTTCCCACTCGTTTCACCGGCATAAGGTCCACGAGCTGTAAAAGGGAGAGCGGCTGGGTGCGGATAAGGATGAGGAGTTAGGTTGCCTGAGAAGAATTCCAGTGTTGGTGACGCTAGCGAATCGAAGATGATCAAAACTAACCAGAGTTTGGCCGAAATGAAACTGGGAATTGGACGGCGACAGAAGACGACGGGATGTGATCGTCAAATCCAATACGGATTTAACCTTAAAAACCAATTTATTTATTTACTTACTTGTCTTAAAACAATTTCGGTTTGCCTCCAAGAATTTGTCAAAATTTAACTTCTCCTCATCAATTTATGCTTCGCCATCTCTGCTAGGGTTTTAATGAGTCAAATTGAATTAAATTTTAGGATGTTCAAGTTTCTTTAATAAAATAAAAAGTTAAATCGAATTGAATTAAATTTAAAATGAATTAAATTATTAAAATAATTATTTAAGTTTAAATTAATTTCTTTTTTAAAATTATCGATTAAGTTTATTTTTATTAATTATTTAAAATTTTTATATTTTAAAATTTATTTTAGTATTTATTTGATCATTTTAATTTTGTTTATTTATGTATCATGATATTTATTGATAAACATCATCTCTATTTATAAATATTACTATTCATGAATATTAATGAGTTAAATAAATATATATATATTTTATATTTATTTAATTTTTTTTTTATTTAAATGATAGAAATTTTTTTTAATAATTAATTATCTTATATTTGCAATATTAATTCTCATGTATTGTATTAAAAAATTGATAAAAATTAAAATAATATTGGTCTAGTCCAGTGCAACTTTGAGTTTTGATATCAGAGTTAAACAATTTAGTTTAGGTATTACTTTATGATTTGATATGTATGTTTGACATGAGTATACAAGGATACATAGAAACACAAAGAATTTAAAGAGCTTGTGTTTGACGAAGTCGAGTGATGTATGGATGATGACTCAGATCAGTACAAAGATAACACACTCAATGACTTAGAGATCTATATGAGACAATTAAGGAATCACAAAATACAAAACACTGAGATGACATTAAAACAACTTTGGATCATGAGGAGGCTCTATGGCTTAAAGTGCCAAGAAATCGAAGAAGGTTGTATGAAACAACTAAGGGATCACATGATAAAGAGCATTGAGGTCGACAATTAGAGAAGGTGAACTATATAAGTGAAATGTGAAGGATGATGTGTGGAGGAGCCTAGGGCTTGGGTGCATTTGAGAGACAAGAAGATTAATGGGAGAAGACCTTAGGGCAAAGTCAAATTTTAATGGTAAATTTTTACGATGAGTTATGTGAATTGAGTGAGTTGTACACAGAGGAGCAAGGGTAAGCAAAATTTAGGTAGATTTAATCATTAGGATGATTGCACTCGAAAATTCAATTGAAGGATTAGAATCCATTCAACTAGTGGATGAGTTGATTGTCAACTGGTGGATGAGTTGATTGATGGAAACATTTAGTTGATTGAGAAATTCAAAACCTTAAAGTTTATTTGGGATTTGGGATTTGTGGTTTGGATTAGTGAATCAATGGAATCTAATCAATTAATGACTGAGTTGATTGGATAGTCGACTCAAGTAACAAAATATTTTTGTTGTGAGATCTAACAGTTAATTGAATAGTCAAATAATGATAGATTAGTTGACTGGTGCTAGGATCCAATCAACTGATCCTAAAATAGAAAGGCTATAGAGAATCATTGATGATAAAACTATGATATAATAGTCGAAGTACTAACAACTACAACACATTAGTCAATTGGTGGTGGAATCCAATCGACAAATCAGTAGAACGATCACTACTAGTCGAGAAGATTAGAGGCTTATTTGAACGAGCAAAGAAGAACGATTTTGGTGTGGATGTCATTGCCATTGAAAGCTTGTAAAATATTTCTCCGCCTTTGAAACTTATCAAAAAGGAGAAAATAAAGAGGGTTTAGAAGTGATCCACCAATAGATCATAAGCCTCAGAATATAAGTCTTGGAGACTATCGAGCCATGTAAATCTCAATAATTCACTTAATCCTTGTTTTCACTGCATATTTGTTGAAGTAAGCTAACCTTGTAGGAAGAAAAGGTATTCACCCCTTAACTTTTGGCCACTCATACTTCATGATCCAACAAATAGTATCATTTTTTTAGAATGTTAAAACAGGGATTTTTTTTCCTAAGAATGAAAAGGATACTCCACCTAATATTAATCACTCCAAACAAGCAAGGAAGAGTGAGACACAAGACCTCTTGGCAAGTAACTCTTGGCGAGTTGTAAGAGTAATTGAGTGAATTTGGGATTTAGATAGAACTTGACTTACTCAAAGACTTAACCTTCGAAGTGGTTGTAGCATATATATCTATATATGGAGTGCGACCTGAAAACCAAGAACATTTCTTTCTTAGCATATTTTTCCCTCCACTACTTTTTCTGACCTACTTAGACATCTATCCATCCACTGACTAAATATGTGGGAATTAAACTCGAACAATTTCTATTCTTCATTCTGCATTCTATACTTTGACATCGATATATCAATCTATCAATCTATCTACTTAGACATGCATGATCGATCGTCTGTCTATCCACTTGATTGATCCCATTCTCCATTCTGCATTCAGCTGACCTAACGCTACCAAACCTTCCCCTGCAGCAACACGCAAACAGTGTGTACTTTGATATTCCATGTTAGTTCCAACAGATCTCCTCCTTCCCATTACGCATGTCTCCTCTACTTCATCAAACTGATCGATCACCATTTAATAAAATCTACGCTAGCTTCTCATTTCCTACTTAATAATCGCTCTATCTGCGTTTCCTTTTGGGAAAGGATTGCAGTGAGTTTAATATGGGAGATCAAACAGAAGCAGTGGCAGGCCTCGACCAGCTCGACTCCAGTTCATCCTCCTACAACTCCGCCTCCCCGTCCTCCTCCTCATTCCACTCCTCCTCCACTCCCCTTTCCTCCTCCACCACCACCACCACCCTCCTCGTCTCCGATTTATCCTACACTGTCCTCCCCTCTGCCACCTCCGCCTTCATCCGCCGCCGCCGCAGCAGCAGCGGCGGCGGCGGCGGCCACTCGCTTCTAGAGTCTGTCTCCTTTGCTGCCGCCTCATCCGAGATCCTCGCCGTCGTCGGTCCAAGCGGTGCCGGCAAATCCACTCTCCTCCGTGTCATCTCAGGCCGCGCTGGGGCCTCCAGTTCCACTGCCGCCTCCATCTCCCTCGGAGGCCGGCAGGTTTCCAGACCGGCCCACCTGCGGAAGCTGTGCGGGTTCGTTACCCAGGAGGACAACCTGCTGCCGCTTCTGACTGTGAGGGAGACGCTGGCGTTTAGCGCGCGTCTGCGGCTGCGGGGGGCGAGCGCGGGCGAGCGGGAGGAGAAGGTGGAGGCGCTGGTGAGGGAGCTGGGGCTGGAGCGGGTGGCGGACAGCTACGTCGGGGACGAGGAGCGGCGGGGTGTGTCGGGCGGAGAGCGGAAGCGCGTGGCCATCGGGGTGGATGTGATAGACGACCCCCCGTTACTGCTGCTGGACGAGCCGACGTCGGGGCTGGACAGCGCGTCGGCGCTGCAGGTGGTGCAGCTGCTGGCGGCGATGGCGCGGACGAGGCGGCAGATCGTCATCCTCACCATCCACCAGCCGGGCTATCGGATTCTTCAGTACGTCTCCACCTTCTTGCTCCTCTCCCACGGAAAGGTATATATATATACAACTGGTTTTGCTCGATTCTCCAGTGTCAAAAATTCTCTACTTTGATCGAAAAATCTTAATGTCACTGGTATAATTAAATATCTCTGCATAACTAATCCAATGAAAGTTGCTCTTTAGTAGGTGGCTCACTATGGCAGCCTGGAATCTCTCACTCAGACGATCGCAAGGTTAGGGTTCACAATACCAACTCAACTTAATCCTCTGGAGTTCGCCATGGAGATCACTCAGCAGCTACAGGACTACCGCGTCTCTTCTGCGTTCCCTCCCGAAGCAGAGGTATACTACAACAGCAAGCTGAGCCAAGATTCAACGTTAGAAGCAGAGACACTATTTCACAGCAACTACTGCAGCCGCCTGGAGGAGATCAAGACGCTGAGCTGGCGATTCTGGAAGATCATCTACAGAACGAAGCAGCTGTTCCTGGCGCGCACCATGCAAGCCGTGGTCGGCGGCGTGGGGCTCGGCAGCGTGTACCTGCACGTGAAGCCGGACGCCGCCGGCGTCGCCGAGCGGCTGGGCCTCTTCGCCTTCAGCCTCAGCTTCCTCCTCTCCTCCACGGTCGAGGCGCTGCCCATCTTCCTCCAGGAGCGGCGCGTGCTGATGCGCGAGGTCACGCGGAGCACGTACCGGCTCTCCTCGTACGTCGTGGCCAACACCCTCGTCTTCCTCCCCTTCCTGCTCGTGGTGGCCCTGCTCTTCGCCATCCCTGTCTACTGGCTCGTCGGGCTCAATCCTTCCCTCGCCGCATTCGCCTTCTTCGTTTTGGTGGTGTGGCTGATCGTTTTAATGGCGAGCTCCCTGGTGCTCTTCCTCAGCGCCATCTCGCCTGATTTCATACTGGGAAACTCCCTCATCTGCGTTTTCCTGGGGGCCTTCTTTCTCTTCTCCGGCTACTTCATCCCCAAGGACAGCATCCCCAAGTACTGGATCTTCATGTACTACATCTCCCTCTACAGGTATCCATTGGACTCCCTGCTCATCAACGAGTACTGGAGCGCGAGGGACAAATGCTTCTCCAGTGGCCATGGAGGCGTCTGCTTGCTTACCGGCGGGGATGTGCTGAGGGCGAGAGGGCTGGTCGAGGACTCCAGATGGACGGACGTTCGGGTCATGTGCTTCTTCTTCTTGATCTACCGATTCATGTGCTGGATTTTGCTGGTCAGGAAGGCTTCCAAGACTCTGCTCTAACTCATCGATCATGCATGCCGGCCTGTGTGAATTAAAATCTTCAAGAATTGATCTGTTATATATTCGTCGAGTTCTTTATTCAAACAATTTCAACTAATTCTAATGGATTCCATTATTTAAATACTTGAATTCATTAAAATACTTCCATTATATTTTTGTGGCGTGCTATATTGATTTAAAACGTGCCAAAACACAATATATGAACCTCATTGTCCATAGCTTCGTCTTCTATTCCAGCAGAAACCTCAAACTTGGCATAACTGATACTACAGAGCTGTCTTGTTCTATCAGATTCTCCTACTATCTCAAAGTCAATATATGCCTGAGAACAAGGGAAAAGGAAGTTATACATAGATACAAGTGTCAACGCGTTTAAAGGATACAAAAGGTGTATAGTTTGTGTATGATCCATGAAAATTTTTCTCATTGATTTTAGAAGTCATAGGTCAACATATCAGTCCTATTAGCTTAACAAAGAACTACCAATCTGGATATTATGGTTTTCCAGTGCAGAATAGGGCTCTTTTAAGTAGAAGAACAGTGCACTTGTTGTTTAGTCCTATGAACATGGCCATCTGCTACTATAACAATCAAGTAAACAAAAATACCCTTCCTATATCTGATGGAACCTTCACTTTCAATATTCATAATGTGTTTTAGTAGATACAACTACGCAAAACAATCGACTCAAGCAAGTGATAATCACTCATTAAACAAGAAAATTTTCACATTGCATACCTTCCAGAGCAACTCTGGTATGTCCAATGCAGGTTGAGCAATTGCAAGCTCAAGCAATGCTCGAGCACGCTCTGTTTCATTCAATGTCCTCTCAAACTCAGCATATTTACACCATGCGTGGCAGTTTGCAAGGGCCTACTCCAGATACTTCTCATACAGGGTTCTGCAGCGATTTACATTGCCTAGTTGGAGTTCAATTTAGATGTACCTCTTAAATATCTGTTAAATATATAAAAATACTTAGATAAATGACCACCACAAACATTTCTAAATCTACTATACATTTCCAAGTAACATCATACCTTATCCTTTGGTGCCATTCCAATGGCATTTCCCAAGATTTGTCGTGCAGCCTTTAAGTTCCTTTGTCTTATCTCAAATTGGGCAGCCATGAGCCATATCTTTGCAAAAGAAAACTTCTTGTGAGGTATCAACTTCAAACATTCCCTAAGCCAAGACAGAGTGCATGTAAGAAACTGTATGAAAAGTAATAATTTAAAACAAGGAAAAGTTGTTCGTTCTTTGTAGAGGTTGATGCTTACCTGTAAACCTCCCTCGTTCTATCCATGTCTTGCGCATCCAGTTCTTCATAATGCATAATTTATTCTATGATACAATAAAAGTTATGGATCAAACAACCAAACAATTGCAAACAAAAACAGAAGTTGTAGATATTTATTAGTATTGAGGAATCACATTGTGCCCACTAATAAGCTAAAATGGCTTACCACAAGTAGATATATCTTTGCCAATATCGCTTCTCCTCTGCTGGAGGCACATTGGCTATTGCTCTTTCATACACCTCCCTCACCATATCCTTGTTTCCACCATTCTCCTCCAGCCTTATGTAATCAAACCAGGAGTCATAATTGAAAGGGTTCTTCCGCACCTCGTCATCATACTTCAATCTCATTTCTCTGACAATAGCATCTTCAATGCCATGCGTGTCTCCATGTTGCTTCTCAAAAGCAACGTATTCTTTGTATACATCCTCGGCCCTCCCCTTTGTCTCGAAGCCTGCAAAGGCAACGAAGAGCTGCTCTGCTTCCTCATCTTCAGAAAGAAGATCGATGGCGCGCTCATACACCGCATGGGCGCGAGCAACTTCACAGCGTTTGACCTCGAACTTAGCATACTTGATGAAAGAAGAAGGGCGAGCGTGGCAAACAACAAACAGTTCGTAGATAGCACGTGCACGGTCGACCTCACTGTAGCGAAGTTCAAACTTAATGCATTAATAGCAGAATTGGGGGGAGCCATATAATAGCAGAATTTATAATTGCATTATCCACTACTAAATCGGAATAGGAGTGCAGGACAATAGCAGAATCTGCCAAGGAAATATTGTAGTTTACAGGACTGATAAAAAAAACTGAGTGTTCATGAGATGAAATCAAGTTATATTATGATAATTAGAATATCATCTATTTGATGAAAATCAAATGTATTATATGAGAATCAAACATATCGAGCATATATCAATATAAGATTTCATAATACCAGGAAGGTGATTTCTTCTAGTTAAATACTATTTGAAAAGATCCACATTTTTTAAAATATTACAACGAACACCATAGCATGGATATTTTTCCTTCTCCTTATCTACCTACCTCTCCCCTTCCCTCACCTCCTCCCAAACAAAGCGTAAGTCGGAGTATAGGACAATAGAAAAATCCACCAAAGAAATGTTGTTGTTTACAGAACTGGTCAAAAAATTGAGTGTTCAAGATGAAATCAAATTGTGTTGTGATAATCAGAGTGTCATCTATTTGGTGAAAAATCAAGTGTATCATATGAGAACCAAGCATATCAATATAATTTCATAAGATCAGGGAGGTGTCATCTATTTAAAAAGGTCCACATTTTTAAAATATTATAGGCATGTTGACAAAGTCCATTAATATAGAAAAGTTCAATTATTGCTTGAACTTAATCAATTTCTCTAATAGGGGATGCATCTCAACTCGGTGTCTCAGGTGAAGTTTCCAAATCTACATTTTTCTCTTAGGGGTGGATATTCGTCAAAGTGAAAATTGTTGAAGTATATGTGGCTCATATCGAATAGGATCGTGGTGAGGAGCACGACCAACCGTGCTCCATTCTAGAGCAAATAGGACACGCCCAACAAACACCATGACACGGCCCGCGGCGAGAGGCCGTGCTTCATGCTGGAATTCCATGGTGAACAAAACACGATCATGTTCTCGGACACAGTTCTTTAGTCTCTCGCGGGACTAACTTAAGCATATATCAAAAAAGCTGGGCATCTTTGTCATCTGATGTGCATTAATTTACTGAGGTCTGTCTACATATATCATCGGAGGAGAGGAAGATAAAGAATTAAGGAATTATAGATCCTCAGATTCTAGACATGATTCAAGAATTAAATAATTAAGTTCAATTTCCTTTATGAGGTGAAGATAAAGATAAGATTTTAAGACGTGGCGTGGCGAGCACAATAAAAATATCAATAGGATTAAATTACATTTGTGTCTCACAACTAACAATATTTAATTTGAACGTCCATTAAATACATTATAAAATTCTTTGGAAAATATATCATTTTTTAAAAAAACTTCCATGATGAATTAACTAAAATGTGGTTATTTTTAATTTAATATTTACATAGACAATGGCGTCTCAAGTTAAAACGTAGGATATGGACCTCACGGGCACAACACAACAGTAAAGATATTCGATATCAACCAAAAAAAGTCATAGTGCGATCCTTTACTGGAGCACGCGTTGGTATTGAATTTGATAGAAAATTTATACTCGAGAGTCTCGATTGAAGTACCTATATGCGAAAAAGATTAAGAGTTTACCTTCACAAGTAGAGCACTCGTTTATCATATTAGACGATTTTATAAGGATGACACGACTGCAGAGATTGATCGTGGACGTATTACTATTATATTTTCGGATGTACTCTTGATTAATAATAATAATAATAACTGAGGAAATGGTAAAAATTGTGAGAGGACAGGCAAAAACTGAATTCAATGGTGAAAATAATTACTATACAATTATGACATGAAGGAATTAGCAAAGGGAACAAAACAAAAGAGACTCGATGGCGAGGATCGATGGTCCATCATTTCGAATGAGCCATCATTGCACATTTTGATTGTGTGAAAAAGATCGATCATCAGCTGGAACTCCTCCATCCGTTCATCCCTCCACCATCAACATCACTATTTCTTATTTAAATTTTATTTATTTATTTATTTTTAGATAATAATCAAATTAAAATGACATCTCAAATTAATAAAACCGTTAAAAAAAATATTATTAAATATATATTTTATATAAAAATATCATTAATTATTTCACTGCCTACTATTAGAAATAAATAGTTATATTATAATTGCTATAATATATAAAATAGTATTTTTAAATTAAAAAACTATCAAATTATTTAAAAAATTTTAAATTAACAATATTATTATAGGAACCATTAGTCATTGGCTGCTATACAAGTACCGGATTCGATTAATTTTGAAAATAAATAAATATATTTTTGAGTTTACATATCGATAAATTTAGAATATAACTTATATTAATTAATCATTTAGATTGAAATTGATCAAAGTATTTTTTTTAATCACTGTAACTGATCTATGGCACCGTATGATGTAGGGCTCGATCGGTCACTCTTCTCTTCCCCCATCATTACACTTCCTTCAATCTCGCCGCATTAATTACCTTATGTTATCTTTCTCTCCTTCACGTACACATGCATGATTGCTTGAGAGGCCGATGGGAGCAGATCTATCACACCGTCTCCACAATATAAATAGCTAGCTATAGTCATGCATCGCAATCCACTCAAACTGATAGATCGATCGAGGCATGCCCAATCCCCTCCTGGCTCCTGCATCGATCATATCGGTTGTTCATCATCAAGTATATATTCAAGTATATATAGTTTTATTTAATTTGCTTGATCTCTCTAACTGTGTCAGGCTTTGTGCATGCATGCCTGCAGTTACTTAGGTCATCTAGCTAGCTAGAGGCGGCGCGCGATGGAGAGGCTGAACAGGAAGCTGTTCTGGCAGAACTGCTGCATAATGAAAGAGAACGAGAGGCTGAGGAACAAGGCACAGCGACTGAACCAAGAGAACCAGCTGCTTCTGTCTCAGCTCAGGCAGAAGTTGGCAAAACCCAACGCTAAACACCTCGCGCCGCCTGATCTCAAAGCCTTTCCCGTCTCCAAGTACAATAACAACGGCGATAATGCAGCAAGCAGCCAACTAGAATAATTATGCTTTGGAATTAAGCTAGCTACGCCTCTTATCTTATATATTATCAGTAATTACTTGGTAATAAATAAATATATAAATATATATTTCTAAGGGCCAACGCGTTCATTTCAAACATATATGAGAATAACAATAGGCAATCTAGCTAGCTAGTGTTACCAACATATTACATGGCATGCGTTTGGACGTTCATTTTGTTGAGGGGATGCAAATCACTGGTTGCATATTAGAGTAGACATAACACTAAGAGTAAATAGCCTAGTTGTAGTCTCCATCGGTCACTTCCCTAGAGATCATATCAGTGATGCTCCAGGTGGGGTAGTTGTTGTCCGATCATCACCGAGCCCCTCCTTCTACGTGTCCTAACGTTGGGCTCTGTGCCATTGAAGGTCCCACAACTAAGGCTTTGGGTGACTAGGAGTTGGCCTCCTCGCCTTGTGCGCATTCCTCTCCATTATCAAGAGAGGCCTTATCTGAAGGTGTATCAACATTGATGACTGATGACTCCCTCGCGTTCCATGTCAAACTTCTGGCATTCCCAAGTGGAATGGCCATAGTCCTGGTTAAAGGAGCAACATAGGTCCAACTGATACTTCTGAGGCCCCAGCCCTTCCATACTTGGCAGATGCTAGAGGGGGTGTAGGGGATGAACAACCTCAGGGGCTCGGACATAGTCTTAGGGGATCTATGGATTTCTTACAACTGACAATGTAATGCAAAAAGGTGGAACAAAAATTGTTGAAGGAATGGATGGTGTTGGACTTCAAGTTGTTAATTATAACTTCGTAGCTAAACTAACTATCATCATCATTCACTGCTTAAAGCTTGCGATCACCCTTCATAGATTGTCGCTTGCCAGGCCCATCATGCTTTGCCTTGCCATCATGCCATGGCCAAGCCAAGTCATGTACCATCACCCTGTGCGACACATGAGAGACAGACAAGACAAAGAGGAAGAAGACAGAATTCTCTGTCTGCGACACATGCATGGACAGATTGCTGGCTGGAAGAAAATTAATATGGCTGTTCTGCTGTCAAATATGAAGCAATTGTTTCAGAAGCTTAATGAGTAAGCTCAATGGACTGGGAGTGAGCAGCAGCAGCTCTTTTAGTCTCTCTTTTATGATTTCGACTAGGGGGGATCCACGTGGAGTGTGCAGTCAGCAATCGCCATCATGCTCTTTTATCATTCGATCGGCAATTTATTAAAAGACCATGTGGAGTAGATCATGGGAAAATAAACAGATAAACAAAAATATATCAAAAATATGGTTTACTCTATTTTTCATGGAAAGACTTTGAGACAATGTTCTGAACCAGCCAAGAAACTGTCACTGCCAAATCCGTGTAATCAATTAACTAAGTCGACTAATCCATAGGAAACATAAAGGCATTTGATAATTACAATTGTGCTAACAGTCAAAATTATACTGCTCCTAGCTCTCAGGAATATGTAAAAGTCATTGCAATTGGCAATTTAGCATCAACTTCAAGAGAATGTCAGATAAGCAGCCATGGCAGTTGCTGGTTAGACCAATACATAGATATATTCCGCATGAAAAAATCAGCACAATTTTTTTACGACCGACACTCGTTTGACTGCCATATTTACTCCGTAAAAAAATGTGAGAAAAGCTATTCCTGTCCAAATAGATTCAAACTAATAAGCTTGCTTCAAGGATTCTATTTCCTTTTTCCTGTATCAAGGCAGTGGAGCAGCAACGACTGACGTGGAAACATAAGTGTTATTTGAACTCAGTCTCTCGAAGGCCTTGCTTCCAAACCACCACCTGGGCGAGGAACCAAGTCGTATGGCATGTAGGTCCCTAACATTCTGTCCCAAATCGAGAAGAAAGGCTGCGAGTAATTATACTTGGATCCTTGAAGTTGGTGGTGGATGTCATGGTATGCTGTGTTATTCTGAAAGAAGATGTGGAAGATGTTACCAGGCAACCAAAGCCCACAGTGATCATCGATGGTCTTGATGGTAGCAAAGCAGAAAAAGAACACAGAAGTCCGTGGTGTCATCCCGGAAACCAGGAACGAGATGGCACCCCCTAAGGTGTCAAGAAGGAGGCCTTCCAGTGGATGGTTATAGAGAGCTCCGATTGCGTAAGGGATGACCAGGCGATGGTGCTGAGAGTGAATATGTCGGTACAAGAACTTATTCTGATGCATGTACCGATGCACAAAATACTGCCATGCATCCATGATTAACATTGCTACAAAGATCTGAAAGATTTGAAAAGGAATGGATGGTTGAACAGGATCTCCCAATGTGCTTGCCTCTGAAGTCACCTGAAATACAAAAAAAAAAAAAAAAGGAGAATGATATAATACATACAACCAAATTAATTTTCATCCTCAGTTTCAATGTTTTTCAAAGATAGTTATTGTGCAACCCATAAATCAAGTGAGTGCAAGTTTCTTTAGATAACTAAACCCTGCAGTCCTGTATCCAGATTTAAGGGGAGAGACAACAAGGCCATGTGGCAATGTGCCAAACTTGGCTTCATTTTCTCTTATTATGACCCAACAAGAATCAACTATATAACATAATGCCAAACATTACTTCACCCAATTTATAATCACCTTCAAGTACATATTCTGTAGGTTTGGGAATATGTTATGAAGACTTCAAGCTAGAGGTGAAAACGATTACATCCTTGTTAACATATATATACATGATGCCAGTACACCTTGAACGATATTTGAGATTGTATCAAAATTTCATATAAATCCTTTTTAGTATAAATCATTATGTAATAAATCCATATGCTCTTATAATGTTTTTCAGAGCTCATAGAAGTAAGGAATGAACCGCGACACAAACATCTCAACTCAGTCGTAAGATTCCCTAAAAGATAAGAGTCCGACTACTCAGTTTATATAGCAGATTTTTCTCCAAGTTAACACAATCTTGGTGGAGGGTATCATAAATAAATTGTTATAACAATATATATATATATATATATAAGTAGAATATTATTCTTACACCTGTGGGTCGTAAAAATAAAATTGTTATAACAATCATGCTTCGATCACAAGAAATCATTCGAGCAATACCATCTACCTAAAGCGTACATCTATATTTCCTGAAAGAACTTGCATTAAATCTCCTTTAACAGAAAATTTATAGCCTTAGCCTGCACATAAAGAACAGGCATATAATGCTCAACTCAATGACATCCAAAAGACCAAAGTCTGATTCTAGAAAAGTTTATATTGTTTTTAAGCAATATGTAGGAAAGAAGCTTGTGATTTCTAAATAGAGCAGCCACATTTCAGAGAGTAATGAGATTAGATATTTGATACTTCAATGTGCCCTCTGAAAACTTGTTGATTGTGCATACATTTGAATCACAGGAACAAGATCTCACTAATGAAACCATACTAAACTTACATTTAACTTTGAATTGAATTTCCAAAATATACCACATTCAGAACAATGTCATGATACACTATGTCAATGTAATGAATGGCTACTTATCAAATACATTAGCTACCACATAGAAGTAGCCTACTTCAGGATGCTATCTTTGGTTGGAATAAGCAAGCTACATTTTAGGTTCCACCATATATATATACATAGGCTATATTGCAACTAGTAGATAAAGAAATATACACATATATAGAATAAACTAGAAAATTTTGCAACAAAGGCAGCTCCACTCATACAATTTCTTTTAAACGGAAAACTGAAACAAGATGAGATTTTGCACCCTAGGTATCAAGACACTTCGATTTGACAAGATGTTTTTATACCTAGGGCATTTCACAATAACTTAATAATTAAAACAAGAGGATTTTATCTCATTTATAGAGTCAAGTAGGTCTCTTTGACCTACTTGCTTTATACTATTCAGTCTAACCATGAGATTTTTAAGAATGTTCTTACATGAAAAGATGGAGGAAAATAAAGACTGTAAAACCATGATAAAAACTTTCTCCATTGCTTGAAACAAAAAAGAAGGAAAAAAGAAAGGCGAAAGATTCACAATCTCCTCTTACAAAACATACTGCGACAAAAATCTGAAGGAAAGCAAAAACAAGTGTATCAAACAAATTTCTGAGCCTTCTCTATTCCTGGATCATAAACTGTAGAAAGTAAAATTGGAACACTTCCATCTGTTTTTTTTAACCTAACCAAGAAAACAAGAAGACGACAAAAATATAATTTTCTTCCTTTCATTATTTCATTCTTCCACATTTATTTTCTAAGTTTTCATCCTTCCATGTAAAAACAATAGAAGTATTGTCAGAGATATTGATCCTATTTTATCCTGTAATTTCCTATTTTTTCTATTGGGTGGAGACTTGGAAATATGCAATTGCCAATGAATAATTAATTTTTTATTTTATTTCTTATTAATCCTTCCACTACACATAATTCTTTTTTTTTGGTTGTTTCTTATTAGATCTCAAGTAACAAACTGTTTCATTCTATTTATATGAATCAATTACTCATAATGCATTACCATTCAAAATAACATGGCAAGGAATGCTAATAAAAAGTTTTGCAGCACATCCATCCTAAAACTGTCTATTGTTCCATACATTTTATTGTTAGGACTATGAGCTGCCATATTTCTACCAAAACAGCTATAACCCGCAAACAATTCAAGAATTTGCTGGTTCTTTTGCTAACATCATTAAGAAGAAAAGATGAGTAATGATACACAAGTGAGTAATTATTTTGAAAAAAAAGGATCTCAATCACAAGATAGAAAGCACATGTTAGGCTTAAGGCTATAGATCCTTCTACATCAAACACGAAATCAGAAGGACATTTAGTACATCTCATTAAGCAAGAAAAGAGACAGCGTTGAAAAATTATCAAACCTAAAACCACAAAGCATTAGCATGCTTTTTTAAACATAAATCCTTGGAGAAGAAAAGGAAAAATTCTCACCAAAAAGAGTACTTGTGCAACGGCCGCTTGAACGAGTTGTTGCAGGAGTACACCCTTGACCACTGTCGGCAACGCCACCAGATTTTTCTGTTCCTCTTCATTTCTGGTGTGCAAACGATACTCGTCCAACCGTGGCAACAGCTGGTACAAACCAGCATAAAGCCAGTAAATGATGATAGGCGCGAATGTGCCCATGAACTCATCACTAACGTACCCTTCCCAAAACACCATCTTATCAAGGGTTCAAAAGACCGCAACAAAAAATTAGGGTTCTGCTTCGAAGATCCAATCAGAGGAATCGGAACGAAAACGATTATATTTCAAGTCGGGCAACCAAAAATAATCAGAAGAGAATACAAGGCAGGAAATCTGGTGAATTTTAGATCTTTGGTTCAGGAGTTCGGTGGTGAAATTGATCCGGATGAGGAACACGGGATGCGTTCCAAATCAAATAGCCAATGATCCGAGACAAAGAATCGGATGAACTACAACCTTTTAGGCTTACGCTGGTGACAAAAAAAAACCGTAAAGGCAATAAATCTCAGGCCTTGCTCTTCTCAGAAATTTGAGGACAGAATGAATCAGGATGGCGATATGAAGGGTTGAATTCCCAAAAGGTGAAACCTAGTTAGGGTTCCTACATGCAAAACAACCAGTTCAGGTCAAATAACGATAGTGATTTCGATTTTGGGAGATTCATGGGAAACCTTTCTAGTTAGGGATCCGTCGTCGCCGTCTCCGCCGCCGCCGTCGTCGTCGAAGGCGCGACGAACGGGAAACGTAAGGAAGGAGGCCGTTCCCCCTTCGTACCTGTTGATCCGAGTGCGGCCGCGCACCTGCTCGTCAGGGTAAAAACCAAAACTGTCTTGAAGAATTCGGAGGCGTTATTCTTCTGATTTTACATACCCACCGTGTCTCCATACCTGGCCCACGTATCTGGCAATTAGAACATCGCCACCTGGATGGGGTAGCTTTTAGGGGTACTTAAGGACGCTTACTCAAAATAAGGAAGGCTTTCAATTGTACCCCTGACTTTTTAAAAATTTTCTTCAGTATTTTAAAAATAAAATATTCAAAAAAGTTTTTAATCAAAAATTAAAAGGACCCTCTAATTATTAAAATCTTTAAAAAGACACCCTTTAATTATAAAAAGTTAAAATAGCACCCAACGTATTTTTCATCTAAAAAAATATGTGTATTTATAGCGGCTAGGGACTAGTACTGTAACATACTAAAATAAATCGATTTATTTTTTTCAATAATATTATAATAAAATATTTTTATATTATTTTTATAAATTTAATTAAGATTATTTAAATTTTATTAAAATTACTTAAACGTGTTCAAAATCACATTAAATTTGTTGTAGCATCCATTAAATAACTACTACTATTTAGTCCATTGATTGACAATAATTATAAAAATTATTAAGTGACTGTTTTAATATTGTAATAATCATTTATGATTATTATATTATAATAGCAATAGTTGCTATAATAATTTTAATCTTTTAAAGTGTTATTCATCAAATTTAAGCAACATTGATCAAATCCATAAATAGTTTTTTATATAAAAATACTTTAGATGTAACTGATTGTGCTACTTGCACATATGATTAACTTTGTTATATCATAAATAAATTTAATTTTAATCATTTGTCATTATAAAAACTCAGATTCAATTATTTGGTATTCCCTACATCAACAATATTTTCTTTTTTAATTATGATAATTTAGTTCAAAGTTAGGTAAAATATAAGTTCAATTTTTAAAAAACACACTCCCCTTAACTTACTCTCTCCCCTTGAAAATAATGTCCTTGGCGTTTTGCTTTAACTTTTAATGATTTTTCTCCCCCTTGACATAAATCAAAACCTAGGGAAATTTAAAGAAACACATGGTTATTCTTTATTTGCAAAATTGCTCTCAACTAATTAACATTTAATTAGCTTTGAAAGAATATAGATGAACCACTTCGAGAAAAATTTAAATCGAGCACAATTATTAGAAGTTTTAAAAACATGAATTTTTCAAATGTGTTTAAGTAACTTTTAGGAAATATAAGTTAAAATTCTTTTGCAAAACGTGTTTCTGGCTTTTCAAAGAGAAGTTTTTAAAAAATATTTTAAATTTAAAAATAATTTAAAATTGTCATGGACTTAATATTTTAAATTTTCGTTTAGTGACTTAGCCCAGTAAGAACCAAATAAGTCTAAGTGTAGAAGTTCAAATATTGAGTTGGTTCAATTTAGATTATTCAATTTATGAGTTAATTAATTTGATTTGTTTTTTTATTGATAAACATTACAAATTCAATCAAGCCTATACCTTTCTTGATTTGTTTCCGCTTAGTGACTTTGACTCCTTGGTCTTAACTTTTAATTCAATCAAGGCAATATCTTTTTTGATTGCAGTAGTATTAAATTGTTCATGAAATTCAAATTCAAAAAATAACTCATTTGACTTTACCTTAAACATCAATCATAGATGCCCATAAAAAATTTCTTCAAATTACTTTTAGAGCATACTTCATAATGTGGCGGTTTTTGACTTGTTGTCCGATTGCGTGAAGTTCGTTGACAAGAAGCTTGATTTGGGTGTATAATTGACTGACTCTCTTTATTGCATTTTAATATTATATAAATTATGGAAAAGAATCAATTGCTCACGAAGAAAGAAAATGCTCTTGCTATAATGATATCCATGGCCGTAGAGATAAATATGTTCACTAGTGCGGGGTCTTAACCTACAAAGAGATGAGACTTTAACCACTATGAAAAGTATATAATTATCACTATAATTAATTTTGAAGACAAATCTACGGATAATGACTATGATAAATATTTCATCATAAAATATTATCATTATTGTATTATTTAGTGGTGATACTATAAAATAGATTGTCAATTAATACACAAACAAATTTATTGATACTTATGCCGACAAATCTAGTAACAAATTTAAAATAAAGCAACAATAATATTTAATTTATGCTCGTTCTTTGTAATCATATTCCATTATTCCTGCTCAATTAATTATAAGTAATTATTAATCTAAAATCTAGAAAGAAAGTAAATAATATATAATTAAATAGGGCAGCAAAATATATAATGTTTGAGCTGGTCAAGCTCCTGAATTCTGGTTTCTGTAATTGAATCGGTCAAAATTCAATCAATCAGAATCCTTGAATTGAATTCTGTTTAGCCAATTAGTTCAGCTCTAAAAACAATAAAAATGGCCGCCATTAAGCTTCATAATCCCAAGAAGCTGCTTAGTTTACCAAAAGAAGCTGGATCAATATAATTATCCCATGATTTTGAATTAATTAATATTGCATTTAACAGAAGAACCAAAACCCTAAAATTAGGGCCTGATTAAAAGGCAGTTGACTTTGTATGAAATTCTGATAGATTTCTTTTGTTTTTGTTTTTGTTTTTGATCGGTGACGATATAGTTTAATTTAAAAGCTTGTGTTGAAAGTTGTAGCGATAACGCAACGCCCGCGCTACCACAATGATCGCCCAACTCGTTGACTCTCTCCTCTACAAATCTGCATCTGCAGTTGGTTGCGATATTTTCTTCTTCTTCTTCTTTTTCTTCTTTTTTTTCCTTTTAATTTCGGTGTTCACTTTTGCACCGCACGCAAAACCCCACCGCCCGATTCCCCCGCCGCCCGGTGCGATCTCCTTTTAAAAACATAGCGAGATATTTGTTTGTTTTTTTTTTGTTTTTTTTTGTTGTTGTTGTTATTATTATTACTATTTTGTTTTCGAGGATTCCATGCATTAATCGCTGGCGATAGATCATGATCAGTGATTAGTCGTCGTTTCAGATTCTTGAGAGTTTCGCGCGGCAACGGATGGGGCTGGTTTCGTCGAACAGAGGCCAAGGAGCGCTGCCGGAGCACCACAACATGAACATCGATGAGCTTCTAACCTCGGTGATGGGCGCCGCCGGGGACCAGCCGATGCTGCACAGGAGAAAATGGTCGGACCTGACGGATCAGCAGATGCTGGTGCAGGAATTCGGGGAGTCGGCGCTGGAGGAATTCCTGATCCGGTCCGGCGGAATCAACCTCAATGCCCCCGCGGCGTCTTCCTCGGCGCTGCTGGGCGTGGATCCGGCGGTGGTGCAGCGGCAGCAGCAGGAGCAGTGGCTCCAGTACCAATTGCACTCCAGCCACCAGCAGCATCACAATTTGGCAATGCTCAGCGCGGGACTCCTGGACTCGGCGGGGCTGGGCGAGGCCCAGCAGCTGCTCGTGCCGGTGGCGCCGCACGCGCTGGATCACGCCTTCATGGAGTCGAGCGCCACCAGTGAGGCGCCGAAGGCTGCAGGGAAGCGGTGCATGGACGAGAGGAAGCAGAAGAGGATGCTAAAGAATCGAGAGTCGGCGGCGCGGTCCAGGGCGAGAAAGCAAGTGAGTCTTTTTTTTTTTTTTTTTTTTAATAATTAAGGTGTTTTGGCTTTCTCTATATGTCTATTATGAATCTGTACCCTGAGATCCGTAAACCCTTTAGATTTTATTAACCAAAGAGGTAAAATTTTGAGCTATAATTAACTCGGCTTAAATCAAGAATCCCCAGCAGATTCTAAAAATTTTTGGTATACCTTTGTTCCAACCTTCAACTCTCCTTTTAAGGTTCATGGATATTGAATTAATCGCCCCCGGGCATAGCTGAGTTGGTTACGACGTAGCAGACTTGCAGAAGAGGGCAAGAGTTCAAATCCTGGCAAAGTCGGACAATACCCTTCTGCGTCGTGACTAACTGCAGTTTCTCGATTTACCTCCTCACAAATGGTCGTGGGGCCGACCCCGCTAAGGTGTGTGGGCCCGCTAAGGTGGCGGATTCCACCTTTACTTGCAGAAATGGATATTGAATTAATCGTCCCGGGACATAGCTAAATTGGTTACGACGGAACAAAATTACAGAAGAGGGTAAGGATTCAAAGACAATACTCTCCTCCGTCGTGGCCAACTGCAGTTTCTATCTTTTTTGCAGAAAATGAATATTGAATCAATCGAACCTACTTCTAGTATTTGTTCCACTTTTGGAAGACCATATGTTATGTCACCAGATCTTGTTAGTTAAGTACCGGTCAGGTCAGCAGAGCCTCTTTTTATCTAGCTTCAATGATCCCTTCAATCCGAAAATTCTAGCAATCCAATAATATATATATATAGTCTTATTAAAATTTATGTAGGTTATTTTAAAAATTTAAAAGCTTTGTGCCCTTTACCCTTTTAAGTCCCTGGCTAACTAGACTAGAGGTAGACAAT
Organism: Curcuma longa; assembly: GCF_044706935.1. Lineage (NCBI taxonomy): Eukaryota > Viridiplantae > Streptophyta > Magnoliopsida > Zingiberales > Zingiberaceae > Curcuma > Curcuma longa. The sequence goes on along the minus strand of NW_027435602.1, from coordinate 559,696 downwards.
CGTTAATTTCTTAATTCGTTTATTGAGTAAATCTTACAAGTTAGCTTAGTAGTTTTGGTGGCTGATCGAGTTGTGTTCAGGCGTACGTGAGGCGGTTGGAGGAAGAGCTGGAGCACTTGAAGAAGATGAACCATTTACTTCGGAAGCAGGTTCAAATTTTCTGTTTCTTTCTTTCTTTCTTTTCGTGTGTATATGTTAATTTATTTATATCCTTGGCCATGAAACCTCGATCTCAAGTATACTTGCACAATAAGTGAATGCAACATTAAAAAAAATAGGTATACTTCATACAAATTTTGAATATTAATTCTATCTCTATCTTTATTTGTTTCATTTGAAGAATAGAAGGATCCCAACCCTTTCTTTTAGTATAGTACAGTGGCAAAGCATTTTGTTGATTGTTTGATCAACAGATTAACTAAATATTGGACATAGTTCAAATATTCATCCTAATAATTGAGTCTTACTTAAGTTGAAATTCACCAACATTGAGAGGTAATGCTAGAAGAAACCTTTTGTAAGATCACCAATGATAAATGACCTATCTAATGACTGAATAACAAAAACAAGACTCCTCCTATATTGAAAGTTAACCTCACCTGAGCCTAATATTTTTTCTCATAACTCAATTACTACTAGTAAGTCTTTCACCATAAGACTTTCTCCTGTTAAATTTCTCATCTCTCAAATACATCAAGTCGTTGGCTCTTTTTCTGTTATCCTTTTCACTCTACATTCAAAGTGTGTCTCCAGCCATCTTTTACCTCCTGGTTCTTTTCCAATGTTATCTTTCTTACTCCACTTGTGTACTTTGCTTTGAAAACACAAATGCCTTTGATGCTCTTGGTCCTATCATTCATCGGGTCTCTCATATCACCCTTCTCAATCTTCTACAAACCATGAGACACCAAGTACTCATGACCTTAACTGAGTCAAATTATTTCCATCTAAGTTCCTACACCCTTAAACATACAAATCAAATATAATGCAAGATCTAACTTAAACCTTTTGCCCAAATATCAAAATTCAAAGTTTCACCAAAGCAAATGGAGACGGAATTTTTCAATAATGTCCCTATTTATAATATTTGATAATCTATTTAAGTTTAAAAAAATAACATATATATAAATAAATGCTAAAAAATACAGTTATTATAAAATAAAATCTAATCCTAGGCTCTCCTTTTAAATAAACTCCTCGAGCTAAAATAAATTTTAATCTGTATCCACTCCCTTATAGGAAATATAGGTCTTCTAAGTTAACCAACTTCTCCTTTGATAATATCAAAAATGAGTTTTAGAAAATAAACTAGGAAAACTATAAAATGGTTGCTTCTACCAATCAATTGATTACCAATATGCTAGTCAAGAAACAGTCAATTGTGTTCTACTAAATCAATTATACATGCTAATTTTAAAATTTTACTATAAATTCTATAAATTAAAAAAAAATAATTTTGAACAAAGTTTATTAGATGCCATATTTTCATTAAAAAAATCCTTTCTTGAAAAATTAGATTAATTTTTAAAATGTGTTCATGCAACTCAGAAGCCATGTCAACCCAATAGGTATCACTTTATCTATGTTTATATCTAATAATTCTCTACAACATAATTATCATTTTCATCATTAATTCCATACCAATATAGTATATGGTTCTCTACAAAAGCTAAAGTTTAGTTTGTACGAACATTTGCATATCTAAACATCATCAAGCATACACACTCCAACATCCTTACATGCATATATGAAGATGAAACAACATAGAAAACCAATAAATTTGCAATCAACTTAGCATAAGCAACACAATTTAGAGGAAGTATCCACTCTAACACCACTTATATAAAAATATATAGAAACCAATAAATTTTGAAATCAACTCAGTACAATAAATAAGAATAAAAGGTACTATAAGAGTTGCCTCTACATTGATCCAATGTTAAGTGTTAAGGATCATAGACCCATCAGGCATGATCCCAACAGAAACAAACTCATGGTGGTAAGTTTGATGATCAATATTACATGTAGGTTAGGAGTTGCAACATTTAGACATTATTTTTAGGCCACATCCAAAGAAAATGGAGGCATCCAATGCCAACTATCCAAAACAATATGACAATTATTGGTCATGGAATTCTATGAATATATAATCCTTCAAACCACACCAAATTGCTCATGCTTCATCTAAATCATACCCCATTAGGTTAAAGCACTTATTCCTCCCTGTAGTCTTCCCCAAATGTCCTAGAACTAATGATTTAAAGAGGAAAACAAGTGAAAATTCATATAGTAGAAAGCAATAGTTTGTATGATTACTATTCTTGCATTATTCTTTTATTCCTTTGAATGAACATTGTGGATCCCCACTTGATAGGGATGAGTTACAACACCAAGTTTGTATATTACATTTCAATGAAAATCTATTAAATAGAAGCTATTCTTGCAGCAAGATGTGATCAAATCTGACCTGAGTTCAATTTCAAGGTTGAATTACCATAGACTTCGCCGCACATTCTCTGCAACATTCTAAGATCATCTAAGAAGGAGCTATATATACAGAATTCTGAAACCATATCATATTGCTAAGGTCTGAAAGTTAAAGCAATGTTCAATGTGAAAATTTTGATTAGCAAGTTATTTATTTGTTCAGTTGATTCAGAAAAGTTCAATGGAACATTCTTTTTAGTTGTTTAGAGGATTTTTTTGTTAGTCAAAGTTTGTTTAAAGTCTTGTTTGATAAGATCATTCAAGGCTTTGGATATTCTACTGGAAATATTAGCCGAAGATGTTAATCCAAAGTAATAATGCCACTCTACTATTTTCTTTCAGAGCCAAAAATCTACGGGATTTTTGAGTTTATAGAAGACATGTAACATGTTTGTACAAAGTGATTGTGGCTCTTGTATATATGCTTATTCTTTTTTCCTTTTTCTACTCTAGATCTTATGTTTTGTGATGCATGAGGAGGAGTTTGATAGATATCTTCATTGGGGATGAGTATTCGGTTAAAATCAAATGGAACCGAATTGAATTAGCATTGGATCCCATTCTTTGTTCTCTCTTCGGCTTGTGGTTCTGAGAGATGCTCCTGTGAACTCAACTCCATAGGGTTCTCCTGAGAGCATTGGGTCTCGATCATCCTTGGCAGTCCCACCGGTAGATGTCCTTCCTCCATCAGGATATGCAATGATAGCTACACCTCTCGACGACGTAGGATTTCATCCACCGTCGTTGCAGCAATCTGCGTCCAGTGTTCCCTTGATAAGATCCTGATGTGGTATCTGGGACATTGTCAGCCATATCTCGCTACGCCCCCACTATCGAGGTTCTCTCTTTGAATCCACTATTCTAATGGCTTAGCTCATCTTCCCATAGGCAATGCCAAAATGACGTGTGTGTGCGTCTGCATGAAAAGTGAATTCGAGTCTCTTATTATTCCTTGTAGAACCCGATCATTCGATGACCCTCTTATTATTCCTTGTAGAACCCAATAATTATCGTTACGTATAGGAGGATGTATGTTCTTTTCAGTTGCAGAAATTTAAGTTCAGATTGATTTCCGAACATGGAATCGAGCCATCGGCTTTCTACTGTTTCTGCTGTGCAGCTGCCCAGTGGCTTGTGCTTCCACCGAGAGCACCACATTGTGAGCGTACTCAGACGCGGAGCATGTGTACAGTCTTAGCTCCTCCAAATTATGTTCCTGTACTGTCGTTTTGTAAGAACCTATTATCCTAGCACAAACTGTAACCCTTGATAGTGCCATCAAGTATTTCTTCATTAATATCAAGAATCATAAAGATGAACGTTTTGCCTAAACATAACGAAAACACATACAAAGACGCTTCAATGAGCATGGTCAATTTGCTAAACAACCAGAGCCAGTCACAACATTGGTCTATGTACAGAAAATCTTACATCGTGCAAAGCTCTCATTTCAGATGGAAGACCCAGACCTCAGAACCCTCTCGAGCTTCTCGGCCTTAACATAATCCTTATCGGTAAGTGGTCCAGCAGGAAACGCCGTGATCTCAACAACAAGATGTGGAGTGGGAAGTTCATCAAAGAGAGCTCTTACATTATTGCAACAAACACTTTCTCCATGAGCACTCTCCCTTCGTATCCGACAACCCTACATGCCCATAATGGTTATCAGTAAACATCTCATCGAACTCAAGTTATGTGTCAATTGCATAAAAAGATAAATCAGGCAAAAGGAATGTATATGCCTTCGTGATCAACTTCTTTCACTTTTTCTTAAAAATTGATAAACAGATAAAGTCAATATGTGAGCATGGAGAAAGAGACTAGCAGGAAATAATAACTACTAAATGAACTGAATAAGTTGTCTATTACCTTGTGTGAGGTTGCATCCACAAAATAATCATCCTCCGAAAGCAATGATGCAATGGCTCGTAGAAGTCTTTGGCCTTCAGCGTTCGAAGGTACTCTGTAATTTCTCTTTAAGGTACCCTTTGTTGTTGGATGCCACTTCCTAACCAGCTTCCTCCGTTCAGTTGCTTCTTTATCACCTGAATTTACTCATAATTGGATAAATCATACTCTGTATTTAACAATATCAACATGCAAGCAGTTAGATTGCTGCACAGTGCATGTGGAATACATGGAAGTATACACCAATTTATATACAGTCATCATCAACGTGTTTGTGATTGTAATGATAGAAATATAATTCCAGTGCCATCAAGAACTTAGTCAAAATAAATAAACCATAAAAATAGTTTGAACCTATCCAATAATTAATAAAAATGAAATAAATTAAAATTTCTAAGAGTTTGAAATAGACAAAAAGAGAATGCTTAGGCAGAAGAAAACCTAAACTAATGTGCAATATTGACAATTTGTAATCATTTGTGCATCATTGAATTCCTTGTAATCATCAAATTCCTTTCCCTTTTCATCTAAAGCTTCTTGATGACAATAATTTATCAGCTCTCGTTTCTCTTTGCAACTCACTTCATTCCAGGCCTTGTCCTAAAAAGATGTCATCATGTGCCAAACATCAAATAATCATTCATTTAAATCATTATATGTTTTTCAGTTAAGTATTTCTTCCCTTCTCCTACATTCATCCATTCTTTATGTTAGATTAAGGTTAAAGTATATGCATCATCTCCTAATGTAGTTTTTAACTACAAATGGACAAATTGACGAAAAGTTAAAATAATATGTGATTACATAGGCAAATTCAAACATATAGACCACTTTTTAAAATGCAGAAACGAACAACAAATTTACTGATCTACTGAAAAAAAATGTTATTTAGGTGGATTTTTTAATTCAAAAATTACTAGAAAATCCATGTTCCTTATCAAGATTTATAATCAAACTATGACTATTTTGCTCCACATACATGCAATTAAAATTTAGTTAAGGAGACCATTTCTGTTCAAGTACACAAAATAATACTTTCATGCTTTAATCAAATCATCATGTTAGTTTAGCAATTCATATGTAACCTATGCCCATATAATAATCATTGAAGCTCTTAATAGTCTCGATAGATTTTCATTGCTACTAACAAAATGCCTTACTTTCTTTCCTCATCTCTAGTATAAGCATTGTTTGCTCAGCCATTATGACATACAAACATGGATATCAGGGAAGCAAATAAGATAAAGTCACATCTGACATATAAAAAATGTTTGAATTTGATTTTAAGCTCGACAGTTTGATAGTAAGAAAATGCACTCTAATACCATTATAACAAACTAGAAACTAGTTGTCCTCTTTACAAATAGGAATAACACACCAGGCATCCCAGTTATTTCAGCGTCCCAGTTATTACAGATGATTATGCATATATTATCATGCTATTTTAGCTCCCTGTAAGATCATATCACAGTAACACCTTTGTCATTTAGATCTCTTGTGACTACACTATATAAAATTTGCTTTGATCTCCATTTACCTCTCACACCTTCAAGCCTTTACCACATAGCATAGATGATTATTCAATCTTGTTAAAGAAGTTTGCAAGATAGAGCTCCAAACAAATTTTTATTCCATCTAAACAAACTAGTTTTTATTCCATCTAAAGACTCCTAAGAACTAGAATATAGTGCAAAATAAGTATTAGATATGTAACCTGGTGAGGAAGATTAACTGAACCATTGTGCTTAGACAATTCTATATTTTAAGCACAATGGCAAAAAGAAATAAATGATAAGCAATAATGTTCTAGAATAAATGAGTTACTTGACATTTTAGGTTAACTCAGTGTTTGTGCAAGTTCAAATATATCTTCAACTGATGTTTCCAGTATAAGTGTATTTAATTCTATCAACTTGTCGATGAGAAAACAAAATAAAAGGACAAAATGCATCTTGTATGTACTTAATTATTCCACATTAGGTCTAAATATTTTCTGGTTATCTTTCAGATGTATTTATAAGTTGCCAATAAAGCATCAAATGGAAGACAAATTATGTGAAAATTTCTCGACATCAGAATTCAAATAATTCTGAGCTAAATTGACCGTGAAACGTTCAGGAGTGCACTTTTAAGTAAGCCGATCTAGACAACTTGTAGAACTTGTGATCAAGATTTAGCCGAAGGAAAAGAAGAGCTGAAGCCCCACAAACCTGATCTGCCTTGTAGCATCCCAATCCAGTTGGCAAATCCCAAATCGTCACCATCGTTGCTCAAATCTGCAACCATAGGGGAACGCGTCAACAAGGAAACCAAATCGCTTAATCATCCAGGCAAGAATTCCAAGTACCCGAAGGAACAAACGGGTTGGACTGCGAGCCGGCAAGGCCGGCCTTGAGAAGGGCGTAGAAGATGCAGATCCTGCCGACCCAGATCACAGGGGCTTCGAGCAAGGAAGAGGAAACCATCGGGCTCCTCCCGCCGCGCGACGACTTGAGCTTGGGCACCCTGAAGGAGGAGGGGATGGGAGGCAGGAGCAAGGCTTTGGACAACGAGACGAGGCACCTGCCATGGTGGGAGAAGCGATGGAAAGGAGAAAATGTGTTGAGATGGGAATGGAGGAGACAGTGAAGCATTGCAACAAGACAAAGGCGCACGCACGACTTTGTTATCGGCAGTGGCATAGGCAACCTAAAGGTGTATATTTATACAGACTGGATTAGTAATAATACAATAAAGAAGGGAAAAAATGGCTATTCGTCTTTTAAAAAAGACCTCTTTTCCCAATTTTATTTTATCCTTTTTTTTCTAAAGTAAACAAATTTAGAAAGTACGATTTTTTTCCTTTCTCCTTTTTTATAAATCAAATACATTAAAAAAGAGTAAAATTTTTAAACAAAAATTAAAAGAGAGATATAATATGAGGTGAAAGGATGATCTTTGAATGAACAATATGAGAAAAATCATCGGAGTCGGATCGATCATCCCTTGTTGTTTGTTTGTTTAGGTGTAACAAGGACAATAAATATGTTTCTTAGTCTAAGCACTTGGTGTTTTGCCATGGCATGCAATTCATTGCCAACTCTTTCTTTGTCATGAGCTCAGTGTTCACCAACATATAAACAAGCACTGCTTTCATATGCTGATCAAGCTTGTGCTCTTTCTTTAGCTTCTATTGGAACTTCTTCGCGTACCGATCATGTTGCCGATAGTATTTGTTTCACACATGAAATCAATTGCTCAAGATAAGAAAGTTGCATGCATATATATGTTCTTCTTCGACTTCTCAGATCATAGGAACTAAGTCAGCCGATCGATATATACAAACACCTTGAAGAACAAAATGTTGGTACCATTCCAACACCAGTTAAATGATCCTACTTGAAGTGCCAATAATCTGGTCTTCCCAAGCAAAACTCCAAGCTAGGACTTCTATCATCACAACGAGAAGAACTAATTGTGTCATTCGATCTGGAAGGATTATCAGCATCCTGTTTGAAATCCAAGTTAATGAGCACACCAACCGTACGTAGTCGGATTCATGTTGCCATCAAAGTTGAGAATTGTATACCTCGATCTGTGATGAGAGAGTCGAGGATAACGATCCAAGTTCCTCTGTTGAAATCCTCTTTTGTTTGGTGTCTGTCTGAACTCTGCTGAATGTAGGAACTAATTTAAACAAACATAGAATATATAAGAAAAAGTACAATTTAATTTGGACAAGCTCAAACATTTTTAAGCAAGTTACAAGCAAGCTATTATGGAAGCATTCCTTATTGATGATGGCCTTAGATAAGGTTATGGGTATAATTATCCTAGTTATCATGTTTCTCTATACACAACTCTGATGGAAGTTTTTCTCGAATCCTCCTCACTCTTTCTCCTCCTCCTCCTCCTCTTAATGTTCATATAATGACTTGATTTAGTAGCATGGGAAATAATTGCTAAGACCAAAAGTTGGGAAAAGGTATGATTCTTAGAAGACATGTAAGATGAAGTTGATCGATCGATATACATCTCTAAATGAATGAACACAAATATACACTAAAGTGGAGAACGTGACTTTGGGCTATGAATGCAACAATCACTAAATGTCAAATGTTTCCTATATATACTGGAGTTTTGGGGACAATTTTCGATATATTTTTCACGGTGACAGATAGATATGTGAATTTCTCATCAATGGAGCTTTCCAAAGCCTCTAGGCAATGCATTCCCTTAGTTTAAGTGAAAATAGTCATGCATGAATCATTTCATTTCTAGAAAACTCTTATGGCTTACGGCCAATGTGCACATGATGATTCAAACAAATAGCTAGCTGGCTTTCGAGGATGTCGTTTACAGTGGTATCTCTATCTTTTGAAATGCCTGCGTTGAAGATACAACATTTGTGATTGTCATACATGTAAGCAAACGTTTTATTGAATCCCAGTAACTACAATTTAGAAGCCAAAAAGTGAAACCATTAAAGAACTCCCCAAAAAGCCAAACATTCTTTAGCAATAGAACAACATGTATGCATGAAGGGTGAGAGGATATGATCCTTTTGGGTGCCTGATTCTCACCAAAGGGGAAAAGAGAGCTTAATGTCCTCAAATTTCACTGACAAAAGTGGGACACCCACAAAATAAGGCCTGTGATCTACTTGTTATCAGGTGAGTTTTTTCCTTTTTACTTTTTTTTAGTCTTTTGCTTTAAATCTCCCCATAAGATCTTAGAGAACTGAAAAAGAGAGACCAAAAGAAAAAGCTGCCATGCGAGTCAGTGATAGAGTCAATGCTTGATAATTAAAAGCTAAGTACGCATATAGTACCCATGGCCTGCAACACAAAAATAACTTCACTTGTATATATACATATACGGAGATGGAATGAAATCATACCTGGATGACTTGTTTCCAGGTTCCAAAATTTCCTGAACAGAGCAATCTGATTGCAGTTATCGTTAATGACAGATAGGGCCACGTTAATTATTTTGTTAATCCAGTGAGTGTATTAGTAAACAAGAGTAAATGAATACCTGAGGAAACTGCAGGCTTGTTGGTGGATTTAACTGTTCTATACATCTGCAAACAAGGACGGAGAATAAAGAAAAAGTTAGTGTAAAGGAAACGATCAGCTAAAATCCAACTGTAGAGGGATATGTACTTCTCCTCCTAACTGATAGATAATTATGAATTTTTTTCTTCTTCTGATTTTCCTCATTTTACTGCTAACGAGGTAGATGCTCGTATTGATCAGGTTTCTACCAGATTATTAATCTTCATCTTATTATTGTGAAATGATGCCTACTTTTTCTGGTCTCCTCCTACTTTTGTACCGTGATAGTGCATGCTGTTTCTCTTTCATTACTCGATCGTACGTGTATTTCGAGAGAAGAGAGTAACGACCAACAGTTTGGTGTAGATTAACACCTGCAAATGACTCTTTACGTGGGCTAGAGTGAGATCTTTCACGTCCATAAGCTCCAAAATAGACTTTGGTGTAGCTCCTGACGCCGAGCCATGATTGAAAGAGCATACAAATTGCCAATAAAATCTCGTAAAAGATTGCTAAATTAAACAGTAATAGAGCATCGAAAGCGTGCGAAGGATGTAACGGAGTAATTAAATAAGCGGAACTAGTGAGGCATACTCTCGTGGCCACCGAGGAGATCGACGGCGTGGACGAAGCGGGCATGGAGGATGCTCGTCCACCGCATCCTCAGTGCCCTGCTTTTCCGAGGCATCATGATAAACCTTGAACTCACCAACCTGCAGGGGTGGAGGATGTTCGTCCCAGTCACGCCGCAGGGGTGAAGGTGGTGGCCGTAGCGCCCCGCCATCGGAGACTCCGGTCTCAATCCCAGGAGCCACGTCGAGCCACAGCTACAAGGAAAAGAAGGCGGCATCCGGTTGGATGGATGCAGAGGTGGCGCTTGACCAGTCGGGATGAAGGTCGAGGGATGGAGGTCGGTGCCGCTGGTGACTGAGCTTTTCGGAGGGCCGATTTGAAGAGAGAGGTCAGGGGAGTCGGCGGGGGTTGTAGTCTCCCCAAAGATGACTGGCGATAGCATCATAAGATCTTCAGTTGTGGAAGATAAAAGTGTAGGAGGTAGGTGCATAGGAAGGGAATTCTTCTTCTTCTTCTTCTTCTTCTTCTTCTTCTTCTTCTTGTGTTGTGATTCAAGAGAGATAAAGACAGTGCAGGAAGAAGAAGAGAGGTTGATGGACTCAGTGGTTCTTCCTTGATATTTAGCAAATGTATGAGAGAACGAAAACGGATAGAGAGAGTGAAAAGGAATAATAATTGATCAAAGCGTACTTCAACAAAATTAAATGGTTGAGTTCTGAATAATTTTGGTTATCCTGACAAGTCATTTCCTAACTTTATTAACAAGCTTGGAACGATTTATTCCTTAAGATCAAAAAAGAATAAAGGAAAGACGAAGGAAAGTGGAAAAGCGTCTACTGAAGAGAGTTTCTAGGTATTGTCTAAGTCCTTAAGTTGAAAATAATAAATTATATGGATAGCCATTAATCACTAATGAATCAGTGATTGGTAAAAAAAAACAGTGTTGATTGCGAATCAACCTTAATGGCATTATATTCCTCTTCAAACATTAAGATCAAATTAAAGAACCAAACATGAGAGCTTAAAGAGGTATGACCAAATTAAAGGAGGGTTGGCTCAATGTATGTCTTGTATTATGGTGCCAATTGCCCCTGTAGGGAGCTGAAAATCACAGTAAAAGGGAGCATTTGGGTGATGGAGGGCTGAGATCGCGCCAGCCGCTTAGCATCGTGATCCAACAAATGCAAAGGCAGTTGATCAATGAACAGTAGTTGCCATAACATTTTATCATTGTAATATCTATAGCAATTTTAATATGATAAATGTTACATATATCATCATAAACATTTGCTATAATAAATTTATTTTGTTTTCATTCTCATTACAATTGATTATTCGTAGCAATCATCTTTATCACAAATTTGTTATTGAAGATTTGCTTGATGACTTTTCAGTTGCAAATCCATCAATAAGGTCATCTACAATCATATTTTATCATCACAAAATAGGTTTTAGAAGAGATTTAACATTAAAAACATATTTAAAAATTATATTACAAGATAACAAGCATATATGCATGAATAACCATTCATTTCATATGGCAAAAAATTATATTATTTGACATTTATATTGAAAAATAACAAGAAGAAATAAAATTAACAACAATAACCAAATCTTTATTTCATTAATTGAGATTGGTAATATGGATTCTATATCATTGGGCGATCTCCTATTATATTATCATCTATATTTAAATAAAATTTATCTTATTTTATAATTACTAATCAAGTCTTCTTTGGTCTCTATTTTTCTATTAATGTGGTCTCATATTGCTTAACTAGGGTATTTATTGATTGCTTAAGTACATATCTATATCATCTCAGTGGAATCCAAATTGTTAGTTCAATTGTGTTCCATCTTCTCTTCTCTGCGTTAATCATAATTAACCTTTTTTTTTTGTGTCTTTTATTAGGTATAGACTTTTGTATATCATGGATAAATTCTTCCTCGCTACACATAATTAAATTAGTTATATTGTACCAATTACCCCATTTGAACATCATTGTAGAATAAGTATATATATATATATATATGTCAGCAAAATATTCTAATTGAACTATTTTTCCTTAGGACCTTATAGCTCTATTAATGTGATTGAAATACGAAGGTTTCCCTCTTCCTTCCATCCATTTGTCCTAACTTGCATGGTTCAATGACTATTTGATGTCATTTTCCTGATGCAGGAATTGAAGCTTAATTAAATACTGATTCCACTGGCTGTTGTTGGCTTCGGCAAGTTTTCTTCCCTTCTTAATGATGCTGTTCCCATACGACGTCAGAGAGATTTATTAACACTCTCGCATTTAAGGCCATTGACAAGCATTGGAGTTGGTGAATTTAATATTCTGTAACAAGACTTCCAAGCAATGCACATCTACAATCAGGTGCGTGGGGTCTTACTGATTGGTTTGTCTCTTTGACTTCAATGGCTGCTCTTTGCTGTCTCTCTCTCGATCTCGATTAAAACAAGTGTTTACGCGATCACTTGCTAAACTTTGTATTCTAATTCCCTCCTTATTCTCCCAAATATTCCGTCAGACCTTGCCCCAATCTTATTTATGATTCTGATTTGTGAAATTATAAATGTATGATTATCATCAAATAATAAAAAGATCGTTCTCATAAAAACTATAAAATCAAATACCAATCAGAATCGTAAAATTAAATAGATTATCTAGACAATAAAAAATTACAAGAGTTAGGAAAGAAAAGAGACGTGTCTAATATTATTTACTTTCATATCTCAATGTTTATATGCATGTAGGCGGTCTATTTTGAGATATCAATATAGATTTTTGAAATTATAGTGACGTGTCTACTCAAATGTGACGTCTACCTTCAAGACATCTTTAATTAGTAGAGCGACCGCTTTTTCAGGGAAGCTCTTATCACAATGTCTTACGATCTTTTAAGTGGCATCCCTACTTCGTGATGTTGAATCGGGATCGATCCATTAAGTTATATGATAGCCAATGATGACCTCGTAAGATTTTGGACTACTCTTGTAAACAACCTCTCTCACATTTTAATCTTTAATTATGGGTCAAAATTTGGATTCACCCCTCGGTCCTTTCCCGTATCCTTGGGATATAAAGATGCACATGACTAGTGTCAAAATCATATATGCGGATAAACACATCATAAATGATAAAGAAAAATAAATAAGTATAAAAGATGGATATCAACAATACATTATATATGTTGCTCCCTCATTCTAGAATTTAGAATATTACTCTATGGAGATAGAGTTACAATCGAAAAATAAAAAAGAAGACATCCTACAACTCAAATTATAAGAAAAAAGAGAGAAAGTTTAGTCGAGTTATTGTCTGTGTCTTAGGAAGAATCTCCAAACTCTAGGAAAGATGGAAACGTTGATGACTCCTTGGAAATGACTCTCATAGGGATCCCTGTCGCAATAAACATCTCCTTCCATGATCACGAGACTTCTGGATTTTTATAACTCTCGACTAAGTTGATGAAACTTCCAAAAATATCGGAGGTGTTGCATGCCAGCTGGCATGGTCATGTCAATCGACACGGGGAGAGGCCGTGTCGGAAATTGGAGGTGATGAGGTTGGCCTGACATGGCTGGCACAGGGGGTCATGTCAGAAACTAGAGCCAATGAGGCTGACCTAACACGGCGTGCCATTTGTCACACAGGGGAAGGGGACGTGCCAAGCTAGTCGTACAGTCTTCTCGACTTCTTCTAATTTCGGTTGGGGATATGTCCGTATTATGGTGTATGATCAGAGTATATTTTTTATTGTAAACTCTTATTTTAAGTCTTTTTAATTCTGATTAAATTTTAATTTTATATTTTATCAATCTAAAAGTATAAAGAATAATTTTCTGTATTAAATAAGTGAAAACAATATTTAAAAAAAAGATCGTAAATATATATGTAAAGAGAAATGATTCTTACGGTAGCATGAAAGTGTAGCATGACACTCACAATTGCATGTAGTGGGTCCCACTGCATGCAAGTGGGAATTTTACTACCAATGTGAGTGTCATGCTACGATTTCATGCTACCATTTCACGTTGTGTATCACCACTCATATGTAAAACAGTATCACAAACTACTGTATACAGGCGTCATGCAAGCATGCATGATCAAAGTCGCATATGCACTGATTTTCCCAACACATGCAAGCATGCATGATGCCCCCACGGGCGGGGTCAGCTGGTCAGGGCATGGGTGCTTGCAGCATGAGGTGGGCGGTTCGAGGGCTCATGGTTGCATTTGCGATAACATCAATCTGTGTCATGTTTCCAAATCCCTCGGCCACCATGCCCTGGTCAGTCCCGCATTCACCGTGATTTACCTCTCCACAGATGGTCGGGGGGCCGATCGTGTGGGGCCACTAGGTTGGCGGATTCCAACCTTTTGCAGCATAGAATAGTACACGTGATGATCGATGTTTTCCATTGGGAAAGGGGAAGTACACGCACCGTGCATAAATTAACTCGTTGATGAGTTGCATGGAATTAGAATATTAACTGATCATGCATCTAGTTTTCAATTTGTGGTCTCAGTGCTTATCTCTGGGCAGGAAGCTAAGCATTTATGAGGCTGCAGGCGATCGAGTACCTGGGGACAAGGCTAAGTAATGCATCATGCGTTTACATTGGTGTCATCCGAGTCCATGTACTAGCTAGTTTGAAAATGAGGACGTACTGCTGTGCAAATGGAACATTAATTAATGGGCATCTTAATAATTACCCGCACTGGATCCTCGCATCTTTTGTTTTGTTCTGTTCTTTTCTTTTCTTTTCTTTTCATTTTGCCCTTGTCTTGCTCCCCAATCCATGAGGCATGCAACAAGCTAAGCAAATGGTTTCATCTTTCACATCAAATTAATTATATTAATCCTTATCGAGTAAGTTGTTTTGAGTGGCCCAACTTCAATTCTTGGATGCAAAATTACTATTGTCCACTCCACTCAAGACAATCTTTCACATGGCCCAATCAGGCTTGAAGATATCCACAAAGTTCCTCCAAATGCATGTGGGGACAAAAGTTTTAGAGAATTCATGAATGTGCATAATGGGCTAAGTCCCTTGATAATGTGTGAGATGTGCCTTTCTAGCCTCCGAGTATAGCTGAATTGGTTTCGATGCAGCAGACTTGCAGAAGAGGGCAAGGATTCGAATCCTGACGAAACCATGTAATACCCTCCTGCGTCATGACTAACTGCAGTTTCTCGATTTACCTCCTCACAGATAGTCGTGAGGTCGACCGTGTGGGGCTGCTAAGGTGGCGGATTCCACCTTTTGCAGAAGAGATGTGCCTTTCTAACATGAGGATATATATATAGTCTCAAGATGCAATGATATATAACATGCATCATGAAATATATAGTACTATTTATAGTGGCTCTTCTTCTCACAATGATGGGAATTAAGCTCCACAACTATAATAAATAAAGAGAATAAAACAATGTAAAGAATATGAATAATTAAAATTTGAGCTTGGGAGGCTAGCTAGAAATAAGAAGTTTTAGTAATTTTCCCATGCTCCCCTTTGACTATGTTTATAGTCATCCATTGTAGTTTTGTTTCAACCTTATTTGATCTGTCATTAGTTGATTAAAGTGTTCAAGCTCTTAGGTCATCCAATAGTTGTAGCCTAATTGTGTTAGATTAATGGTGATGAGATCCAAGTAGAATACCAAGCTGCAATTGAGCAAACAAAAGAGAACACTCGAGCTAAAGAAACCGAGGTGAAGGAGTAGCTCGTTCCAAGGCAATTAGAAGACTCCTTTACACATTTTAAAAGGACAAATCATAAGGGCCTGAGCTAAGATTGTGAAAGAAATACTCACGTACTAATCGAAGAAACTATGACTCAAGTTATTGCTGGATGTGCTACAACAAATGGCAAACCATGCATGCGACTTGATTAGCTTAATTCGGGTCCCTAATTAGGCTAACTAGATAATTTAGAGTCCAATGCAATTTAATGGGTTTAAACCTCACTTGGGCCTAGGGTTTTTCTTGGATGCAAGGGAAACATGTTGCCCTATAAATAAGGGGTTTTGGTGAAACTCTTACTTTGTTGGTTCTTGAATGAAACTTTAAGCTTATCAAGGCAATCCTTGTGGCATTCATTAGCTCATCAACTTTCATCCATCACTTGTTGTGGCACCCTAAATCCAATATCAGACAATTCCAACTTCCAAACTAGACGTAGGTCGTCAGTTCCTTACTCTTTTATTTTATTATTTCAACAGCAATTCTAGGTTTCTTGTCTTGCTATGAGTTCCTAAGACATATTAATCTTATTCTTAGTTGAGTTCACATCAAATGGTATTCTTGATTTGCCAACTAAATTCATAAAAGGGCCTACAATTGAGTTAAAGTCTACGATACTTAAAAAAAAAAAATATTGGCCAAGGCCATTCATCACCGAATGGGAATAACTATGTTAAGAATACTTTTTAAATTTTCTTTGCCTTTAATTAATTTATCGAATCCATTTTAGCTCGAGTAATTAAGAAAATAAAATTTTTAAAAAAAATAGAATGTAAATGTTTTTAGCTACCTAACAAAGTTTCTTGTCCAAGTCTTCCTCCTCTTTTCTTCTTTGATTTAATTAATTTGTACGAAGAACCACCGACCGAGGACGAGATAGAGGTTAACCTCCCCTAGCTACGTACGTACCTCTTCTTTATAGCTTAGTCAATCGATGTTTTCTTTTCACAATTTGACACGATGATGAGTTATCTCTACAAGTTAATTGCCTGTTTAATTCCCAAAGAAATGGTTCATGTATAAACAATTCTAATAATTCTCAATAAAGCAAACAATGACTACTCTTAACTTTGACGTTTAGATGCGTAGGCCGGCACTAAATTTCAAAAGTGAAAAAAAAAGTTTTCTTCTGAAAAGAAACTTAGTTAGATAAGCATTTCCCTAGCTAACACTCATTTTAAGATCTAGAATTTTAATAATATAGAAAGAATGCATTGATTACCGTAAATTAAATAATGATAGAATTTAATAAGTTAATTTTTGGATAAATTTTTCTTTTGTTGGGATTTTTCTTGAGACTTAAGCCATGATGATGGTTAGTTGAACGTCTATTTTCCAATAGCTGAGACAGTGGATGACCAACAAACGACAATAAATGCCATTAAAAGAAGACATGTGCCAATTACTGTCCTATTAATGTGACAAATAATGAAACTGAATGGCCCTTGTCCTGTTAAAAATTTATATTTCTTCAAAAGAATCAGAATCGTATATAAAAATAAGTGCCCTCTTAAAATTATGGTATCAATATATAATTGTCTTTTATAAGGATATCGATAAATTAATGTTGGGCGAAAATTAAGATGGTGCTCCCTCTTTTACATAATCATTAAAGGATGCATGTCCAATTTTAATTTCTCATAAAAGGGCATCTCACTTGGTACTTTCTGCTAACTATAATAATGCCCCTTTGAACACGAATCCTTTTGCGTTTCCTATATTTGCACACAAAATATATATATGTATATATATATATATATATATATATATATATATATATATATATATATATATATATATATATATATATATATCATTTCGTCAAAGTAAATTTTTGTCCCCACGAACTTAGCTAAGATGATAAGTAAATAGTTTATTTGCACAATGAGTGAGGGTTGATTCTCAGGACTGACAGAACATACATGTACCTTGGTATAACTTACCCACTCATCTATCTTATCTCTCAGTTATTATGATTTACCTCCTCTGTGTTGATCCTGGGGCAGACTGGGTGGAGACATTATAGGTGAACGATTTCACCTTTTGCACAATAAACATCATTTCATCACCTTTATGGACATAGTACAGTAATAAAACATTAAATGAACAATGAAAGGATCAAAATTTGAATCTCAAGTAGAGCGAATATAATTTTAAACACTTGAATTATAAAAAATATTATTTCATCTCTCTATCATCAATAGAAGTTTCTCCTTTCTTCTTTGAGTATTTTTACTTTCATTTTCATTTCTTTGACATTTTATATATTCGAGTTTATTGTTTGTCATTTGTTGTTAGTAAAAAAACACTTTTCTAATTTTTTTTTTTTTTATCTAAAACCATGTAGTAATTTTGATAAAACTATTATTGAGAATCATGTAGCAGTTATGACAAAACTACTAATGAACCTATACAATTGTGAGTTTGGAAAAAAAAAAGGCATCTAGCGACTCTAAAGGATCCAAAAAAACACAAAGGAGTGGTTGTGGAGAAATTTAACTATTTTAGGTATACATAGTAGTTTTGACAAAATTGCAATATAAACCTATATTTGTCTAAGTTTGAAATAAAAATGAATTATACTCCACACATAAAGGATTGTTTGTTAGATTATCGGTGTGCTTGCATATTATTTTGTAACACACAATTTTATGTCATTATGAACAAATTCATTAAGTGATATAATTAATATTAATTATGAGTTTGTGTTATTGGATGTGAATTTATATGTAGAAGCTATTAATTCAAATTATGTTATTATTGATGAACTAATACCATATATTGCTATATATAGGGTGTGATCCTTATAAAATTGGATAATTCGAGATCTCCTCGCTTTCTATTAGTGAGGAGAGTAACATGTTATTACTCCAGTTCCTACGGAAGATCCTCCTCCTCATTTTTCTTCCCAGGATTAGGATTTCAAGGATGACGATGGCAAATTCGTTGCATTCATGTTCATCATCTTTATCATTTAATTTAATTTTATTATAAATTTCGATGTTACTAGATCATGTGCATGATTCTTGTTTGAGTTCGTATGGTTTACTAGAACTTATTTTAGAATTCATGATTGAGAAATGTTGAGTTGCAATGATGCAAACATAGTCCCACATCTAAAGTATATGGAAAAGATCATGGGGTTAAAAGGATGGAAAATATCTCCATTGGTATGAGGCCTTTTGGGGAGAGCCCAAGAACAAAGCCCTGAGGGCTTAGTCCCAAAGTGGACAATATCATATCATTATGAAGATATTTTGATTTCATCTGTACTAACAAGTGGTATCAGAGCGAGACCGCTCTTCACCGGACTAACCACCGGATGAGCCATGATCCAGATCTAACCATGTGGTTTGAACCTTAAACAAAGGAAGTGGGTGCTCCCGTATCTGAATCAAGAGGACCAGACATCAGGTGAGAAGTCCTAGTAGGTCGGATGGATTGAGGGGTAAAAAGTCCTAGTTGCGACTAGGTGGGAAGTCCTAGTAGGTCGGGTGGACTGAGGGGCAAAAAGTCTTAGCTGCGGCTAGGTGGGAAGTCCTAGTAGGTCGGGTGGACCGAGGGGCAAAAAGTCCTAGCTGCGGTTAGGTGGAAATTCTAGTAGGTCGGGTAGACCGAGGGGCAAAAAAGTCCTGGTGGGTCGAGGATTCAGACATCAAAAATGACGTTGAGGGAGACATCAAAAACGACGTTGAGGGGGGTCTGTGGTCCTTTGTTTGAGGGGGGATTGTTGGGTTGCAAGGGTGCAAACATAGTCTCACATCTAAAGTACATGGAAAAGATCATGAGGTTAAAAGGATGGAAAGTATCTCCATTGGTATGAGGCCTTTTGGAGAGAGTCAAGAACAAAGCCATGAGGGCTTAGGCCCAAAGTGAACAATATCATACCATTGTGGAGATATTTTGATTCCATCGGTACTAACATACCTGACAAATGATAAATCCCAGTCAGTCTCATGGACTCAATCCCTGAGGGTGGCTGGTCCGGTCCCACGGAAGTTTCCCACCGACCACCAGAGTAAATCGGGAAGCGCATACGACGGTCAATCCAGATGCCAACATACCTGACAAATGCTATAGAATGAGATTGACATCAATCGAGTGACTCTATCAAAGATCCGCTTCAACCAGTGATCCACGTAAAGTTCTCATCTTGATAGTTTTTCAAAATTATGAGTCGCGTCACTATTTTCGATAATATTTTTAGATCAAAACATGGCTAATTATGTATGAATAGTGAATGATAGAAATATAATATTTTTAATGTGAGTTGATTTAGAAATTGGTTTACACAAAATCTAATTAAAATTTAATTTTTTTGAAAAATATACATATAATTTTCTCTTTCATTTTCAAGTTCATTTGGTCAACCAAAACTAAAACAAAATTTGTGGAATTAAATCAGTATTTAAAATCTTTTAATAAAATTTGGGATAAAGGATTTTGCAAGGATTGGACGTGGCGTTATAATAGCCACGTCACTTTGGTGGTCGACCACTGGTCGACCATATAGTGGTCCACTTGACCACCATCATGTCGATCAACTGATCGATCTGATCCAAATCTTAAAAAAAAATAAAATACGCACGAAATATATTTTTGATCATGTCACAAAAAAATCTTAAAAAAATATAAAATACCAGAAATATATTTTTTAACAAAAAAATGATTCTACATGGAAAAGAAAATTAAAGTCGAGGGCTTTATTTGATTTAAAATATTTTAATACTGATGCAATTATTTTCTAGTATATTTAAATTTATTAAAGATGAATAATATAGTAAATATTTATTTTTCATTTTTTAGAATTATAAATTGAAAATAAAAAATTGTAGTTATCAAATAAGTTCTTGGAGTGCAAACCAGCTAATTTTTTTTTCATTTATTTACTAATTTTAAGGTTCTTTTTTCTTTTCTGGGTGCTGCACGTCACGTGTCAATACCGCGTACGTAGTGTGAGTTTGGGTGAGAACCGCAGTTGTATGCTGTGCCGAGGCGACGGTGAACGAAATGGACAATTGCTCATCCGTCACAGAGCTTGTAACAGACAACAGCACAATCTGGCAGTAGATATACGGAAATCAGGAAGATGAAGGACAAATGGACGGTTTGTATCAGCTGAAGCCAGTAATGCTGTCCATACAAGAAACAACCAAAAAAACCCACTTACCATCTAATTACTTTGGGTTTCTTGTCAACTTAAATGACACAGTTGGCATATTGAATTACCCGCAACGAATACCTTGATCGAACGGTCGTGGTTTCAAGGGAGGACACGTGGCGCAACTACCTCGAGAATAGCGAGTGGGCAAGGCGATAATTTGGCTTACTCTGTTCGGACAAATGGGTCGCTTAGGGACTCGCTTCCGAGATAAGCCTTCCGATCTATAAATAGGGTCCTCTCTGAGAATCAAAAGAAAAAGGGCAAAAAAATATATATCGAGCTGAAAGTCTAGCTCGGGCGTCCTCGTCTCCGCTGTCTTCCTCTGTCTGGCTGTTCTCTGTCCCGAGGGCGCGAGCTAGGGTTTTCTCGTCTTCGATCGAGGAGGGCGACTCGGCGATCGTGGGTTCGTGGTGGAATTCCATTTGCCAGAATGGCGTACCAGGGAAAGAAGCTGGTCAATGATCCGAATGGTCTCTTCTCATCGTTACTTTTTTTGTTTTTCGTTTCTTTTCTATGATTTTTGTTCATTCGATTTTTTCTTATCTCTGGTGAATATTGCGATTGCTGTGGTCTGACCTCATTGTGGAGTCTATCGTTGAGATACTGCCCTCGTGTAGATGAATGCCTGCTCTAAGGGTTTCTATTATTCAATTAGATGTTTGATGAGCTCGTTTTTAGTTCTATATTGGCTGGTTTTGTTGTATTTGGAACAAGTATTAGGATCAGAATAGCTCTGATCCCAGATGTTAGGATTCGAACACCCTTCTACATGCAGTGAGAAGCAAGAAACATAGAGAACGCGGAGAGGTAAAGCACGACGGCTTCAAGAAAATATATAAATAAAGCAGAGTCAGATGCGTTTGTGGGGTTTGACTATATTACGTAAGTATAGCCACATGGAGTGGTCTTAGTTTGTCGGCATCAAAAGCTCATAGAAACAACATAGTTGAAGTTTTACATAATGGTTGATTTGGGAATATGATTGGATCTTGATCATGATCAGGATTTTACCCTCACCCCATATGTGTTGTTTCATCATACTGCACGGTGCGCCAGCCAAGTTTTACAGAAGTAGAAGTGTTGTTGTTCAATGACTTGGGTGCATACCTCGAGCATATCTGTTTTATTATACAACGGCAAATGTGAATCTTTTGCATATTGGAGAGGATGCATGTGTTGAGCTGTTGACTTTTTCCTTTTTGCAGACAAATTCCTTGTTTTTAACCCTCTGTAAAACGATTTGTATTTAATAAAGAGTTGATTTTGCTAACCAAAATGCAGATGTGGTAACTGAATTTATTGAGGGATTAGTTGAAACTTATCCTGGTTTACAGTACTTGGATGGCTTTCCACAGGTATATTTCTTGTGAAAGTATGCAATGAATCATATTATCTTTGTAAATAAATTCTCTCACTCTATCTTGCAGATTAAGGTAGTACTACGTGCTGATGTCTTGAGTGCTACATATGACAAAGTGGCTGTCATATCTGGTAGTGTTTGCTATTAAGTTATCCTTCTCTTTTCATGTTTGTTTACGTATTATCTTATTCTCTGAAAAATTGATACGTGTCTTATGCCTCAATGTCAATTCTACTTTAAAGCCTATGAGGTTCTTGTGAACCTGTCCGTATAATTAACCAAACAAATTAAAAAATTTGGTATCTGCATATAGTCAATTTGATGGCCAAAAAACCCTTCTATTTGTACTCCTTATCAATTTTTTTCTCATCAAAACTAAAACTATATGCACATTATGCACATACATTTTTTGCCTAGCAATGGATGCAAGTGGTTCGTATAGGCATTCCATCTTCCCAAGTTCAACCCTTCAAAAATAAATGTCCACAAGTGCACTTATGATTAGAGGAATGAACATATGTATTTGTTGATAACAGGATATTTAGTTATCATGACAAATTAGCCATGTCAGAGGACTGTTATGCTTGAGCATTTCTGTGGCATTTCAATCTTGCAGCCCACTCAAACTAATCTGTCAAGAATGATATCCATCTAACTTTAAATTGCAGGAGGTGGAGGTGGGCATGAACCTGCTCAAGCTGGATTTGTTGGTCCAGGGATGTTAACAGCTGCCATCTGTGGGGATGTTTTTACCTCCCCACCAGTCGACTCTATTTTGGCTGTACGTCTTTTTAAACATGCAAATCTACTTATCATGTCCATATGAAATATAAGCTCACTTGGGTTCGACTTTGCAGGGTATTCGAGCTGTAACAGGTCCCAAGGGTTGCCTTTTGATAGTCACGGTACTATAGTGTTTGTCTTGGAATGTGCAGTTGTAAAGAATCCCTTTGTTCTTTGATTTTCTTTTGAATGTTAGGAATATTAATGATTCAGTCTATTGTTATTTTTTGACAACTATATGTGAGCAGAATTATACTGGCGATCGACTGAATTTTGGATTGGCAGCTGAGCAAGCAAAAGCAGAGGGATATAAAGTTGAGGTAATTGAAACAAATTCTCTCATATTTATATTGACATTTGTTATTAATGATTCTTATTGGCATTGATTTGATATCCTTAGATGGTTGTTGTTGGAGATGATTGTGCTCTTCCACCACCTCGTGGCATAGCTGGACGAAGAGGATTAGCAGGAACAATTCTAGTTCATAAGGTGATCTCTTTGGTGCCAATCAAAATCCAATTATGCTTGATCCCAATATATTCTTCATCTAGGAGATATCTATTAGCTCTGAAGAGTTATCCCATATCCATCATTGCAGGGAGACCAAAGGCTTAAAATTGCATGTAGAAATAAGACCTTATTCTTTAATACTTACGCCAATTGAATGTGTTAAGCCTAATTTTGACATTTAGAATTTGTACTGAACAAAATTCTATTATGTGCTAATTTTTTTCTCTCCATATTTTAGGTTGCTGGAGCCGCTGCAGATGCTGGTCTACCCCTTGCTGATGTTGCTGCAGAAGCAAAGCATGCTTCTGAAATGGTGGGTACAATGGGAGTTGCATTATCAGTCTGTACACTTCCTGGTCAGGTCACATCAGATCGCCTAGGTCCAGGATTGATGGAACTTGGACTTGGAATTGTAAGTTATGCTCTAATTCAACAGTAAAAACCACTTTTCAACATAAAATATACTATGAAGGATGTTACCTGATAATCTATCAGCATAAAGAAGCACTTTCTTCACTACCATTCTCATTTTTAGCAAAATATGATACTTATCTTTTCAAGTCGTCTTTTCAGCATGGAGAACCAGGCGCTGCTGTTGTTGATCTTCAGCCTGTTGATGTAGTGGTCTCTCATGTTCTTAAGCAGATATTGTCAGCGGTATGCATGTTGTAGCATGAGAATCATTTATTCAAGTATATATAGTGTCTCAAACCAATATCATAAAAGTGTTGAGATTCAAAACTGTCATGACCAAGTGTCTCTTTTCTCATGGATAGAACACGAGTCACTTAGCATCATGGCAATTGTAGAAAAGGCATTACAAACAGCATGCGATATATTCCAAACTTTTGCTAATCACCAGCATTGAGCGCAATAGGAAAACACATAGAAAATAACTAAATAACTGAAATATGTCGACTAGAAAAAATTGTAATAGGCTAAAGTCACATATTGAAGTTGAAAGATAACAACTAACAGTATTCACAAATTACAGAAGCATATGCAATAAAAAATCAGAAAGGAATGCAAGCAAAGATGTCTCTATAAGTTTGAACAAGTAAATCTGGATTAAAATTCAGCAACAAATAAGTTTTATAGCAGCATCTAGCAACTGGATTCAACAGCCCTCGCACTTTTTCTCAGGAGCATTTATAGACAAGATAACAGCTAACAAGATTCACAAATTACCAAAAGCATATGCAATGACAAATCAGAAAGGATGACACTTGAAAGCAAAAATGTCGTAATTGAGTAGCCCAATCAAATTATCGTTCCACTCTAAAGTTTTGGCTTCAGCTTGGAATGGTATAGTTTTCTATGATGTCGTGTTGACACTTTGCATACTTAAAATAATGTTGAGATCAATTCAAATGAAGACCAGTAATACTTTTCTACTTAACTTGTTTGTCTTCAAATGAGCCAGTAGAAATTAAAAAAACAATTAAATTAAACTTTTAATGACAATTGAAACTAGATTAGGCATAGTTATAGAATATAAGTACACTTGGTTATTGCTGTTACTAGTGCTTCTGCTAGGGATGTTTATTCTTATTCTCTCCCCTTTCTCTTTATAATATTTCATCTTCTCCCCTTGACCATAGAATTGAAGGATATCATGTGAAGGGAATATTTTTGTCTCAATTGATTCAGGATGGACCTATGGAGACAAGCCTTGCTTGGTTGGTCCCTTCGAATTGTGTTGGCACTAGTGACACAATGACATTTATTGATGCCAACAAAGTATCAGTATTGGTTAACAACTATAATAATACGTTTGGCTAATATACTGAGACAATCCTTATTTCAGTTGGTACCTTCTACATTGTGTTTGTACGAGTGGCACAGTGCAATATACCCATTTCAACATACTAGATATCAGTTATTGGCTATAATGATACATTTAGGCTGTGGCAACCCATACCCATCAGCATTTAAAACTATGACTTTGAACAGAATCCTGATTCCTGAGCATAAGAAAGTTTTGAAAGGGCCATTGCCTTCTTAATGAAGGATTAGTAGAAGACTTGTGGAAGTGGCCAGCTTGATGAAGGGTTAGTTGCCACCAATCGAAGTGCTTGTGGCAACTATTTTTAAGTCATCGTTTCTCAATTAGCATTAGGTAGCATTTCCTGGGACCACAACTTTGCAAATGATGTCAATGGCAGAAACACATCCAGACACAAGCAAGAAGGCTTTTCTAGTTTGTCAATCCACCCTAAGGAAAGGAACTTGTTGATCAAAACAACATTGTAGCAATTAAAAAGAATCAAGTTTTAAGGAGCAAGGCGGGGTTAGTTCATAAATGGTATGAGATTTAATGAGCCTGCTATCTTACCTTTGAGGCCTGTTCTATATAGCTTTAGCAGGCTTGGATATGGTGCTTTATTCGAAGGAAGCCTAATGCCAACAACATAGCCCAGACTAGGTGCTCTGTATTTGACTAACTCACAAATCCACTTTATATAAACTAGTAGTTCATATGATTTGATAGAGGTAGTGCGGCTATTCCTTTGTATGAGTAGCTTAATGAAACTTTGATGCGGTCAGCCTTATGAGTGGAAGAGGCCTTTGATACTTGAACTCTTCATCTAATCCCTCTCTATCCGTGTCAGATACCAACACTAGTGGATACTCAGATATCTCTATTCTATTGGTCAGGTGTATGGTGGAGATGGCTCCTTATAAGGTGAAAAGGTTCTCATCACATGAAGAGGTGGAGATGATGACTTTGCAAGATGATTCCTGGTAAACATGACTTGCTTATAAAGTGAAGATTTGAAGGTGACTCCTTGGAGGTGCAGAGGTAGAGGTGACTCACAGCGTGAAAAGGCTAATTCTCTCTAAAGTTGAAGAGGTGTGGATGATCCCTTGTTAGGTGAAGGGTGGTGGTGGATCTTATTGGATGAAGAGTTGAAATTGACTCCTTGTGAGGTTAAAGTTTTCCCTTTGAGGTGCAGAGATGAAGGTGACTCCAAATAAGATGAATTTGTAAACTCCCTTGTAAACCCAATGTGAGTTGAGAGCTCAACACTAAGCAAAGAGACAGAGGAAGGGTTGAGGGTCTCCTTTTGGTCAAAAACATCCAAGACATCTGTAGGCTTTTGAGATGGGTCATGTTTACTTGCTAGGCTATAATGCCAGCTATGGGTGGATATTTGTCATTCTTTATTTCGACGGTGTGGATGAGATAGTTCTAAACAGCTATGGGTTATTACCTGACTAGATTTGTATTGGTGGGTATCATAGTGCATTTATCCATTAACAGTTAAAACTCAGAACCATGTAGTTATATTAGGAGATATGTTTCTTTCTCGTCTGATTTACCTTCTCCATTTCATATGTTCTAGTTTAATGCTGTATACACATGAGTCATTCATAGAGAAAACTATATTCAGGTTTGCTGATATTAACAATCAAATAATAGTTGGAGTTTTTTTCTTTCTACATCAACAGTGAAGTAGTCTTCCAATAATTGCAGGAAACTCAATATGTCCCAATCACCAGGGGCAGCAGAGTGGTTCTGATGATTAATGGGTATGGGTTCTTACATTATTTTGTAGTTTCTTGGAGTCTTATAATTATTTTGCAGCAATTTGACCTGTCACACACACACACACATACATTCTCATATTTACCTGACTCCTATTGTATTAATTTTTCTAAAGAGCAGCACAATGTGCTTGATTAACTAGTAATTTGAAGTAGCATATTAGAAATTTATTGATATGTGAATTGAACATAAATGGTTAACTCCTATTGTATTAATTTGTTCTTTAAAGAGCAGCACATTGTGCTTGACTAACTAGTAACTTGAAGTCAGTGCTACTTTTGGACGTTTTACCTTTTCAACTTAGAGTTTGTGCTTTCGTTTTGAAATTGTGGTCACAATAGTATTTGCTCACTACGATTTTCTTACACTATTGAAACTGGTTTTGTAATAAGTCTACTTTAATAGGTAGATGAAAGTAATCCACTTCTTATTCCTTTAAAGAGGGTGGGGGAAGGGGTGGGGCGGGTCCATCAATGCCCATTCCTAATATTACATCTTTATAAAGTTTCACATTGGGAACCATATTCTGTCATACTTCAGAATGATTGTTTTAGATTTTTATTTTACTATGGAGTTCATCCTTAGAGTATATTGAAATGTATTTTTCGGTTAATCCTCATTTCATCTAAGATCATCATGGGTTCATGGGATGGGTTCAAGTCATAGCATGACTAGCTTGGCTTGCACGCTTTGCTAAAAATTTTTAGTTTCTCCAACTAGTTTTACTTTGGAAAATCATGGTTGTTCAATAGGAGTTAATGTTATAACAATAAAACAGTTTTCTATTTTATCTATCCAATCAAAGCTACATTTGGTCTAATTGCCTACTAAAATTATGGTCATCGTAATATGTCTAGAACAATGCTCATTTCTAATATTGCATCTTTGTAAAGTTTCAAATTGGGAACCATATTTTGTCACACTTCAGAATCGTTGATTTAGATTTTTATTATACTATGGATTTGATCCTTAGAGTATATTGAAATGTATTTTTTAGTTAGTCCTCATTTCATCTAAGACCATCATGGGATCATGGGATGGGTTCAGGTCATAGCATGACTAGGTTGCCTTGAACGCGTTGGCAAAATATTTTAATTTCTCTAATGAGTTTTATTTTGGAAAATCATGGCTGTTCAATAGGAGTCACTGCTATAATAACAAAATAGTTTTTTTTTCTTTGCCTACCCAATCAAAAATATATATTGGTCTAATGGCCCACTAAAATTAGGGGCATCTATCTTATTATGTCTGGATCAATGTTGATCATTATTTTCATAGAAAAACTTAATTATTCTCAATATAGGATAATGAAATTGTTGAAGAGGGTATATATCATTCATGAAATTATATATGTATTGTTATTTGAGGTAGAAAAAGAATATATCTCTTTATTAAAAGATGAGGTATATTCATATACAATACTAGAAATCCATCTTAGGAAACTATCTACAATTAGGAAGTTAATAAAGCTAATTACCAGCTAACATAATATATATATATATATAAACTAATATGTATGAAGGATAATATTCACTATAACTATTTTGATGCTCCACGGTAGTTACCTTTAATCTAAGCTCACTTTTTACAAAAGTGTAGTTGGTTTTATGACCGGCATTCGTAAAATCTACACCTGATACATCTAATATGACAATAATGATAATCTACCTAGGACAATGATCTTAATATTTCCTCATTCATATTAAAAAATGTAAAGGTTCCCTTAGTAATATTTCAAAATCTGGATAAAGGAGCCTATGAATTCTCCTAACCTTAATTTTCATCAGCGATGCACCTAGGAAAGAAATCTCTTCCTCTTCTCCTTCCAGCAAACACTGATGCCGAATCATTTTGAGCCATGTTCGAAACAGTTCCCAACATCAAGACTTAATCCTTGGGCATATCTTATTGGAGATAATAATATGATTGGTTAAAAAAGCTAGAGCCTTAACGTTCAGCGAGACTTGCTCATCCTTGTCAGAATTAGCCAGTAAATGTGAACCAGGTTTCATTGCATCAGCCCTTGTCTATCTTTTAAAGGGGAACAGAAATGATAACCAAAAACTAGTATGCTCAAATGTCATGTTGTCTGCTTCATGCCTAAGTTAATATTTCCTATTTGTGACAATACCCCTTTAGGAATACTACTATTCACATGTTGAGGGACTAAGATGAATATTGCAAATCCAATTCCTTGATCCTTGCCTTCAGCCAGAAGCGAAATGTTGATTAAGTTTTTTTATAATCATGGGAACAAGCCCTAGTGTTTTGACATCTTTCTTTAGCCACCCATCACTCGGAAAACCGAGAAACATCGGCATGGTTAGTTATCTACCCTTGAGATATGTAGTCTAACTGAGGGTTTATCCTTCTCCATTTAGTACGATATCCTCAAATCTCAAGTTTTGTCAAAGATAGGAGTTCCAAATGGCTCCTTATTTTCCTTCCCATGATAGCTACACTTCTATCCTGGCATGTGTATGGTTTGAAGGCAGTACTATCCATGGAAGGTAATAGATAATTGTTGTATTATGCTATGTCAGGGAATATTTTATTCGTGGTAAAAGAATCAACAAAAAGCATACATGCCTGGATGACAAGTAGAATGTGGTGTTTGGTATTGCCATTGCCCTTGACATTTCATGTTTCTGAAAAGGAAGCAACAGAGGACATGTGCCTTGAGAAAGATTTTCCTTAGTTCATTTGTCTTCCATTTCCTTGGGCGGAAATGGAGGGAGGGAAGGAAGAGGTTGGGGAAACTTTTTGCAGCTTTTTTACATTTGGCATATATTTGGTGGAAGCATTGTTGCAAGCAAAATGCATTGTCACAACAAAGAAAAAATATATTAGGGACTTTAATATCTACTCTTGTAACAAGGAACAAATATCAGGAGAATCTAGTAAAACTTGATATTACTCATAGAGACGAGAAGTTTTTGTGATTGAATAAAGTTCTAAAATATACTCATGGGAAAATATAATATATCTTTCAAGATTGCAATCGATGGAGAGATTGATAAAAGTGTTACATATACAAGTGAGATTAAGATTCTAATATTTATTCTATAAGAGGGGAGAAATATCAAAATGTGGCTAGGTTTTCAATCATTTTACTTATAGAGAGGGAAAATATATCTATCATCGAATTTGAGAGGTCTGATGTTAGAAAAGGTGGGCAATACTAATTTCATTTTGAATGATGCACAGAGATTAAAAAATGAGCAGTGAATAAAAATTGATGGTGAACTGAAATGGCTAGAGTTATGTCAACTTGAGGATTTATTCTATGAGAGGGGAGAAATATCAAAATGAGGCTAAATTTTCAATCATTTTACTTATAGAGAGGGAAAATATATCTATCATCGAATTTGAGAGGTGTGATGTTAGAAAAGGTGGGCAATACTAATTTCATTTTGAATGATGCACAGATATTAAAAAATGAGTAGTGAATAAAAAACTGATGGTGAACTGAAATGGCTGAGTTATGTCAACTGGAGGCAAAGAGTGTTAAGAGTTATTAGAGTTGTTAGTTATATTTGTTGCAGGTTTAGTCCTGTATAGTTGTTTTAATTATATTGTGATCAGTCCTATATACACACACACTCTATTAGCTATTTTTTTTAACAAGAATATGAATACAATATTGTTTCCCCCATCACATGATATCAAAGTAGGTGCATTCCTAGTGTTGGGTTTTTTCATTAATACCGTTTTTGGGAGGTTGTGAAATTTGGAGTTGTTTTTAAAAAAATTTTTTTCCTTCGTCTCAGCTAGGCTAGAGTTGTTACCTTTCACCATATCTTCAATCTAGGGAAGGAGATCTGGGACTAATTATCACTGATAGCAAATTAAGGCCATTGTTGCTCATCGTAGATGCTACTGCTATTGAGCGATTCATCAACCCATTAAATTATCCATGTTTTATCAACTCATCAACTCTTGGATCCACTTTGACCCATCACACTCCCCTTTGCCCTCTTGCTTTGGCATGATACTCATATAAGTGCTTTAGTTCTAATGACATCAACTGCATTACTGTGCATGCTGAGCTCCTCCCATGGCATCCTCTTGACAAGCTTTTCTATGTCATGTGTTCTCTTCTCAATGGGCATCTCTTGTCCACATATAGTCCTGCCGTCATAATCTGAGTGATGTATGTTTGAGCAAGTCTTTTCTATCTCTTTCATTGGTATTCTCTCCTCTATATATTTCTCTATGTGTATGAGATAACCACTATCAAGAGATGAGGGATTGAAAGGAGTGATAGAAGTATTCATTGGGATTATTTCTCCTTAACTCCTCAATAGATACATCAATATTGCAACACCAAAAGAAGAAAAAAGGAATATACTTTAAAATGATCTTTTATTAAGAAAAGTTGAATTATTCTTGAATAGTTATATTGTCAAAGTGGACATTGAAGACAATTGTAAATTATAGAGAATACTAAGATGGGTATCTGCAAGATTATATAGTCAATATAAATCTTGAGACATGCTTGATGCCAATCACCTTTCCTATCCACATGTCCTGAATGGAGGCTGAGCTACTAGGAAATATTATGCAACAATTTAGTGATTTACTAAATTTATTGATTGGTAATAAGTTCAAATGAAAACCACACATATAAAGTGCAAAGTATAAAAGATGAAGTGACACAGACTAGCCTAATGCCCTTTTGTCTGCCTTCTATGCTTTTAGAGGTGCTTGAGTTAAGGATCCAAGTAGAAGGGTGGGTGGAATCTGCTTGAGTGCAATAAATCCATCAAATAAGATGACATTTGGTTACAATGAGACAGTTAACAATCATAGCTTAGAGTTGAAGAAGGCAGATATACCTCACAATAGGAATTGTGATATTAAAGCCAGAACTAGAAGGGATGGACCTGATGAAACATCCTGTGTGATTGTAGTTGTCTGTGCTATATGGGTGGCGTGTGAAGGATGGCTAACGGATAAGCATTTAGCAAACGCCCTTATGCCTTGGGCCTGTCTTGTTCACTGGTACAACCTCCATAAAATTGCCATTAGTCTCTTTGGGCCTGTCATGTTTACTGGTACAACCTCCACCCTCATTGTATTGCCAACAACCTCCTCTACTAGCACAAGTCCTTGAGATGACAATTGAGTTACCAAAATAGATCTGTTTGCTGAGGGATCAAAAGGTCCAATGAATCTAGCAGATCCAGCAACATTTTTATATAAATGTGTGACACCTGACAGAGGTGGAATGGAAGTGCGCTTCCTCTCATAATTTAAGTCTTTACATATTCTAACTCAGGACGAACTGTGTGAAGAACTATAATGGTGAAGAACTTGTTGAAACAATGTCGCATGATTCTTAAATTTGATGTGATTCAGGAAGATATCTCATAGATCAGTAGCAGTGGTCTAGAATTGACCAATATATGTAGTGATCTCTATGTTGGATTTTTGCTAGTGTGTATAAATATCATAGGCTCAAAATTTATCACCCAAGTATACAACTCTAGCCAGTGTCCAAGTCTTGTATTATGAAAAGAAGTATTGAAAGATGCTCATGAGGTTCCCATGAGGCTGTGACTGATAAACTTGCTTCAAAATCTTGGTAGCTTGGATTGTGAGGTGTTTCAGGTAACCCTGCTTCATGAACTAGATATGAACTGCCACAGTCATGAGGTATAATTCTTCCCATTAAGTTTTTCATTGGTGATATTCATGGATCCTGAGATATTCAAGGAAGCAGTAGACCGAACTGTTGGTGATGTGGTTGAGGAATTTTACATTTTGAGATTTCTTTAAATACTTTTTTGTTCAAGGAGAAGAAGTCAGCCTGCTCACAAATCAACATAGGAATTGGTGAAACTGGTGTAATGGCTGGCTATTGTTCCCAATCTGTTGTAGAAATCCTCCAAAAAAAGTTGCAAAATCACTCCCCTAACCTGATGTGGATAACGTTTGGCTGAAATCCTCAGAAATAGATCCCAATTTCACACTCTAATCTGATGCTAATCTGATTATCTCGATCAAATTTGATTCTACTCTGATGCTTCAATCTCAAAATTATTCTTCAACCAATCTTTCAATCTGATGCTCTCATCAGGCCTAATCTCTGTCTGGAGATGACATATTGGTTGGGTGATGATGCCATGGAGATGGTAGCAGATGTGAGAACAAATTGGCTGTTTGGCAACACTTGTTTGAGAATCTGATGCTCTTGCTGATCCTGTGTTTGACATCAATGTGGAGGGATAGTGCGATTAGATTGAATTAGGCTGGTTTGGGTGCCATGAAGAGATGAGATATCATGCAGATGAGAAAGATTAGGGTCCTTTCTATGTGTGTGTGTGTGTGTGTGTATTATTCATCATAATTTTACATGTATACCCTTGCATTATATAGCATTTGCAAAAATGTTTCTATAATTGCATTAAGGTTCCTATTACTAATTATAGGGACTTATTTGTGAATTGAAGTGTTTGAATATGAATATAATATTATGATGATGAATAATATATATGGATAGAAGAGACTTCCCAAGGTAAGTAATCCTAATCCTTCCCTTTTTTCATGCTATTATAAGAAACCTGTGATCTTGTTATGGGAAGGAGGAAAAATCTAAACCCTAAGCTTTGGGCTCCTCTAGTTACAAAGTTGAGAGAGAATTTTTATTTAATTCAAAAAGAATCATTACAACACTCATATAATTACACTCCAATATGACACTGATTGACTAAGTAGCTCACTTGACTAAACTTTGTACGTTGTAATACTAATCTAACTATTATGTCTAACACTTTTCCATGCTTAATCTTGATTTGATCATAATACCAGTTGTGAGGTCCTATACAAGGGTGGTACAAGCATGGTTTCAAATCTTGAGTCGTTTCATCTGATATGGGCAAAACATCTCGTTCTGCCAGCGAACCGACAATGACACAAATGATACCAGCCTTGGAGGCATCATATGGGACCTCCGGAGGTGTCGTCGGGTTTTGGTGATGCCTTTGGAGGAAGCCTCGAGCCCAACGACGCCTTTGGAGTTCGTTCGAGATGTGCGGTCGTACGCTGTAGTGGAACTAAGGTATTTAATTAAAAATTTAGGTCGATAATTTTAATTAACTCCTAGCTAAGATTGAGATAATTTAAATAGCCTTAATTAAAGCCTAATAAAATTACCCTATATATATTTAAATTTTTTATTTTTAAATATTTAGATTAGATTTTAATTTTTAATTAATATATTTTATATTTAAAAGATACCAAAATTATATCGGCACGGTATGATAGAGTACTGAAATTGTATTGTTCCGGTCTAGGACCGAAATTTTAGCACAGCTCGAGATTTTAAACCATGGGTACAAGTCTCTTTCATGATATATGAATATAGAAGTATAGATTGGAGCTTTGGCTATGGCTTAATCTGTCATCTACCAGACTTAAATTTTTAAGCATTCAATTTGTACTCTCTAGTAGAGTAGTAGAGGCTAGAAATTGGTGCGGTGATTACATATTTGGAAATTGGTGCGGTGATTACATATTTGTTTTCCTCTGTTAGATCCTTGAGTATTCATTAATGCTTGAGTATTTTGTTTCCTGTTGAATTTTTTGTACTAGCTGTCGTCTATTCAATAGTCATGCTTTAAATTACTTCTTAAATGAAGTACAAATGAATGTTTTTCTAGACATCTCGTCACAGGAAATTCCAACATCCAACTGTATCTGAATCCAGTTTTTCATGAATGTAGACTTGGTGCCACACCTATGATGGAGTTGATGATTGCTGCAGGAAAGGCTGTTCCGCAATTACAGCTAGAACATGGGCTTGCTATTGACCGTGTTTATACTGGATCATTTATGACTTCACTCGATATGGCAGGTCAGCTTATCCAAGAAGCTCCAGTCTTCATTGTTTCTTAGCACTAATCAATAAGACTGTATTTGAACAGGATTTTCCATTTCCATTATGAAGGCAGATTCAGCAATTCTGGTTCGTTTGGATGCCCCAACTCTGGCTCCATGTTGGCCTGTTGGTGCAGAAGGTAATTCCCCATTACTTTGTATAATTAGATTAGTTATTCAATTTTATCTAAACGCGCATTTGTTATAAGCATGAATCCATGGGAATGAACAACTTTGTTTAGTTTGAATTTTATATTTTATCTTATGATTTCCTTAATATCATTGGACCTAATGAATTTTCCATTTGTATGATTGTTCACAATTTACCATGATTAATGACAACCCTGAGCACCAATTTCATTCTTTCAGATGTGATGATTGAGATGTGAATATGATTGAAGCAACTATCCGAGTGTCTGACAATTTTGAATATGTTTTAGTATTACAGAACCTATCTGTAAAATGAATAAAAATGTTTACTGTTCAATAGAAATTTAATTGTCATATTCTTGAGGCTTCTAAATGATGATTTACCAAGTAATGCATATTAGTCTAGCGTTCTTCATTTTACAATGTACTTGGAGTATGAAGGTTGTAAAATATAGGTGAAGCATATTGACTAATGGACTCTGCATATGAACTAATTGTAACAAAAAGAACAGTATGATCCATGAGCTCTCAAGCTAGCTATGTGATGCATTGAGATCAAGATTCCATGCCTTGACATTAGTATGTGGCAACTAAATGCTGATGTTGACTTTTGTATTTTGAGTGTGATCTAGTGTATAGTGCTTAGTTTATCTGATTGTAAATCGAGTAACAAACAATAAACAGCAAGTTGAATAGTCTCACTAAGATGATGGGATTTTTATTGAATGTTTTCATATCCAAGATAGTTTATTTGGCTATTATTTTCCTTCTTTGTTAGTGTATATTTGTATGGATTTGCTGGTTACATTGCTGGTTGCATTCATTTTTTTAACTTGTCAAGGTCTAGTCTCTTGAACTGAGGTAGGTAATGTGAAGTTGTAGGTGATCGACCGCCTGCCAAAATTCCTGTTCCAGTACCAGTATCAAATGCAAGTAGCAAAAAAGAGGTAGAACATAGTTTTGTGCAGTACTTCTACTTCACTTTCTGTTGGAAACAGTATTTTCATATAACAGTTGAAGTCTAGCTCTCTGTCTGAGATGTTGACATATATATATATATATAGAGGAAAGATGATTGTTTCTTTAATTTGCTTCCAGTCTACAACTTCAACATCAACAAGCCATGTTAGTCCCAACCATATGAGATCAATTATATGGATTTTAGCCTTCCATAACTATGCTAGGCATATCATTGGTAATCAATCATTCTTAGTTTCTGTAAGTTGTTTCTTTAATCATCCTTTACCCACTACATGCTCAACTCTCTCCTACACTTTCAGCTCTAATTAATTTGTCATGTCTAACTATAAAATTTATCAATATTTTATAACATGCCCTCATTGTAACCTAGTTTTTCTCATTTTATCTACTGAACTTATATCTAATTTCTCTTGTCTAATAATTGTTAAGGGGGAAATTATTAGGGCTTATTGGTTAGTCCCCTCTACCTATATATATTGTATATTACCTTATTGTAATTTCACATATACAACCTTGTGTATTGGCATGCGTATGAGTAGGTTACAAACTCTCCGTTGTTTCCAACTAAAAGGGCTAAGTTGTTTCCAACTGTTGCAAATATGACCTTTCATTTTTGGAACTGTGGCAAATATATTTATTTTTGGACGTTATGAGGACTTAGTCCGTAAATCTATTAATATCATTCAAACAAATGAATGAAGTGATTATCTCCTTAGACTGCACCTTTTCCCAAACAAAGTGTCAGTAGATCTGAATTCCTCCCTTGTTAAATATTGGATTGAAAGGTGTGTGACAGCTTAATTATGACATAACATCTGCATGGATTAAGACTGGACTATTAGAATATGAAAATTAAGATAAACTAGGGACCATCTTATATAAGTTTTGGAGAGTTGGATGAACTAGGAGATTATGTACTTGAATGGACAATTTGGCTTTAAGTTTATATGAAGACAGGGGCATAATCTATCATGACCTGGAGGCTTCCATTTCTATATGAGAGATAACCTTCTTGCTCGGTTAATATTCATTCCTGCATAAAAAATCATAAATAATACCCAATAATGGTACACCGGACTGTACAAACATGAATATGCAACATTTTATTAAATGATGAAGAAGAATGTTAACAAAATATTTATCCCAAAACAATGACCCTACTATACCCATGACATGACTAACAAACTAATCTCATGTAGATAATGAAATAAAAAACACCAACCATGCAATAAAAAAATAAACTGAATGGTCTCTACAGAAACTAGCTTCAAAACTATCGCTGAGCATCTCTAAGCAACCATTCGTAATATTGACCAAATGTCGAAAAGCGTCTCAAGTTTGCGAATCTGGAGGTCAAAGGAAGGGAGAGTGAACATAATGTGTAAAACGGAAATAAGAGAGACGCGCATGAAAATATAATCAAAGAGGGCAACAATATAATTGACAATTTATGCTTTCATGTTTTTAAGCACCGTTTGATTATACCTCTTTCTTGTTATTCGTCTTTTATTCTCTTAATTTCATTAGTTCTCCTTAAGTTCTCTTTTCAACATTACACACATTACAGTCTTATTGTATCTGAAAAAATATAATTTATTAAGTGGGTGAACGACATGCAACATATCCATTAAGGATGTGTCATATAAATAAAGGTGAATGACTTGCAATTCACTTAATATGAATATATCATGTATAAATGTAAACATAAAAGTGAGTGATCCGCAACTCACTCAAGAGGGATGCATCGTATATGAGAGTGAACGAGTCACAATCCAATTATAACAAAATGCATTGTATCTATGCACCTATTCATAAGGTGAACAACCTTCAATCCACTTGAAAGAGATGTATTGTATCTATATGGGGTGAACAACTCTCAATCCATCCAATACGAAATATATCATGCATGTGCACATATACATATATATAGGGTGAATGATTTGCAATCCATCTGAAAAATCTCACATAAAAATAGGATGAATGATCTGCAATTCATCCAATGAGGTGCTTCATATAAAAATAGGGTGAATGACCCCCGCAATCCATCTACTGAGGAAAATTATTTTAATTTGGCCAAAGCCTATATGAACGCTGAAAAACTCGAAAATCCTTTTTAAAGCGCGGAGCAAATGCTCCATATTTATAGAGAAATATTTTATTACTAACTTGGTATAAATAACCTCATAAGTTTTATAAAGTATAGAACCAAAGTTCTATGACAGAAGGGTTACACTCGTTTCTTCATTTATTTAGTTGAGAAGCTATGTAATTTCTTACAAGTGTTGAGCTGAAGTCCTCTTGTATTTTTTAGTTATAGGTACTATATTAAGTAATTATTTATGATATTAGTCCACTCTTTATTTTTTTAAATAATTCAATTTTTCCCTTGTGTGTTTCATTAATAAATTTTGATAGGGAACAACAATTTGATAAACAACAAGAGTATAAAAGGACAAGCAAACATAAAGGATATGATCAAGCAATAGGAGTATGCAATTAATTTTTCTTCTAATGAAACATAATATAAACTGTAAAGAATTTATCTCTAATGTTCCTCTAGTAAATACCTAATTTGATCCTTAATAAAATTATTATTTATTTTTTTATCATCATGCACTAAATTAATTTATAGAAATAATCGAGCACATAAGATATAAATTTTAATCTACTTCATCTTTCTTAATCAGCAATCACAAATCAATTTTCTTTTCCTTTGTAGTTTGTAGGTTTAATCATGTACAAGGTAGATCTATGAGAACAAGCAGGAAGAAACTCCACATAAGTCGATTGAGGAGTCTAATCGGCTCGTTATTGTGGAGTGGCAGCGACAGCGACAATGAAGGCGTGCGGTGTGCGCAGCACTGGCAGTGGCAACAGCTGCGACGGCGGCAAAAGGATATGTGGTTTTGAAAAAAGATGGGGTTGAGGAAGATTAGAGTTAGGGAGAATTAAAAAGAGGTTAGGGCAGATGGGAAAGACAAAGTCACAGGAGAGGAAGGAAAAAAAATCGGGCTGTTGCTTTTTAATCACACTTTTGCGAAAACGTCGAAGAAGTTTTAAAATTTACAAGTACACCCTTTCCTTAGTAAATTTTTTTATTGATATAAAACAGTCAACTGATATATAATCATCAATTCAAGCTCTGTCTATCACCTCCCTGGCCTTGAATTTTGAATGGACATAGAATTGCTCGTATACCTTATTGATAGCTCAATGATTTGGTGAGTTTGCTTACTGACAATAAATTCATAGGAAACTCAAGGTATATAAAAGGCAGAGGAAAAAAATGGATAAATAATAACAGTAACCAATGGCTCAAATGGACGAGAGGGCAAGAGGTTAGAAAACGAAGTGATATTTTAAGCTTTTGAATTTAGGATGGGTATACATCAAGAAAGTAATAGACGCACCACCCACATAAATTTCACAAGTATTATGCCATGATGAGACATTTGTTGTAGCATGGAATCGAAGGAAATAGGAGTTTATTCCTAAGCAGTGTTGGAGCTAGGACTGGATTGTTAATTGGCAGGGCATTCATCCTATGAAGGTGGTTCAGATTGAGCCATATGACTGTTTTATGAGGTATAGCCAACTGGAATTCATGGAAAGTGCAAAACATATCTGTCTTATCTCTAAGCTTCTCATATTATATGAATTGGTGTCTACCTATTCCCTCTGCTGCTTGTGTCTTTTGTTATGATCTTCACCACCTCTCTGAAACCCTCCTCACTGTGGCTGAAGTAAAAGAGTAGGTCGATCTGACACAGGCATAATGGGTGGAACAGACATGGTAGAAGTATGCAACATCCTCATGTAGTCATCATGCAAGGAATGAAGTGCCATTAAGAATTGTCGTTTTCATTGTTTCTCCCATTCAATTTTCTGTGGTAATAAACATAGAGCTTGAGGGCTGCTAGATGAATTGATGGTGAAGTAGATGAAGAGTTCGACATTTTGAAGTGAAGGCATCTCATTTAAAGAATGAGAACACCACTTAACAACGATAACCATTATTGGTGAAACTAGAGTGCTGTTTTATTGACCACAAATGTGAAAGAGAGCCTTGTTCTAGGTTGGCATTGGTTGTAGGGATGCAAGTGGTGTTTTGCATAGCTTGTCTTACTGTATCAAACATTGGACTAGAACCAAACTGCATCTGCTACATTTGTTGTAATGTTGTGGTTGTATCTGCAGATAAGAAGCCTAATATCACCTACAAAATTGCATTTGACTCTAGGCAAATGTCTAGATAAGTTTGCTGGACTTATTCCTGTGTTGCACTGTTAGTTTCTGTGAGAAGAATTTAGTATGGCTGAATCCATAGACAAAGAAACAGAATTCGTATGTATACAGTATATACTGTAATGAATTTTGTGGCAAACTTTCATATTCCTGTTTTGCATAAGAAAACTAATACCAATTAAGAAACATTATAAAGAGAATACTGGAATGTAAAACAGTGATTAATGCACTTAGTAGGGTGATAATAAAAATGCTTATGATTGAACAGGTATTTGGCTTTTGGTGAAGTTGTCTGATGTAAAAAGTTTGAAGTGTCTTATGCACTGGAATCAATTCTTTTTGGGACTGTGTTGTTTAATTTCTGTTCTAATTTTTCTTTCCCCCTTTGGAATAGTAGTCAGCTATTTAGATGAACCACTGCTCGCTCTCATTCATAATGCTGCTGGCACTTAAATCGAAGTTGACAAATATATTTACCACATTAAAAAAATTCTTCATCACTCTGTATTGTAGTTTAATATTTATATGCGAGACATTGAATTAAGTTAATGATAACATAGCTTGTTTGCTTCTTGTTGTATTTGCATACATCAAACCAGATGTAAATTGTATTTTGTTGATTTCTTAGCTTTTCATATTTTGGTGATGGCTTTATTCAGAAGTAGAAAATATTGCATTAAATTGCACCCCTTATGTGTATTTTCCTTGTAAATTACTCTTTCTTCAGTCGATAATGAGTGAACCAAGAAAGCTTAATGAGCTAGGCTGCATATTACAAGTTGCTATTGAGGCAGCTGCACAAGAGATAATTAATCTGACAGAGAAACTAAATGAGTGGGACAGTAAAGTGGGTGATGGTGATTGTGGGAGTACTGTGAGTAAACTTCATGATATCACTGATTTTCATTTTAGTAAACGTTTGTTTTCTATGTTTAAGAAATACTGTGTTTACATCTACAGATGTACAGGGGTGCTACAGCTGTTCTTGAAGACATTAAATGGTATGCATTCTTTCTAGTGCTATAGGCCAGTAGAAGGATCAAAAACCAATTAGGCGCTTCCTTTTTGGATTCCTATAGTGCACCTACTTTTATTTTTTTTGCACTATTTTAGGCTGGATTAGGCACATTCAATTTTCAATAAAAGGTTTAAATAAACATCAACTGTTTATCTTGCAGAAGGTTAATGGAAAGATTGATTTCAGATACTAAGGATCACAATATTAGATAGTTTAAAAAATCATTATTTTCACAGGAAAAATTGTTCCAAGTTTAGTCAAGCATAGTTGATATCTTGTATGCATACTAATTTACAGCCAAATTTGATTGATTTGAAGTTTCTTTGGACCCTCTAGACAGTTATCTATTTTTACCTTTATTTCTCTTCAACTGTCAATAGTTGAATATATGATGATTTAAAAATATATTTGCATGATGAAGTGTCATAGAGACACAATTCAAGTGTCCTTTCTGCATGCCACCATTCATTATCTAATTCTAGTTTACTTCACAGTTATCCGCTGAATGATGCTGCAGAAACAGTAAATGAGATTGGAGCCTCGCTTAGAAGGGTTATGGGCGGAACTAGTGGAATCCTGTAGTATATCATTACTCTTATAAAAAATTTTGTTTCCCTTTTTCACATGTTCATTTTCC
This sequence comes from Curcuma longa, assembly GCF_044706935.1. NCBI lineage: Eukaryota > Viridiplantae > Streptophyta > Magnoliopsida > Zingiberales > Zingiberaceae > Curcuma > Curcuma longa. The sequence continues at coordinate 517,654 of NW_027435602.1, read as the reverse complement.
TGTATTCCATTGTTAGCATATGGATGCGTTTTACATTATTATTTGTGGTGTACTAAACAGGTATGACATATTCTGCAAGGCTGCATATGCAAGCTTGAAACAAAATCAAGTTATTTCATCGAGACAATGTAAGAAAAGTTTTTGTGGCTCATAGGGTTCCTTTGCTGGGTTAGTAATTGTAACAGAGTGATGCACTGATCAGGGGCTACTGCTCTAGAGGCATCTGTAGCAGCTGTCAGTAAATATGGTGGTGCAGTTGCTGGATATCGGACTATGTTGGATGCACTAATTCCAGCATCTGAAGTTCTAAGAGAGGTAAATTAAGGCACATCTTTTCCCCTTTGGTTTGTCCTCGTTTTTGACAAAGGTTTATCTTAATATTTCCTATGGTCAGAGATTGGATGCTGGAGATGATCCTTTAACAGCTCTTCTGTTATCTTCTGAAGCAGCGGTGACTGGGGCTGAGTCTACAAAGAATATGCGTGCCCTGGTATAGTATTCTGCAGCTGATGTTGTGTTATGCATTATGCCACAAAAAAGCATCTTTAAGCAGTTGCATTTGATGGTGCTGGAGTAATTAATTATATCATGTGTGATTAGTCCCACTTGAGTATTTAATTATAGGGTATATATATATAGAAATTTTATTGCAATAATATAATATTTTATCCCTCTTAAGTTGGTATTAGAGCCAACTCTCTACTAGGGTTTTGTTTTCTATGATAATCCCTTTGGTAGAGGCTGGAGTTTAATTTTTTCCTTTTTTGTTTATGCTTCCTTTTTCCACATGACAATCTAATCTTTCAACTTGATCACCATTGATTTGTTACTTGTGCTTCCCTCCAAAGTAGTGTTATTACTGCACGTCTCAGATCTGTGGCATTGAATTAGTTGCTTCCTACATCACACGCTGTCTCTCCCATTCTCAAATCACGTTTATCAATTACCGGCCTGAATCAGAAAGAACCATATGACTTTTTTTGAGGCCTCCACAATATCATGTTCTTGTACCTTGTTACCACCCGAGTCTTCCTAAAGCAGCCCAATAACCCCTGAAGGATGCACTTCAACTAGCCTAGGGGTCAATTAGAACTAGCAATTTTCCAAAAGAAAATCGGAAGATCTACTCAAACAAGACAGGCGATAATAGTTGAGAAAAATTAGATATTTGAAGCATTTATTTCCATAATCTTCAAATTACTTTTCCTATCTTTCTCAAATTAAGGTATCAGTAGTAGCCTATCTTTGTATCAGTATTTAGCTCCATTTATCACTATTTGACATCCATTTAGCTTAACTTGATATCTTAACTTGAGAAGGATATTTGAATATACTTGTATCACCATTTATTGCTACTTAACATCCATTTAGTGTTGATACACTAGTTAAAAGCCTTTGTTGTACTAGGTCATCATAGGTTACGCACATTTTGTTGCTTGTATAGTTCAATGCATGTATGTCTATATGCTTGTACTCTGCTCCAACATGACAAAAGATGTACAAACACGCAGGCTGGTCGATCTTCTTATGTTGCTCCTGATCTACTATCTTCAGTTCCTGATCCTGGAGCAATGGCAGCAGCAACATGGTATAGAGCTGTTGCTCTTGCTGTCGAGAGCAAATTTCATCCATCAAAAAATTAATCTTTTGGTATACCGTATGAACTACAGTAGTATCACACCTCAGCGGCAATTGTTCACATTTTGATAACTTTGCTCATTTGTTTTCCGCTTGTGCTAGCATGAGCTGAGAAAGCTGTTATACTTGTCCCCTTGTCATTTTACTGTATTGTAAGAACCTTGAATAAAGGAAGAGTTTACTAGTTTATTACCCCCCAATATACTGTTGTAATCTAACATTGAGAAGAAGATTCCTTTCAGCAATTTCATTCTTTTTTTTTTTTTTGAAAAAAAAGTGTGGTTGCTCCATGGTGTATGGACTGATTCATCCAGCGTAAATACACAAACTCTCCTAGATACTAGCCTTAGGATTTCTGTGGCTTATTGAAACAACTAGTTTTATGAGTTGCTAGAAGTGATTTTGTGAATGAAGGATATCACAATATTTTATTCTTGACTTATTTACTTTTGATTACACCATGATTTTTATTTACAAGTCCTATGCATTTATTTGTACCATGCAATTGGTATTAAGGATGAAGGCTACAATTGACATCTTAGGTAGGAGCATCAATTGGGAATATCTTAATATACAGTTGCATAATCAAATAGATAAAAAAAAACATTTCACTACAATCTAGGATTGGCTTGTTTTGTATATCGAGACACATAGAAATAAGTGATATATTATGATAATGATTTTGGAGTAGGATGCTTGTTATGATGCATTTAGATAGACCTATTGTCATCTTGATATAGGAATCATATAACGACCAATCATTAAGAAGATTTTTGTACAAGTCATGTACATGTAGCTCAATGATTTATATGATTGAAAATTATTTTTAAATGTTCATTTAAAAATAATTTTAAAAATTTTGGTGGTATCTATCTATTGATAGAAGTTTTAGAAATCAAAATGATACAAACTTTTGATTGAAACACTAAGCATGTTAAGACATTTTAACTTTGTATCAATTTTAAAAAATAAAAACTACTTTCATAAAAATAAAATTTTTGTGATAAATATCAACATGAATTATGTTTACACTAAATTCTATGATTTTTTCATAAAGTATAGAATTATTTCTTGATTTTTGAAACTTGACTACTAAAGATCATAACACTCAATCAACTGAAAGTTTACTTTAATTGAGCTTGAATTTGTCTAAAACTTTGATTTCAAAATGTCTTAACTAGAATTTGTGTTTCGTTTAACTCAAGTTTTTATTTATTCTCTAAACCTCTCAAATTGTCGTGTAAGTATTAGAATTCTTGATTATGAATTCAAGAAGACTATGGATTCATGATTATGATTAAAATGTGGGGTTCACTTAGAAAAATTGTATTTGAATGTTGAATAAAATGAAAAAAAATGAAAAAAAATGATGTAAAAGTTCAATTTGAACTATAAGATCTATTTTTGTCAACAGAATGGGAAAAAGTCGTAATCGTTGAACCACCCATATTCAATAGTGGATATGTGACTATTCATGATATATGTTAAGATGAAACTCTTAGGCCCTATTCTAGGGTTTATGGACTTGTAAGGGAGTGATTACTCAAAAATCTTACTATTATTTTTTCTTACTAAAGAAAACTAACTCTAAGATATGGCCGTTTATAAATTATTTTGTAGACATTTTATGTCATTGTTTAAAGTGGGATCTGTTTTATAAGTCAATTTGTGCCTTATAAATTAAATATTTTGATCATTATAAGCTTTTATAAAGGATGTATGAATTAAGAAAATATAATTTTATTGAAATGTTTTCTAGTGTTGCAAGAAGGTCTTGTTGTTTTCATTGTTTCTCTTTATTATTATTTTTTCAAAGAATGGAAATAATAAGTTTGTTACGCGTTGACTAAGTTTGGTAGTATGCACTTTGAGGAAAGGAACACCATGAATAATGCCTTTGGCTCTTCACCACTATACAACCAACCACCTTTCTTTAACTTTATCCCCAAGTGGAATATACCAAGAATATATATATAATGACAACTGCCTTTAGGCTTTCCACCACTATGTGCCAACTACCTATGCAAAATCAATGAGCTAGTGATGATTTATTTTACCTAGCAATGCATATCTTAGCACACAAGCATGGACCACTCCTTGATATATCGATCAACTCATCTTCGCCTTGTTACCTTCTTGGATCGACAAAGTGTTCTTCAAAGGCCATTTACAACTAAGCAAAGGTAATGACGATACAATTCGTACAAGTGAAACAAAAACACTCGCATCAAGCTGACAAACTCTCATGTTAAAGTGTTTTATGATACTTTCATATGCATTTTACATGTTCTGAACTAAACCTGAGATGCCACTGAAGTAATTAATGAAGGTCAGCTTGATATTTACTTAGTTTTGTTCCTCTAGAGATGCCACTGAACTAAACCTCAAGATCTTGAATCTCATTGGCATAAGTGAATGGAGAAGGATTTGATTTGGTTGAGACTCTATAAATTTTGAAGGGTTTATATTTGGGATAGTTGCAGCGGCAAAAGCTTTGCTAGCACAACAAAAATGGTTTATTTTAATTTTTCTTAGGTCATGTTTTATTATGATATAATTAAATCAAAATAAAAAATAATAATAGAAATAGAAATAACTTACATTTGCATATTCATTCATGGAAGTCAAATAAAATTATATTTAACCTTTAATTATTCATCTTGCTTAGATATCTCATCTTAAAAAAGATGTGTTGATGTCCAATCATAGGAAGAAGAATGACTTGTTAATTATCCAACAATGATCGCTATAGGGGGAAGGGTTAATAGCGTGCTTGCAAATCAAAATTATTATTTTATTTTGTTGTGATCTCGGTAAGGTTAAAAAAACATATTAGCAAAGGAATCAATAAAAATAAAACACGCATATCACATAGAAACACATACGATATAACGTGCTTTGGCAACTCCTACTTTAATTCACAGTTTATGATCTTTTAGATGGATCACTTCTAGAATCCTTTATCTTTCTTCTCTTTCTCTTACAAAGTTGGCAAGTATAATTTAGAAGACATATACAACAGAGTTCTAGAGTTTTGAAAAGAAAGCTCAACAACAACAATGAGAAACAATATGATAATCTCTCTGCCAATTATTATCTAAGTGGCATGGCCTTTAAAGCCTCTTTCAAAATCTCCTCCATGCATTGAAATCATGGCATGTTATTGCTGACATTACATTTACTAGTTGATTGATACATCAGTATTAGTCGTTTGATAGATCATTTCTTGTAGCTCGTAACTAATTTCTACAACGGCTACTTCACTCCAAGGGTCATCTATCAATTAGTCATCAACCATCAGTTGACTAGCCTTAATCAAATCTCGTGGCTTGTGATAGATTCTTGTGTTTTCTTAGATAACACCTATATCAGTCAATTGATCACAAATAATTAGTTGACTAACCCAACAAAAATACAATATAAAATATTTCTTAGTCAACTGCACCAATTGAATGGACCATTAATCAACTTCTCATATGCAATCAATAGATTGCACTATAAACAAACATACAATAAGTTTCTTAGTTGAGTTGAATTGCCCTCAATAAATTATTAATTTGACTTCATCCCATCTAATATTTGGATCCGTCTAAGTTGAGTTCCACCACTCAAATACAATTTCATTCAACTCTCATTTATAACTAGATGTCTTCTACCACATGACATTCTCTCATCAAGCTTCTTGTTCCTTAAATACATCGAGTCCTATGACTCCCTTCCTGTGTCATTGTTCTCCCTTTATTTATGTAGCACATCTCTGACATTTATCTTCTAAGCTTCTTATCCTTAGATGCATTAAGCTCTCTAGCTCCTTTTCTATTCCATTCTTCTCCCTCCAACTATGTATTCTAGCTAGTTTTCAAGTACAACCACCTCCAATGCTCCTCATGCACCCTGTGATACCTCAAGTGTTATATACCACCATTCTCCAATCTTCTAGTTGAACCACCAAGTTCTCTGTGTGTATACCTAAGCCCTTGCACATTTATGTAGAAACATGATAGTCAGGCAGAAGGGAGGGGTGTGTTGGTTTTTTTGGCGACGAAATTTCTCGTTTCGTCGCAGATAAGCATACCATTCTCCAATCTTCTAGAATTAAACCTTGAACCACCAAGTTCTCCATGTGTGTATACCTAAGCCCTTGCACATTTATGTAGAAACATGATAGTCAGGCTAGAAGGGAGGGGTGTGTTGGTTTTGGAAGCATTACATAAAATCTAGAATTTTGATATATGACTAAGGTTAAAATTAGGTATATTGAAATCTAACAAGTATGTGTCTAGTGGAGGTTACTTGATGGGAAATGAAGTCATGATTTAAAATTAAGCAGAAGCTAAGTCCTAGCTAGGCTAGACACTACAAATCCTGATTGGGGATGAGACAGTACAAGTCTTGATTGGGAGCCAAGCAAAAAAATTCTAGTTGGAAACTAGATATTACAAGATCAAGTGGAGTCAGTTGAGAGCTGAAGGCTTAGCAAGAGTAAGACCAAGTAGATGGGTTAGTTGAAAGCTAAACATCTAGCTATGACAACTCACACTAGATGAGTCAATTGGAAAACGTCTAGCTAAGGTAAGTACGAGTAACTTTGATATTTCAATCATACTCATTATGTATATTAATCTAGTACTGAAATAGACGGAAAGATATTTTGAAAAATCAATGCGTCCTTCAGTAAAAATAAAAGTGTAGTGCACCCTTTGAAAAAATTTATAAAAAAATTAAGCATGCCCTTGCAAAAAAAAAAAAAAAAACTAAGAATCTATATAAACTCTATAATACAAGTCACTTGTTCTCGTTTAAGAATTCATCAACCCAATGTTCATCTTCTGTTTCTCCTCTATGTTGCATAGTTTACCTTCCTTTTTTTAATCAAGGTATCCAACTTTTCGAACCATCTAATCTTAATTAGCAATCATCAATCTAGTCCTATAGAAATTTTTCATTGGTCATAAGAATAAAATTAAGAAATATAAATGAATCCGGATAGAAAATCCAACATCATGAGTGATTTAAAACTACGGACATATGAAGTACCGCATTAGACTCTTACCATCGCACCCAGCCTATAGGAGACTTACAATTTTTTATGTTTGATGGGATGAATGCTAGACTTCAAACTGTTGTATGATTGGAATGTGCGGCACTGTAGAAGAGGGTAAGAGTTCGAATTCCGATAAATTAGGACAATATCCTTCTCCGTCATGAACAATTATAATTTCTTAATTTACCGCTAAGATAGCAAATTCAGAAAAAGAATGTGCGGCACTGTCTTTCAAATTCCTTATGCTAATTTTTTTATTAAACAGTGCCCCTTATACTGCTGTTGCAAAAGGTTAGGTTTGCCTGCACTGCCTGTTTTAACGGAAGTAAATGGTCGAGATGGACTTTTGTTCATAAGAATAAGGCCATATGGCTGCCGCGCTTGAGGCCATGTGACTTTTGTCAGAATAATCTTCTTCCATGAACAGAGACACACCAGTGGCAATCTTGTAACTGCACCATCATAATTCATTCGTGGAAGAAGAGGCATGCAAGAACGAACGCCTATTTAAATGATCCAAGTTTTCAAATCGGAGCCAAGAATGGTCGAAGACGACGACCAATTTCAATTCTGCACCATGTCTCGAAAGCTCTGCCTTTTCTCTGTATTCTTCCTCCTCGCCGCCGAGATCAGGACGCCACTCGGGGCCTCGGAGCTGCCGAGGTCCGCCAGGAAGAACGCGACGGAGTTCATCCGTTCGCGTTGCGGCGCCACGCAGTACCCCGGCCTCTGCTACACCTCGCTCGCAGGCTACTCCAGCGCCGTCCAGCAGAACCCAGCCCAACTCGCCCGCCTCTCCGCCAACGTCACCCTCTCCCGCATCGCCGTCCTCATGGCCCGCGTCGCCGTCCTCGCCCGGGCCTGCCACCCTCGTAACGCATCCGCGCCCGCCTGTCCCGAGGCCGCCGCACTGAGGGACTGCGCCGAAACCCTTGGATACGCGTCCGACCTGACGAGGAAGACCGAAGGCGAGCTTCGCGAGCTGGTGGAGGGGCCGGCGGCGGGGCCGGCGGATGCGTCTTGGCGGGTGTCCAACGCGCAGACATGGCTGAGCGCTGTGCTCACCGACGAGGAGACGTGCGCCGACGGATTCGAGGAGGTGGCGTCCGGAAGCCTCACAAAGGCCGACGTGAGCTGGCGGCTACGGCGCCTGAAGCAGTACACCATCAACGCGCTTGCCTTGGTCAACAACCTCGCCAGTTACTGATAAACTAGTCATGATGTTGGAGTTTATTAGAGCTAGAGTCCTTTAGTTTATTGCTTCTATGAGTATTATGCTACTTTTAAAATTATATCTACAAGTCAACAATAAAAATAATGTCATTCTTGACTTTATCCAAAGGTCAACGCCAATGTAAGCACGACTGAGATCGAATTTATTGAGCCGACAGCCGCCTGAGGAGTTGATGTTGTTCCCTCGATGAACAATCCCTGTTAGTTCCCTCGATGACTTGACAATTTGTTGTTAGATTAATTATTCTAGTTGTTTAATTTGCAATAGTATCTAACACTTATCATCAATCAATCTAAATTGTTTTAGGCAATTACCTAAGGCTTTGTAGCTTAACCAACATTCCACCATGACCACTTAGTAGTCAATCAGTTTGGCACGCACTAAGATACTAAATCTTTAGACTGCCAAATTTGATAGTATAGTATTTTGGAGTGCATGGATCATAAGGATAGTTGCACAAACATATGCCACAATGCTAACATATGTTTTTTACATATATAATTCATAATTATGCAGTCTCAAGCTCCTTTTTCATGGTCTATGTGTCTAGGATCATTATCTTCGGGACATAATTAAGTTGATTATGACGGACGAGGTAATGCCTTCCTCCGTCGTGGCTAACTGTAGCTTTCTGATTTACTTCATCACAGATAGTAATGAGGTCGACCGTGTTAGACCGCTCGGATTTCACCTTTTACTGAAATGTATATAGGATCATCACCTCCGGACATAGTTGAGTTGATTACGACGGAGCAGAGTTGCTGAAGTGGACAAGGATAGAATCTCGACGAAGCTAAGACAATGCCCTCCTCCATCGTGGCTAACTGTAATTTCTTGATTTTCCTCCTTATAAATGGTCATAGAGCTAACTGTGTGGAGTGATGATAGATTCCACTTTTTTGTTGAAATGTGTATAGGATTATAAAGAGGATAGAGAGGTGAATAAACTTGCTCACAAGGTTTTCTTCTTTACCAAAAACAAGTTACACAATGAAAAAAATAATACAAAGATAAACAACGATAAAAAGAAGATCAAACCATTAATGAAGTTTGGTGTTTAGCATGATTCGACTGTCCTCTTAAGGACTTCTACTTCACGACAATGATTTTTAAGATGATGAATAACTCTTCAAAAATACTCTACTTCTCTTTCTCGATCAATAATTAGAGATAGAGAAATCTCTTATAATGTCTTTTATAAAAACAAGAATGAAAATATAAGATACAATGAATAAAAAATGAAGTGGAGCACAATATATGAGAACTTAGAGAGTAAGAAATTAGGCTTTGATTCTTTATATAGTGTCTCTTGAAACTGCTTTGAGTCCCTTTTAAGTAAAAAAATAAAATATATAAAAAATTATTTATGTAAAATTATAAATTAAATAAAAAAAGTTTAATGAGGGTTCCGGACTGTCTTTAGTATCATCTTATCTTAAAAAAGTATTATTTATAAAATTATAGCGATTATTTTAAAATACCAGTTATAAAGATTTATGTGCGGACAACAATCCGACCGTTAAGGGGCCGAGCCAGGCTCTCCGTACATCGCCACCCACGCGTGATATTATGCGACATACTGGAACCAAGAAGGTGTTGAATACGTGTGTCTACGCTTGCAGGTTGCAACGTTTGGAGGGAGAGAGAGAGAGAGAGAGAGAGAGAGAGAGAGAGAGAGAGAGATGGTAGGGCAAGAGAGGATGACGGAGCGACGGAGCCACGCGTGCGGACGAAGCGAGACGATACTCGTGGGAGAAAGAAAGGCGCGAGGCGGACGAAGGCAACGATATTCGCGGACGAGGGTTTGGTTTTCGCCGACGCCTCCTGAGGCAGAGTCGGGCTCTTGCGACATCTGAACCCCCGCCCATCTCCAACCCTGTTTCGATGCCGCATTTTGGTGGGTTTCGCATAGCAACGTTTTGATCTTGGCTTGCCAGGTTCGGCGTCCCTTTTCTCCCTCTGCCCTTCGATATCACCTTCGACTACTCATTGACGTCGCCATCTGTGATGGTTTGTGTTTGTTTTTTTTTTAAGTTGAAAACATTGATCGTAGTTTATCGAGAATCCACACAAAAATGTTCGGTTTAGGAAAAACGAACAAATGAATGACTCAACGTTGAAAGGGCAGCAACCCAGGGTTTGCTTTGCAAGAGTTCAAACACAGGGGCAAACTGAAGCACGGATTTGTGGACCTATGGACCCTAAAATGTAGTAATTGGAAGAAGTTCTGTGAACTGACTATAATGCATAGTCTTTAGGTGTCCTGCTTTGTCCTTTGTTATGCAACATTTTTCATAGTCTAACCATGCCAGTTTTATATCATAAATAGATCTTGTTGTATAAGTCTTATCTTATTTTATTTACTTCTTCCATCTTATTCTGTCCAGCTGGTAGAACATTTGGAATTGCCTATTTTTCTTCATTCTCCTGTACAAGTTCAAGTCAGTAGCAGATGGCCTCTTCTAATAGCAGTGAGAATGTGGTGCAATCCAAAGCTTGTGGGGAGGGAGATACAAATGTGTGGACAAAGTCCTCTGAGAATCCTGACAAACAAACAAATAAATCTCCTAATTGCGATGTTAGTAAGAACTTTTATTGCTTGAACGATACAATCTTTTGATTTTGTATTGTCTCACACTAGTCTCAAACAGGTCAACTGTGTAGTTTGTGTTAGTTTTTACAATTTGTTTCAATTTTGAATCTAATTGATCTTACTTTAGCACTTCTAAGATGGTTTTCATGCTTGATTGGGTGAGAAGTTTGTTATTTAACTTTCCTATCCTGTGGCAAAGTCAGATTGACAGCATAATGCCTTGTTACTAAAACCAGTGTCTTTGTTCCTGAGTATGTTTAGTACTTGCAATTTCATTTTGATATCGAACTCCTTAGCTCATTTATGCACATCATTTTTTCCCCTCCATTTTCATTCTCAATCAATGGACTGAAAACTCTTTCTCTTTTGATTTTGAACTTGGTAATATGTCCATATCTAGCTATATCTATTCATCTTAACTTTTTTTTCCTTATTTTATCATTATTGGAGTTCACTAATTGCTCAGGATAGTAGATTTGAATTTTAGCATTCTAATTTCTACTTCATTATCATATGTATTGTTTTCAAATCAGACCCATAAAGTATGATAGGATACAAAGTTTTACATCTCATTGTCAATATTAGTCTTCTTCCTCATCAGTAATAATACTATAACATTGTTGACTTGTATTTATACATGATATATGTCGATGCCAGTGTGATCGTATCACTTTATAACTTTGCATGAATTTAGACATTTCTGTTGACATAATTTCTTGACTCTTTAATCATTCATGCACTTATTTCTCTTAATAAACTATTCGTCACTCTATAATTGATTTAGGAATGACATTAAACCTTCATAATTTTATATTTTGTTTACCCTACTAAATTTCCAGTTGGCATATCAATTTATGGCTTCTTCTAAAAAGTCTCAGATGAGGGGAAAAAAATTAAAGTTGATCTTTCTGAAATTGCATACAGGTTTAAAATGAAAGGCAATACAATCTTATTTCAATTTTTAAATATTATCAGTAAACTTATGTAGTTATGTTTACGTTTGCTTTCTAGATCAATGATATGACCTCAGTTTCCTAATTATTGGTTTAGTCAAATATTTGAGAATTTTGAAAGCTATGATTTTAGTTTTTGATGCTACTTACATAAAAACTTGAATAAAAATATCATGAAAATAATCATGTACTGACTTTTTGGGGGCTTATTGTGTGTCAATCGGCTGGTACAATGAAGGTTTTGCTCTTGCCCACAGGCACTACTCAATATTTAAAACTTTTATTAGCCTTGGCTATGAACTATAAGGTGTCACAGTACCATTATACTTGGCCACATCTGGCTTTGCCTAGATTAGATATTGAAAAGCCTACTTGTTGCTCTGTGTTTGTACAGTGGATTCGTTAAACTGTACTGTTATTTACAGTGTGATACTAGTTATTAGGTAATTTTATTGGTCTTGACTGGGAGAACTAAACTTGGTCACCTACAATACCTTTAGCTTCCTTAAAATAAGACATGCAAAAACCTAATTGTTGCTTAGTTTTGGTATGGTACAATTTTGTTTACTCCACCATTCTTCTAAACTATGATAATATTTTCTTAAACCATTACACATACCATGAGTGGTTGGATAGATGTGATATCACCAACAAGTTGTGTCAGTCCTAACTCTTTGGAGTTTTGCAACTCATTTTAAGATTGTCACTAGAAAATTTCATATTAATTGAATCATGTTTAATTATGTTAAGATAAAGTTTCCTTTTTTCCCTCTACCTTTAACATTTTCCATTCTCATGGCTTCAACTTATCTAAGTATAGAATGTATTACTCTAAGTCATGTTAAACATAATAATTGTTCATTTTTTCCCTCTACTTCTACTCTTTGCTTCTTCCAAAATTCCATAGATGTATTAAGGATAGCTTCGAGTAGGATCTAGATCGTTCCATCATTGATAATATATTGTATAGCTCCTCTATCTTGTTCCAGGAATAGTATTGCTAGTATTTTACATGTATTCAATGAAGCATGATTGCATCTTAAATGCTCCGTTGTAAGGCACAATTTTGTTAGTGCATTGTATAAGCAGTTACTTCAATAACATGTCATGTCTGCATGCTTTCCTTTCAACCAGACTTTCTTCAAACAAGGTGATAGATAATGAATGCTAGATGTGTTTACTGCAGGTTTTCAAGAGTGGGTATCTCTTTATTTCATCTAAAGGTACACTTCTTTGCAGTTCCTAGCATTTTATTATTTCAGTTTGTTAATGATGGAGCAGTTAACTTGCTCATTTGACCTTTTCTTATACAAACACCTCAAAAATTTTCTCATTTAGTTTGTTAGTTTGATAATTACCACAAACATTTGGAAGGCATTATTTTTTAATAATTTCTATGTTGTTTACTTCCTAAATTCATACTTCCAAGACACCTGGTGCTCTGTGTTATGCTTTTCTTCTTGACCTCTCTCATTATTAGAAAATAGAATTGAAATAATGAGCTTACTTAAATTTGCTATCTCAATTTTATATTTCCAAAAAGGGATGAGATAAACACAGTGAAGCATATTTTTTGTATTCTAGAAATGCATCATCTGACATTTACTTAGCCCTCAGTCTTAAAGCCTAAAAGTTCACCTAGTGGATGGAAGGAGCCAAAGCAATTGTAGCAGTGACTCAACTTTAGAAAGTGAAAATGTCATCCAAAGGAAGCCCTAGCCATAGTGAACATGTTACCCATAGGAAGCCTTACCCATTTTAGATTGCATGTGTATAGTTGTCACTTCCAGCTCATGCTAGGCCTAAGGTTGGCTTGTAGCCCATGGTGAATAATAATGTTAAGAGCACAGTATAAAAATTTAAATATACTAAAATGCATATATCAAATGAAAACATGACAAACATGAATAACATGATTATCACAATGCCATCTAGATGTCAAGACTCTAGAAAGTGACTATAAATTGCAATTTGGTAAAAAAATGAGGCATGTGCATGAATTTGATATCTTAACTAAGAGCTGAAAGGAATAACAACTAAAGTTCATATTGAAGTTATCTCATTCCACTTCTACATTGAGTTAACTCATAATAGGCGTCGTCATTCTTTAGGATAACATCAATATTTATACTTAGTTATAGTCAATTAATACTATTGGTTTATCACAAATAAATGCAATCTTAATTATTACCATATATTATCACAAATCAATCCACTTAATTATCAATTATCACAACCACAAATAAATAGACTTAATTTTCACTATCTTTTTGTAATCACCAAGCTATTTAATTATCACCATTTATTTTTTCACAAATGAATCCACTTATCAACAATAAATTTACTAAAAATTGAATCACTATACAAACTCTCACATATAAGTAGTGTCATCTAATAAGTGGGTTAAAGTCCTCATCGATAATAACCAAAAATATAGTGCCCTTGTGCAAATAAATATTGACCACGAACGACCCATGCTACCGTATCTTTTTGGGCAGTTAGGAACTTTGATAAAAGGTTATATGAGATTTCACTTTTTAGTATTTACATGGTTTAAAATCTTTTTCGTGCCAGGCGAAATGGGCGAAATTTACTGAATAGCTCGTTGCTCGACACCGGTACCACCGTAGGGAATCTCCATGGGTTGCAATGGGGATGCGTGCACGACAACCACCTCGGGTCACATCTTGGCAGGGACATGGAGGTTGTCACGACCTTCGCGGGTTACGATGGGGACGCGGAGGTCGCATTGATGTCTGCGGATTGCGACGAGGCCGTTGTGACCTTGGCATGTCGCGGTAAGGCCCTGTTACCTATGGGTGTCGCGGCAAGGCCTCCTCCCGAACCTCGGGTCGCGGCGAAGCAACCGCAACCTCGGCGGGCCTCGTTGCATCCTCGGCAGTCTTGCCGCGACCTCGGTGGGTCGCGCGCGAGGTGCAAGCAGACAGAACATAGGAAAATTAAAATTAAGTTAATAAAATTTATATTAATAATTTCAATCAATTCATAACTATACAGATAATCTAAACAAGCTTAATCAAACCATAATAAAATTATCTCATTAATTTAACATATATATATATTATTTATTTTAATTTTGAAAGTATATAATAAAATTTTTATTTATTTATTTACTATATAAAAATGCCTAAATCTCATATTTTTTTCTTTTTATCCTTTTAAAAAAATTATTTTCTTTTTTTTTATATTTTATTTTTTTAATATTTAGATTAAATTTTTTATTTTTTATTTTTAATGAATATATATTATATTTAAAAAATATCGAAACTATATCGACACGTCACGATATGGTATTGAAACTGTATCATTCAGGTCCAGGACCGAAATCTCGACACGGATTGAGATTCTAAACCATCAGTATTTATTTCACTATTTAAAATAGTTCTTGCTTCACTCAAGTATTTATGCAATAGGTATTCAACCATGGGTTCTCATGTTATTTGATTATGTTATCTTCAAATAGAGACCAACCTATGCCATTGTTGAATAGATATTATTCCAATTTAACTATATATTAGAAGATCTCTCAAGATGGTGCTTTATAGCATAAAAAAGTGGCCGTACAAGTATCAACATACAAATCAACATGCAATATAAAGGGTAAACCAATTTAAAGTTATGTATCAAATGAAAAGTGACTAAAGTGTCAATATTATCTTTTGAAAATAACCTCTCCCTATGTAAAATCCACGTGATCACCCATATATAGCTAGGTGTGCTCCCCAAAGTGAGTATCTACAAATATAACTATATGAACAACTTAAAAAGGCTCAACATAAACTAAACATGATGATAACACGACATTTAGGAAATAATTAAAATTTAAAATCAATGGTTCCCATCCTAGTCCAATTACCCTAGTGCAATCTCCTTCCTAAACAAGATACACCACACTAATATAAGCGTTAAGATAACCCTATAACAATAACAAAAATATAATAATACCAAATTCTTACCTCATAACTCTTATCGGTCTAAGAACCTGAGTGGGTGTTTAAATGATTTGAAGCAATCATACGAAGTTAACTTTAACAAAGTTACTAGTTCGAAGTAGGTGTTGTTTTGTAGCACTATCACGAAAGTGACGATTATTACCGTAAATTGATTGTGATGAGTGGTTCTGCAGTTTTTTAAAAAATAATCTTAGTGGCCATGGTTAGTTTTGACTTTGGTAACAAGGTAGGAGGGAACTTGAGGGAAAGACATACTATCGATGGGAAATAGACAATAGACGTAATGATTCATGCTAGGGCTTTGGACTATCAAAGGTATTTTGTGCACATGATAGTTGAGCATCGATATTAGAGCACATGATGTTGGACACTATAAAGCATGGTTTAAAATCTTGACCCATGTCGAGGTTCAGTCCCGAATTGGAACGATATGGTTTTGATATCATATCGTGTCATATTGATATAGTTTTAGTATTTTTTAAATATAAAATATATTAACTAAAAATTAAAAAATTTAATTTAAATATTTATAAAATAAAAAATATATATTTAAAAAATATATATATTAAATTAATGAGATAATTTTATTAGGGTTTAATTAAACATATTTAAATTACCCTTGTTATATCTAAGAGTTGATTAATAAAACCCTAAGTTCCTAATTTATTGCCTTCGCCCGCGATTGCTCGCGACTTGTTCCTCGCTGCCAACAACTATGGGGCTCACGCAAGGTGTCCGCTGGTGACGCCTCCATGGCAGTCGCAAGTCCTCGAGGTGCGTTGGCATCGGAGGTGTGATGGGCAACACGAAATGTTTTGTTGGTATCGAGGGGTATGGTACGAGATGCTAAACACTACTATAAAGATGATGTGTGTGGCCTTTGCACAAGGACAAAACCACACAAGTGTTAGGTGCCATAAAGGCTAGATGCGTATAAGAGATCACTAGTTGCACTAGTTGTTGTTAGGATTAGTGGGCTAACTAGAGCAAGGTAAATAATGACCATAACTTTGCAAGTGATCATTCTATACTTTTGCTACGAACTAGCAAGACCACACAGACATGATTAACATAGTGGAATAAAAGTAAGTAATCACACTTACACAATCATTGACACATGACATTTAACTTGGTTCAACAACCCAACCTCCTATTCCATAATCTACAATTCATTGATGGATCACTCCTGGAAAATACTACTAACTTTCTCATAGAGAAACCTCTTATAATTATAAGAGAATCCAAGGAATCACAAAAAAATTTAGTGCATGGGAGAAGCTTTAATAAGATTTAACAAATTTTATTTTTGTAGCCTTGAAGCCTGCATCGAGCTCTCTTTTTATAGTCTTCAATCCTCCAACATCTCTTGTTGTCTACCGCTCAATAGTCGACTAACTTGCATAATTAGTCAACTACTCCATTGCAATTGATCGTTATCGTGCAATGACTCGTTTTTGCTTCCTACATTAGTAACTAGTCAACTCAACTATTTGCCATCAACAGACTCTTAGTTGACTTAGCCACAAATAAAAATTGTTGGCTTCTTAGACCTGGTTAACTAGCCAGTCGATTGCTCCAAACCACAAATCCCAGCTTACTACAATTTTGGAGTTTTACTTTATCGATTGACTCATCCACTAGTTGATTGGATTCCATACCAAGGGTTTGTCAAATCCGAAATTCCAAAATACTTTGGGGTAATAGATTTCCCAATCATTAGTTGACTGTTGACCTCTAACTATGACCACTTCTAAGAGTGAGTTCTCCTATGTTGAGTGCTATCCTTGTCTCCGTGGATGCAATTCACTCAAGAGTCTTACCCTTTGTAGCTTTTGCAACTTGGATTCACCTTTAGTCATCTCCCATTAGGTTACTTGGTCCCTTGGATGTGCACGAGTCCTCAACTCTTCCACATGCCATCCTTTACCTTTTCGCCTACATAGTCCATCTCTATTAGCTACTAATGCAGCACGACAGACAAATAAAGATGTGATCATCACCTAGAGAAAAGTTACCTATTCTCATCCAGAGAAAAGAAAATTAAAAATTGTATTAACTCAGAAACTTGTCCAATATATGAATTCTACCCCTCTTTTATAGTTTGACAATATGATCTATTCTTTATAAAAAAACATAGTTTTCTAATATAATAAAATCTAAAGCTATAATAAACTATTCTTAAAAACCTAAACTTTTTAATAAATTATAAAAATTAACGACTTAGATATCTTTAAATAATTTTAAATAGAATTAAAATTCTTACCTATATTACTCTCCTCAATTGAAGAGAACTTGAATCCGTAGAGTAAGAAGGTGGAACTGACAAATCAAGTCATCGACATAGCACATTGTTGAGAGGTGACAATTCTCTCTAGCTAAATTAGGTAGTTTGTTTATTTTTTCAACCATTGTCTTTTTTAATGTCAATTTATTTTCTTGTTTGCAATATTTTCCCCCATTGACGAGAACTAGAGTCTTGGCGAGTTGTCAATGTCTCTTCTTATTTGCCTTTTTTAAGCGTAGGGAAGAAATGCTTATGTAATCCTATCTAGCATTGTTTCTTCATTAATTTTGTTGTTTGGATGTCCCTTCCAATGAAAAAGAAATAGATGGACTTTGTTGTTGACTTTTGATGTCCATGTATTCGCGGAAATTATATGATTTGAAGGTGATAATGATGAGGATGATTCTATAAAACCTATAAAATCAACACATAAAGATGAATGCTCGAGCTTCTCTTAGCAAATTAGCATATCCTTTATTTTAAAATTGAATTTATGTTTAAATGAAATTGTAATCAATCTTCCTAATAATATGACCAAATAAAGTAGATATGAATGGGATGAATAACTCCACCCATGGCAAATAAACTCCGCCATAGTAGGTTTTAAGCCTAAATAAAGGAGGGTTGCATTAAATTATCAAATAACATTAAATAAAGGCAAAACTATTATGCATGGATCTATCAAATTACTGTGTTAATGCTAGGTTGTTCTGCGGAAGAAATACATTACAGGGATTGCAACTTTTTGGTAAGGATTGGAATGCCTCGACAAGGATCGCTTCGTTTTTTTATGAGAACTTAGGTATACTATTAAAAATGCATGAGTTTTCTTAGTGTAGGTTGGATAAAAATATACATTATAGGAATATTGATTGTCTTAGATTTGCAAAATGGAACCTAGGAACGCTCACTAGAAAGCAATGGAGGTAGTAAATAGGATAATTAGAAGAACAATTAATGTTTTATTCTTACAATCCACAAAATGGTAGGAGAAGAAGACAAAGATGATATGTTTTAGGTTATAATACAGTAAAATAAGAAATGGAGTGAGTATTTTTATAGATAGTTTGTTAAGGATAAAGTAGTAAGAATAATTAGGAAGAGAGATAGAATTATAACTTTTAAGATAGTCGTAGTAAAAGAAGTTATTAATGTTATTAACATATATGCACCTTAAGTATGATTAAATGAAGACACTAAATATAGATTTTGAGAAGACCTAAATGAGGTAGTATACAAATTTCTGTCAAATGAGATGATTTTAATATGAGCAAATCTAAATGATCATATAGGAGGAATAAATGAGGAAAGTGATATGGTGCATGAGGGTCATGGTTTTAGACCAAGAAATGAAGAATAAAAAGTTATATTGGATTTTGTGATAACACAAACTTATAATAGCTAATACGTTTTTCAAGAAGAGAGAAGCACGCCTAGTTATATTTAAAAATGGATACAATAAGTCGTAAATTGACTTTATTATGTTTGGGAAGAGCGATAGAAAAATTTATAAAGACTACAAGGTCATCCCTGGAGAAAATCACCCAACGTAGGTTAGTGGTATTAGATACATGCGTCGAGCATACTATTACTAGAAGGAAAACTTGCATTACTCATAGGATCAAGTGGTGGAAGATAAAGGATGAGAAATAAAACATTTTAAAGAGAGGGTAGGAACATAAATATTAGGTGAGATAAGATGACGTCAAATCTGAAAATGATGGCTAAGAGCATACTTTGTGAGTTAATAGAATGGACACTATCAACTAAAAAATCTTGTAGTGGAATGAGAAAGTACAAGAATAGCCTATATGTTACTATACACTTGTACGAACGAAGATAAGAAAGAGGTCAAAAGTAATGAGTGAAGGCAAGAATGAAGCTTTCGAACGCCCATATTGACATTTTAATACAAAAGAAGGGAAAGATACATCTATTGAATGGCTAAAGTGAGAGTCAGGGATCTTACTCAAATAAAATGCATAAAAAATGAATCCAACAAGATACTAGTGAAGGATAAGGAAATAAAGAAGTAATGGAAGAGGAATTTTTGTCAATTTTTTATTGAAGGCTTAGGTGATCAACTTAGTTTAGAAAATTTAAGTAGGTAGAGTATAAAAATTTAAATTTTATCATCTCTCAGACATTGAATAAGTGTTAAATGGGATGCAAAACGGGAAAATGATTGGACTAGATGATATTCTTATAGAAATATCATAGTGCCTAGGGAAGCAGAGTGTTGAATTGCTTACAAAGTTATTTAACTTGCAATTGAAAACAATGAAAATGCAGTATTAGTAAAGGGTAATATTTTAGTCCCTTGTATAAAAACAAAGGAGATGCATAAAATTTTGCGAATGAGCTATACCATAAAACTTTAGGAAAGGGTGATAAAAAAATTAAGGAGACCAAGATGACTGAAAATTAAAAAATATAAATATTCTCAAACATAGTATTTTTGAAGTGATTAATCCACTCAACTAGCCCAAACTGCTAATCTCGAGATCTATCATTTTAATATGTTCTTTCATATATTCCAAGGCTTGAAATCTCGAGATGTGCTAGTGGTTTGGTCTTTGACTAGAACAATACTATTTTGGTGTCATGCCGACGTTTTGATGTATGATGTCAGTAGTGAATTGGAGGTAAAAGGAGGAAAGAGATGAAGAAAAAAAGATAAATAATTATATAGTTAATTTCAATATTTGCATTCCATCTAAATGCTATGATTTTGATGTTATCTTGTATGAAGATAAACTAAAAAAAACAACACATTATCTAGTTTTTAGCATACCAAGAGGTGCTGAATTTGACATGAAATGATACTTGTCAACATTATTGACACAACAATGTAGGAGATAGTTTTGGTGCTGAATAGTATTGAGTTTCATTAATTTACATTTCAACTGTTTTTATCTAGTATGGTATGACCTGTCAAAGTAGATATGTTGTATTTTCAATTTCTCTTTTGTAAGAATAAGCTGGCATGTGTCCAACCATGATTTTGACATGAGATAACTTTGAAGTTGTCACAAGAGATTTTAGTAACAGTAATGCTAAATGGATGTATGGCTAGTAGTGTCTGGTTTGACCATCGTATGAATGGATTATGAAGTAGATGCTTGTGGGAAATCTTTTCACGAAGAACTTCAGGCATAAAATAATGACATAAACTTGTCCAAGTCTGACACCAACTTCTATTTGAGTTCTCCTTTATAGCAATACCTGAAGGTTTAGTTTGATGGTTTCTTTCAATATCTTGGATGCTTAATATGAACTAGAAATTTAATTCTTAACATGATTCATTGCCTCAAAATTATCTAAATCTGCAGGAATAGGTTGGACATCATGGAAGAGACGTTGGTTTGTCCTTACAGAAAAATCATTGGTCTTCTATAGAGCTGATCCTGTAAGCATTTGCATATGATAAACTTTATACACCTCATTCTCAGTACTTTTTCTACATCTTGTTATTCTTCTTGCTATCATTTTTCAACAATCAACTTTGTCTCCAAGTTCTTGTGAGTGAACTACAGATTGACTCAAAGAGCAAAGAAACTTTTTAGAAAAACTGCATTGTAATCGTGATATGATTAATATAAATTCTCAACTCTGAAGTTTAATTTTGGTTCTTCATATTAACTAAATATGAGATGAATATTCCCTTAAGGAAGCTTCTAAAAAATAATACTATGCCAAAAACCTTATTAATTGCTCTTTACGTGCTATAAGGTTTTTATCATACCATTTATCAATAGTATGATAAATTTATAATACTGGATTTGTTTCAATTGAATTCTAGACAAGAAATCCACACCATAAATAGAGTTCTCTGAATTTATGATCCTATTATTTAACCGAGTAAATGACTTTTTCTGTAACTCTGCATTAGTGATTTTTCCTTTTATTTATTTCACTTTATTGAATGCAAACTTATGCCGCGAAGTATTATGGTGATTTTTTCCTTTTGTTTATCCACTTTGTTGCATGTGAACTTTTTGCATGGAATATTATTTTACAGAAGTTTGCAGTGTCAAGTGTCTCGCATGTTGAATAAATCCTTTCTCTCAAGTTAGCATGTGCTCTTTTGTGAACCATTGCCATGGACATGTTGCAGGAGTTAAGGTTCAAAATCTGGAGCCATGTCGAAGTTTCAATCTTTGAATGCACGATATTATTTTGGTATGGTGTCTATGTTTTGATGCATGGTGTCGATAATTGATTGGAATTGTAGTAAGAAGGAGATGAAGCATAGGAAAGAGACATTGTCACTTGGTTTTAAATCTTGTATCATGTCGGGTGAAGTGATTGAAGCATATCATTCCGATAAATTACCAAAATTTGATATCACTTAGCACAGACAATGTCTTCTGCCTTTGCTTCATCTCCTTCTTCTTTCAACCTCTAATCTATCATTGACACTATGTATTGGAGCGTCGATACAATATTGGAACAATATCTTTCCAAAATTATGGCATGACTTGAGATTTTGAACCTTTGTGCAGAATGATATCAATTTTCGGTGATTTACTGAAACGATAGATTTTAACCATTTTGCCTGACACGGTACAAGATTTTAAACTATGGCAGGAGCACATGACATTGTACAGGTTGACTAATCTTGAATGGGACTAAAGGACATGACATTGTACAATTTGACTGATCTTGAACATGCATTAAGGATCATAGTCAAGATTGATAAAATTCCAATGACTTAGTGTCTGTTTGTTATGTCTAGATTCAATGTTAAGTTTAAACTTAGAATGTTAACTGGACTGGATAATGCCTTAATGATGAGAATCCCTTCATGAATGATATATCATTCAACTTTTTTTTTTCAGACTGTGGGTCATAATTTATAACACATTTTCTAGATTTTGGAAATTTATTTTCATATCTTTATGTTAGTCCTTGATATTTGAGGTCGGCCTCATGGGTATTCTCTTCCGTTGAATTCTTTGCAAGTCCACATCTCTTTGAATTTGTGGGTAATAATCAATCATGTGACAAATAAAATTAATGCTCATAGGTCTCAACACTTTTATCATCGTTGTCAAGATTTTTATGTCTTCTATTTATCTAATATGCAATGAGTCTGCAATTGCACATCTATTTGCATCAACTATTAATCCAAAACTTTTTTCCAATAAGGGCTACTTCTTTCCATCTTTAGAGTGCATTGTTTTTCTCAATTGTGCTACTCGCATTACTTTATAACATTGCAGATAACACTTGTGTGCCTGTTTAGGTACTAAGTCTTTGCATCAGTCACTAGTCACTGCTAGTAAAGTGGTGATGCATCCAAGTTGATATCTGTTTATTTTATTGATATAATTTGGTTTGGTAAAATATAGAATTACATTTTCAGATGTCCAAAGATGTCCAAAGATAGTTCATGCTTAGAGAATAGAAATTATATTTTTGCAGCTAAATTTATACCTAAATGTGTATTTTAAAGGTTAATTGAATCTTCAAAAATTGAGATTCTTCCTTATAGCATAATTTAAAATGTGTATTTTAATGATGTCACAATAAAAGTAGTTGGTTTGGACTCTGAACCAAAGATTCAAACCTCGAGCCAAGATGGGGTTTCGTTGCCTTGTTGACTTGAGATGGTGCCATTGGTGTCATATCAATGTTAGAGGTGTGCTGAAGGAGGAGAAGGGGGAAGGAGAGGAGGAACTAAGGAAGAATGGCAAATGTAAATTTTGGCTAGCTAGGATGGTGTTGTTTTGGTTCAAAGTAGAATTGATGCAGAGGGAGGAGGAGCCAACACTTAGGTAGATCGCGATGCAATACTTGAAGGTGATCATGAAAAGGTGGTGGTTCTGCTCGTGCGACAATGAAAGTTCAAAGGTGCTCGCATAGAGAAGGGGAAGAAGAGGAGGATTTACATGTCTGTGTCCTAAGGAGAAGGGGGAGGAGAGGACACATGTTGCATTTGCAAATGTGTTAGCAAGTGTCAGTTGTTCTGCATGCTAATTGGTAGGCGGAACTAAATGTTTTGCTAGACTTTGAACTACCATTTAGCTATGATTGTGTAGCAATTTTTTTGGAAACTAAGGAAAAGAGGACCTCAACAATTTAGGGTTAATTTTTTAAGCTTCCAATAGTCATGATTTTATATTTCTACTTAGTAGTGCTTTTTCAAATGTAGCTTAGAAGTAGTCTTTCTAAGTGTCTTCTTTTATATTGATGTTAACATGGCATGCCCTTAATTTACCATTTTTCAGGCGACTGTCCCTCAAAAAGGAAATGAGACAAATGCAAGCCTTGGTGGTATTGACTTGAATAGTTCTGGAAGGTGGGACTTAGTATTTAATATATAGTAGACTTATACTCCACTAGTTTAAGAATGTTGCTTTGTTCTTTAATGTGATTGTATACCTAATTCAATGTAAAATCTGCAGTGTTGTTATAAAAGCAGACAAAAAGCTTTTAACAGTGCTTTTCCCAGATGGTCGTACTTTTACCTTAAAGGCAGGCATAATGCTACTTCTATGTCCTTTTAGGTGTAACAGTCTTACTTTGGCTTCATGGTTATTTGGTATTGCAGGCTGAAACTTCTGAAGATCTGTTCGAGTGGAAAGCTGCACTGGACAATGCTTTGGCACAGGCACCTAGTGCTGCACTTGCAATGGGGCAAAATGGGATATTCCAAAATGATACTACTGAATCAATTGAAGCTTCAGATGATCCATGTATGCTGTTTTTCCCCCTTCTGTGGTATGATGCTATACTTTTCTGTGCACCAAATGTTTTGTCACGTCCCGAGAAACAGCTAGTCCGGAAAATTTGGACAGCATCTCCCCTGTAACAATTCAAAATCCCTGATACATTATAATAAAGGCCCACACGGCCGCTCACAAGTCCAACACATGTATATAAAATATCAAACCACACAACATACCAACAAAGTATAACCACAAGCAACATACCAACAAGGTATAAACGAAAATCTCAAAGCATACCGATATGACTCACAACAGAGCGAAATATATCAACTCTACAAATCCAAAATAAAAGAAACTCCGCAATCAGAATTATAACAACAAAGTCCACAGATATAAATCAAATCCAAAATACCACACGAGGTAAAACAAACAAATACTCCTCCTGCTGTGAGATGGGGGCAGGCTGACAGAACTCCAAACTTCAAAAGTAACATCCCTATCTGCTACCTGGGGAGGAAGAAAAGAAACCCCAGGTCTGGGTGGTGAGTATAAAATACTCAATGGGTACTAGAAAAATAGTGTACAACTAATAAGTAAACATAGATATCAAAAAGATATACAGTATCTCCAAAATGATACTTAGTGAACAAGGTCACATATATCTCATCAGCCTCATCATATAACAGGTAATAGGTAAAACATTATGTATGTAATGTTACACAATGCAACAGTCATATATCACAACAAGTGCAACATACCACACATAAATGCAGTAAAATAAACTACCAACAAATGCATGTACAACACACATGTAATACACATCACAGGCAATATGCATGGTCACTGTCTGTACTCGTTATCCCCAGACACCCACACAATGAACTGGGGCGCACGATAGGACAACTGCATACACTCCAACAACTAACCACTATAAACAAGTGGGGAGCGGGCAGAATATCTCAGAGTAGCTATCTAGCTACTCCTGGTCACACCCAACATAGTGCGACAATGCTCTCACCCATTTACCACTATCTCACAGTGGTCAAGTGAGTGCCATCCACAATAACAATTGTCAACCACAACTACTACTATCATGTATATGTTATGATGTTCAGCTCAACAAGTAATGATTTCATTAATCAAGACATACTCAACATCACTCATGACAAGTCACCAATCAGACATATTTAGTAGTAAATCCGTGGCTAGATAATATAACAAATAAATGAGACTGTAGTGATAGCAACTAGATCATATCACAGGTCAACGATTAAGTACCAAGCATCGAGTGTAATAAGGATAAAGACAAGATATCTAACAATTGATCTATAATATGTCATGCACTACAAATTAGATCTGTACTGACCAAATACAGGAGTACCCACCTGGTATGACGAATGTCAGAATAAGAACCCTCAATAAAATTCTCCGTATATAACAGAATCACCCAATCAAGATCCTGCAAATTACAATATACAACACTCACTAAAAACAACAGTACATTTAATTTTGCAGTAAATAAATCCCCTAACACACAATAATCTCTCCCCTACTTAACTTATCCTACTCCACTCTTAACCTCAATTGGATTCAAACTAACCCAACCAGATCCATTCAACACCTAGCCTCAACCGGATTTAAAGCTACCGGAAGAAATAAAAAATCAGTAACCAATCAACAGATTCCTAACAGATTCTCAAGCTAATCCTAACAAATCAAACTCCACAACAAATCAACCCCAATCAACTCTAGCTCCACCAAATCCCAACAGCAAGCAACAATTCCTAACAAAACCATAACACTCAGATCACCATCCTCAACATCACGAACATATCAATCCCAATCTCATCGAAACCCAACAGAACAGAACAAATCCCAACAGAATCAAAATCACGCAGAAATCTCAATATCCCAAAACAATCCACCAAAATCTGTCACGTAACAAGAACTAACCGGATTCAAAGCAAACTCACCTCACAGATCTGATGTGCCCTAGAAACCCAGCTCCGATTCCTCTCGGTCAAGACCCGCCACCGATCTGTGAGCTCAAACAATTTAGAAATCCCAACGAATACCACACAACAAGGATTTCAAGCTTACCGATCGATCTTCCCTCAGATCCGAACTCCCCTGTTCGCGTCGCGACGATCGCCGCCACCCGACAGATCTCAGCCACCCTCGGCAAAAAATTGGACCCGTCGGCAGGAGCTTCTGGTCACCAGCGACCACCGTGTCGTCTGCAGGAAGGGAAGAAGAAAATCGTAGCCTTGGATGAGCATGATCGCGCGATTGGAAGAGAAGAAGAAGACGCCGATCGTGATCTTGCGAGCTCGGGCAGAAGAACGCCGATCGCGGCTTTAAACGGGTTTCGGGTTAATGGGTTTAAAACAATCCAGATCCATTACCTAATTGGTTGATTAATTGGGTTGGTTAAATGGGCTTCAACAGTAAACCCAAATTTGAGCCCAAACCTAATAACAACCTATACTTTAATAATATTCATTAGGGGTAAGGTTTAATGAGATATTTAATTAAATTTGTTTACCTCATTTAATCCCCCAACAACTCAACTTAGACCAATAATAATGTTAATTTATTTTCCAACTAACCTCTTAAATCTAAATTAAATTGTCATACCTCACATGTTTTCTATATCACTATTCTGCTTTAGGCTGCAAGCCATCAAACTGAGTGATATCTGATTCATGAAGCTATGATATACATATAGGTCAGTTTGGAGTTTGTTATTGTATGATAATATCAGTAATGACTAATGATAGCAATCCCAAATGAACTCTAATGAAGTCATTTTCAATTAATCCTTTCTCGTATTGGTCTTCTAGAGAGGATTGATATATTGCAATGTTTTACTTATTCAAACTCTCTTTTTCACTCTTTTATCCAGGATTTGTCTATGTACTTGTGAAATAACTTATTCAGCAATCTCTCTCTCATTTTCTATCTAGATGCAATTATTTCATCATACGCATTTTAGAACAATCTTATTGTTATTTCTAAAATCTTCATGTACCCTAGGTAAGACTTACTCTTTACTATCTCTTATCTAATTTCTCTCTCCCTCTCCTATCTCTCTCTCATTGACACAGAGAGAATGAGAATAGCAATGCTCTTTTGTCTTGCTTCTCTTTATCCATTTCTTCTTTCAGATTCAAATCATCATCATGACCAATAGTCCGTGTTTGTCTTGTATTTTTTATTAGTTACATGGATCTTATCCTCCATTAAGCTCTATGTAAGGTCATATCAAGTAAATCATTATGGATTTTTGGTCTCCCTCTATCTTCTAAACCTTTTGTAGGATTAATGTAAACCATGGTTTGAAATGCCAAGCCGTGCCGTCCGAAATAGACGATATTTACCATTCCAACATGGGACCAACACTGGTTCCCTATTGGTACTGCAAGGCCATCACGATCCTGTTGTGGCCCTCTACGGAGGTCAAATTGTGTCGTGATCCTCCGTGGGTGCGTAGGGCGTTGCGACCCTCCGTGGGGAGCGGAGGGTGTTGTGATTCAGTCGTGATTTTTTAAAAGATTTTTTTTATTTTTTAAATAGGTATTAATTATTATATAACTGTTAATTATATATAATAATTATAAATATAATATATTATTAATAATACTTAACTGTTATATATAACATTAAGAATTATTTTAAATAATTTAAAAAATTAATAAAATATTTTATAAAATAATTTAAATATTTTTAATATATATTGAAAATTAAATGTGAATTTAAAATAAGTCTTTCAAATAGTTTTATAATTTTAGAATTAGTTTTGAATTTTGAGAATTACTTTTTTTTATAAAAAATTTAATAGACATTATCTTATGAGAAAATATTGAAAATATGAACTCAATACTTCAAAATATAACATCAATAGTGAGCATATTTAATAATCAAATATTAATAAAATTAATATACACTTATATTTAAAAATTAAAAAAAATATATCGAAATTGTATCAGTGCGGCATGATACGGTATCGAAATCATATCATTTTGGTCCGAAATAAAAACTTCGATACGGGTCATAAAATTTAAACCATGATGTACACATTAGTCACTGTAACAAAAATATTTTCTTAATTATTAAATTACTAATGTAGTTATGTATGAAGCTCATTGGATGTAAATGATCCATGTAGCTAATCCCAAATGGTTGGATGAATACATCTCGAAAAGAGTTGAATAAAGAGGAGCACATCAAAAGAAACATTTTTATTCTCATTATCTTTATTTTGTTCGTGAAAAGAGACTGGATAGCTAGAGACATATCAAATAAAAATTTGTAAAACATTACATAGCAGAGATGAAGATTGTAGAAAGAAAAAGATATCAATAAAATTTGTAAGGCATTACATAGGGGAGATGAAGTTTGTAGAAAGAAAAAGGTTATTATTTCTGAAATGATTGTAATGATTGGATTATGTAAAATAATATGGAATCTTGTCTTATTACAAGAGATAAGTCCCTATTTATACATGAATATAGGGACCTATTCTAACAGAATTATTCTAAAGAAAAAAAGATATTTATCCCTAACAGAATATTTATCCCTAAATATTCTAACACCTCAAGCTGGAGAATATAAATCATATGTATTTGTAGTTAATTCGAGGACCTCTCAGTGACTTAGTGAATATATCTGCTAGTTGATCCTGTGAGTTAATAAAGCTAGTAGATATTTCACCAGATATGACTTTTTCTCTGACAAAGTGACAATTGACTTCAATATGCTTTGTCCTCTCATGAAAAATTGGATTCGAGACGATATGCATAGCGGCTTGATTGTCACATATAAGTGACATTTGTGTAACATCTCCAAATCTTAACTTTTGAAGCAATTGTTTGAGCCATATAAGCTCTTGACTGACTATGGTCATAGCTCGATATTCTGCTTTTGCACTGGATCTTGTTACAACATTTTGCTTTTTGCTTTTCCAAGAAATAAGGTTATCTTCGACAAATATACAAAAATCAGAAGTAGATTTCCTATCAATGGGAGATCCTGCCCAATCTGTCAGAATTGCTTACGATTCGAGTATGTCCTTTGTGCACCAGAAGTAGTTTTGGAGAGCTGGAACTTGCTAGCTTGCTGCCATTACTGGAAGAGGGCAGCAGAGAAGAGAAGCACATGGGAGGCAGGATGAGGAAGACGTGTTGCTCGTCGCGTCTAGGAAGACGCGCGATGAGGAAGAGGTTGCAATTGCTGTGTCGTGATGAGGAAAACGCACGATGAGGAAGGCATGCTGCTCGTCGCGTCGAGGAAGATGTGCGACAAGGAAGCCGCTGCGATTGCTACGTCGCGACAAGGAAAACGCGCGACAAGGAAGGCGTGCTGCTCGTCGCGTCGAGGAAGACGCGCAACGAGGAAGCAGTTGTGATTGCTGCGTCGTGATGAGGAAAACACACGACGAGGAAGGCGTGCTGCTCGTCGCGTCAAGGAAGACGCACGACGAGGAAGCCGCTACGATTGCTGCGTCGCGATGAGGAAAACGTGCGACGAGGAAAGCGTGCTACTCGTCCTGTCGAGAAAGACGCGCGACGAGGAAGCAGCTGAGATTGCTGCGTCACGACGAGGAAAACACGCGACGAGGAAGGCGGCGGAGGAGATCGGCACGCGGGAGGCAGGACGAGGAAGACGTGTTGCTCGTTGCCTCACGGAAGACGCGCGACGAGGAAGCCGCTGCGATTGCTGCATCGCGATGAGAAAAATACACGACGAGGAAGGCGTGTTGCTTGTCACGTCAAGGAAGACGCGCGACAAGGAAGCCGCTGTGATTGCTACGTCGCGACGAGGAAAACGTGCGACGTGGAAGGCAGCTGATAGAGGTGCCGCCTGAAGGATCACCTCTGTTGATTCGGAATTGATAGCTGGAAGCAGTGAGCCGAGAGGAGAAGTCGCCGGCGGAAGAGGGATCGCGAGAGAAGTAAGTTGCGATCCGATCGAGAAAAAAACGACGAACAGAAACGCACGTGAGGAAAACGCGTGGCGAACAGAGAGAGAAGGAAGAGGATTGGTTCGGACGGATAACCCTAAACCCAACCTCGCTCTGATACCATGTAAAATAATATGAAATCTTACCTTTTTACAAGAGATAAGCCCCTATTTATACACGAATATAGGGACCTATTCTAACAGAATTATTCTAAAGAAAAAAAGATATTTATCCCTAATAGAATATTTATCCCTAAATATTCTAACAGATTATGTTGAATGTCCAACATCTCTTTTCCAGTATTCATGAGGAAAATATGTGGCCCAGTGATGTTAAGAGCTCTGCATCTGATGTTACCTTTGGACAATGATAATGCACATTATTGATACTTTTTCCTTCTAAACTGAGCTGTTTTATCAAAGAATATTCTTTCCACAGTATGAATTATCTAGTAATCATGGCATTGGAGTAATAACTGCTTCCATTTCTTCTTGTCCAGTCCTTGCTTTAAATGTTCAATATATAGTTAAATTTCTTAATACAGCAATCAGAAGTAATCTGCAGAGGGAAAAAAATTGAATGTAGTAGATGGTTTTTCTTTGTATTTGTTGGATCAGAATAAAACACGGAAGCTGCCTCATTGGTTCCGTGAATCTTCTTCTGTTTTTTCTTAGATTTATCTGATTTCTTTGAGCTATAGTACCTTCTAATTGATATATTAATCTGATCCAACTGCTTTCCTGGTACTTTGACTTTTGAGCCTTCTTGGCCCTTTAGCATTCTTGTAGATAGCATGAATTAAAGTCATTTTGAGGTCTCCTTTAGAAGTTTGATAAAGTCGGTTGGCTAGCCCTTTTTCTTGAGCAAGTGATTCCTTCTTGGCTCTTAAGCATTCTTGTAGATTATGAATTAGAGTCATCTTAAGGTCTCCTTTATATGTTGGAGGAAAGACTGATAGCTAGCCCTTTATCTTGAGCAAGTGATTTATACTGGTGGTGGTTATAGATGATTCTGTATAAAATGGAAAGTTTGTCCTAATTGTGATGATGATACAGAAGGCAACGCATCATGCATAATTTTCAGGGAACCATATTCAAAATTATTTGTAGGGACAAAGATAAAAGAATAAATGTTTTACTAGTATCTGTCTTTGAACTGGCTTGATAGCATGGGTTAGTTTCTTAGAATTAGGTTGACTTGCTCAATTGGATTATGCTTGGAATTTGATATGACTTGGATAACAAGCAATCATTTTCTCTTCATAACACCACGCCCTACCCATCCCAACTGTTATGGATGATTCTGTATAAATGGAAACTTTGTCCTGATTATAATGCTGATCCAGAAGGCCACGTATCCTGCATAATTCTCATGGGACCATGTCTCAAGGCTATTTCTATAAAATAAATGTTTCACTAACATTTATCTTGGAACTTGCTTCATAGCATGGGTTATTTTCAAATTAGGTTGACTTTGTTCAATTGGTTATGCCTTGGAACGTGATATGACTTGTTTCATTTGTAGGTTGAGAAGTCATGTTGGTTCATGAGGAATATTGGCAAAGCATTTGTCAATGTAGTTGTTGGGGTTCTCTTTTTAAGATAAACAAGCAATCATTTTCTGCTCTTCATTGCCTCTCTCCATCTTACATCTGATGTTAGGAATGGGAAAAAACTCTCTCTCACTTGGCTAATGTATAATACATAATAATGCATATCATACATAAATCTAATTTTCTAAATGGATAGGATCTTAATCAGTTTCCATCATTGTGTTTTCAACATGACAAGTCTCTTCTTTCCAGATTTTCCACACTCTGAACAGTTACAGAAACCCGTATCTAACTGTTATACTGTTTTGAAACATGTTACAAGTGTCTGTATTTTTCTTTTTTCTTTTTTTTTTTTGATAAAGACTAAGATGTTTCTTATTATCAAGGCACTGATCCAGAACCTGCCAATTCTACTGTTATTGCTAAGTCTTTCCTGCTTGAACTTGAAGATGATGATGGGAGCCCTTCTTTCTTGGAAAAGGCCCTCAGGTTCATTGAAGAATATGGTAATTCCATTTTGCATGTTATTTTGTCTGGAACTTCTGACCTTGTCTGCCACTGAGTCACATAGCATTTCACTAAGCTTCTTTTATTTATCATGTCCAACACTAATTTGTCAATTCCTGTAGATACTTTTGAGAAATACTACATTCTTTGCTGAACTGACTAGTGAGAGTGGCATTATTATACTGTGGTCCTCTTTCTATCTCTTTGGTATATATGCTTCTTGAGTTCCATTCTTGAGTGTGCTAATACGAATGAACCAGTGAAATGGTCTTGTGTATAGTTTTCGTAGGATAATTGAACTGCAACTGATCTTCTTCATCTTCTTCAAGGGCATTACTCATAATGATTGTCTGCATTACTTTTTCAAAAGGTGTGAAGGTGGAAGGCATCTTGCGGCAGTCTGCTGATGTTGAAGAGGTAAAACGCAGACTTCAAGAATACGAACAGGGTATGCTTTCTTTCTCTTTTGCTTTGTATTGTTTTTGATATTTTTATAGCTGTATGCTATGCAGGTGTATTGCAGAAATAATATCCTATGGTTTTATTCAGAATGCCATGTGTTTCATTTATCATATATTAACCCATTCTTTTCAGGAAAGGTTGAGTTTTCATCAGACGAAGATGCGCATGTTGTTGGTGACTGCATCAAGGTTATAATGACTTCAGCTGTTTAGAAACATCCATAACACGTTTTCCTGGAAAATTCTAAAACTTTTAATCATTTTACTTTGATGCAGTATGTGCTACGAGAGTCACCATCGTATCCAGTGTCTGCATCTTGTTGTACCGCACTGGTTGATGCATACAGTATGTGGACAACTCTCATATGGTCAAAAAGTTATTATTTGGTTATTTTATCTGGACTTTCTTAATTGAGTTTGTTAAAAAAAAATTCCACTGTATGCTTATTGAATATCATAACAAAATTTATATGCATTATGCACTTATATATATATGGAGATGTAATGACAATAGTAAATGCTTCAGGCAGATTAATCGAAGTGTTTTTCATAAAGATAGAGTTACATTAATGATCATCTCTAAGTCTCTATCTTTTTACATTAATCATGGATGAGCTCACTGGACACATCCAAGATACGGTATTGTGGTGTAATTTGCAGATGATGTTGTTTTGATAGATGAGACTCGTGAAAGAGTAAATGTTAAATTCAAATCTTGGCGGGAAATGCTAGAAGTAAAAAGTTTTAGGCTTGAGTAAAGATAGAATATATGGAATTTAAATTTAACAATATTAGATGTAATGAGACAATTGTTAAGATATGAGATGATAAGTTGTCTGTAATTAAGAGCTTTAAGTATTTAGGATCATTTTAGTAAAAAGATGGAGAGATTGAGAGATATGTCATATATAGAATACATGCAAGATGAAATAGAGGAGAGCATCAGATATTCTTTGTGGTCGTAAAATACCTCTAAGACTTAAAGGAAAGTTTTACAAGATGGCGTTAGATCTGCTATGTTATATGGAGTTAAATGTTAGGCTATGATTCGAGCACATGAGTAGAAGATGAAAGTTGCAGAGATGAAAATGTTAAGGTGGTTGTGCGGACATACAAGGATGGGCAGGATAAAAAATAAAAATATTAGAGAGAAAAGTCGGGGTTGTACTTATTAAGGAAAAATTTTGAGAGACACGTTTAAGATGATACAGACATATACTTAGACGATTAATAAATGTTCCAGTTAGGCGATGTGAAATGATGACAAATATGAAAATCAAATGAGGAAAAGAAAGACCGAAAAAGATTTGGTTAGCAACAGTAAAACATGATAAAATTTATTTAAATATAAATGATAATATAGTAGGAGATAGAGTCCAATGGCATAAAATGATTCATATAGCCGATCTCATTTAGTGGGATAAGACTTGATTGTTGTTGTATGCACATATATAAAGGAGGGATTTTATTTGAAAATTGAAATTATGGGTGTGAAGATCAGCATGAATCTTGAAAAAAGTTTTCATTAGACATTTTAAAAATACAATTAGATATCCCCATATCCCATATCAAGTAGTAAGTACGCAAGTCCATTTACTGTGCCACAGGAAAGGAAACAAAAGGAGCTGGGAGAAAGAAAGTACTTTGCCAACCTTCTGTATCTGAATATAGTGTGCATCTAAGGACAACCAAACTATAAAATTAGGGTTATAGCATCTTTATTTTTCATCCAAGAGGACCAACCAAACTCCATTTGGAAAAATAAGAAGCCAAAGATCTAATCTCATCAAGACTACAATTCAACAGAGGGCCAAAACATCAAATCTTTGACCAACTTCTTGTTGGGAGGCTAAAGAATTTTAAAGAGGGGAGGTGAGAGAGGTCAGAGTTTAGAGAGTTAGGGAGTGGAGTGGAAGGAGGCTCAGATAAAGCTTACACTTTGCACAGGCCTCTTATCTTCACTCACTCCGTAGCTCTCTGTATGATCACCAATGTACATGATAATATATGTGATTTTGTTTTTTCAGTGTTATGTGACCAAACAAGTCCATACTAATGAATTAGATGCTAACTCAATTACTCAAATACTATGCATGCATTTCATGTTAGTTGAAGTTAATGTAGCTACAGAACTATTTTCCACATGGAGCTATAGGTGCGAGCTTGATGCAAAATATATGGGTTAAACCTAAAGTAGTTTATGCAGAGTATTTGACTAGTTGATATATGAATCCCATTCCATAGTCACATTAGAATGTAGGGAAAATTACAAGCAATTTACAGGGATCACATCAGTGTAGTGTAGGTTGCATGTCACCTTTCTATCAACTTCTTGTTTATAAATAGCAGTGCTAAACACTAGTGAACTTCTATATTGCTAATTTACTTTGGGCTTACTTCTCATTTGATGTTACAAGGAACTGAACGTGGAAAAAGAGTGGATGCTATTCGCACTGTCATTTATAAAACTTTCCCAGAGTCAAGTCGCCATTTGATGCACAGGTGGATTAGTTAGTCCTTAGATGCTTGTTTTTTTATTATTATTCTCCAAGTGATTACTTTCTTCAAGAAACATTGTACTTTAAGGAACCAATGGTTTCCTTATTTATGATATTGATTATCATAACTATACATTTTCTCTTTTCTTTATCCCTATTGTTATTGCTCCTATTATTGGTGATATATTGCACATATGAATCTTTCATATACTAATGGGTGATAAAAATGTGTGGTTATACCATTAGGCTAACTTGTCAATTATGAGATACAGTGCTATTACCTCAGGAATTTGAGTGACTTTGTGGAGATGGATTAACATATTGTCGACTTATGGCAGGTGTATCACCTTAGGGCTGCCCTCCTTTTGACCAAAAATACTTATGCTAGATCACACAAAGAAATGAAAGACAAAACAACCTATGTTGTCTTCTATATCAATTTTTTTTCTTTACTGTCCAGCTCTAGGATAGAATTTGTCAGGTGAATTACAACATATACAAAATATGTATGAATGTCTTACCCTAAGTCCATGAAGTGCCTAAATCCGTATCTTTCTAGTCTGGTATGTGCCTAAAGCCCTAAATCAATGGCAAGGCTAAAACCTTTGTTGACTAGGTGGACCAATCTTCTAGAATCATTGTCAAGGAAGCTAGACAGAATGGAGTTGACCAAGAAAGTTAATGGGTTGAATATGCAGGAGAGATTTAGGGCATGATAATGCTTTATCTCCTCATTAGGATTTTTTTTAATAATCCAGGTAGGAACGACTAATACTAGAGGTGGAGGTGACCAATCAGACCCCATGGAAGTTTCTCATCGACTACCAGAGTAAGTTCGGGAAGCGCAGACGGGTCATGGCGGATGACCCAGTATCACGAGTGATTCGAACACCGCAGGCGTATGAGGTGCCCTATGTGGGAATCGAATCCTAATTGCATGAGAGCCCGTCCCACCTCTTACCATTGCACCAAGCCTCAGGGGCTTCCTCATTGGGATTCTTGAAGGTGACCTTTGTGAGGGGAGTGGGAAATTTATTGAGTTTGTCATAGTCATAAAAGGCCATTAATGTGATAAAAAATTATTAGGCTTCCTCGAAAGTATAGAACATCTAGTTTTAAAACTGAAAATTACATGGTATAGTAGATTTCATGACATTAGTTGAGGGATTTCAGAAGTTTTAATGCAGATAGATAAAAGTTTAAGTTTGGATGATAGACATCTATATTGAAATTTTGAATAATTTAGGAGATGAAAGTATAATGTCATCACATTGGATGATATTATGTATATCTAAAAGGGAGGGATTCGAAAGACATCGTTTTCACAATTTTGAATAATCTAGGAGATGAAAGAATAATGCGATGAACTAGTTTTCTTAGAAAAATTTTGAGAATTAAGTTGCCTAAGGAATAAAATAAAGTTTCTTTGCAGATATATATGATATATATGAACAAAGGTGAGTGCAAGATTATTCTAATTTTAATGGGATTAAATTAATGAGTGATACTCCAGAACTTTAGATAAAAGTGATAGAGAGAGAAGATTTAGAGATGAGATAAAAATTTCTTAAAATCAATTTGTTCTTATGCCTAGCAAAACAACTATAATAGATGTTGGGCAAAAACTAAATGGTTGCTCGTTTCTTTCATTATTGTAAAAGGTGTCTCATGTTGCAGATATCACAAAGATGCCCTATTCCTAAATTTCTTCACAATTACCCTTCTTTATCTAGCCGATCCAACACTTGTAACCCAAGTTGGTCACTTAGATAAATTGACCAAAAGCCGAACTGATGACCATTATTCACAGTGAAAGTCATATAATTCCTGCTCAAAATCACTTTTTACCTATTCAATAGCATTGTAGTGAGTTATCTTCCTCTTTACAATGAGCTTGATTTCTCCCCAGGTTGTTAGCAAATTTCTCCTCCTGCTTGTCTAATCATCTCCCTTTATTTTTCATGTATTGTGTGTTCATTTTTTACCAATTTAATAATTATACTGGTAGTTGGGAGATGTGCTTGTTATAAGTGTTGTTTTTCTCATATATGTGGTTCTCTATTGAGTTAAGGGAATATATAACATTTTCACAAAAAAGTACATCATCTGGCTCCTTGAGATTGGTCCTGTCTATGTAACCATCCTTTATTCATTTTGATGAACTTGAACCAATGTAGTATTTTGGACAAAACTGCTAAATAGGCAAAAAGCACCCAAACTTGATAATCAAGCATACGATTGAGCCCTTGCAATGTTATAGTTTATAGTTTGGTCAACATGAGTTTACACTAGCCTATGTTCACAAGAAAGCACATCATCTATCTCCCTGGGGTCATGCATGTCAATGTGTAACATCCCTTTTCCATTTTAATGAGCTTGAACCCTGTCAAATCTATTACATATGCAAAAAGTGACCAAGTTTAATAATCAAGCACACCATTGAGCCCTCTTAACCCACTGCATTGACCTATGATTGTGGTGTCTAAAATTTTATAGTTGAGGCCAAGGTTTAAAATTTCGAGTCGTGTTGGAATTTCAATCTGTAATTAGAACGATACAATTTTGATACTATATTGTGTTGTGCCAATACAGATCCAATATATTTTTAAATAAAAATATATTAATTAAAAAATATTTTTATTAATATTTGATTGCTATAGATATAACAACAACAACCAAGTCTTATTCCACTTGGTGGGGTTAGCTATATGGGTCCTTTTACGCCATTGAGCTCTATCATCCAATGTCATCATTTATATTTAAATAAATTTTATCTTGCTTTATTGTTGCTAACTAAGTCTTTTTTTGTCTTTCTCATTTGATGTGCACATTTGTTATAATTTCATATCATCTAACTGGAGCATCTATTAGTTATCTACGTACATGTCCGTACCATGTTAAACGTGTTTCTCTCAATAGGTGCAATCCCAACTCTCTCTAATATTTTCATTTCTTATCCTATTCATTCTTGTATGTCCACACATCCACTTAAACATCCTCATCTCTGCAACTCTCATTTTGTGCTGTGTTCGAGTTATAGTCTAATATTAACTCCATATAACATTATAGGTCTAATCGTCATTTTGTAAAACTTTCCTTTTAGTCTTAGAGGTATTTTACGATCATAAAAAACATCAAATATTCTCCTCCATTTCAACCATCTTGCTTGTATTCTATATAAGATACCTCTTTCAATTCTTCCATTTGTTTACAAAAATGATCCTAGATATTTAAAGCTTTTAGTTATAGACAATTCATCATTTCTTTTCAAGTTAAATAACTTTATAAGTCATTCAATACCTTGTTTTCTTAGATACTTCCATACCTCATTAGAATATCATCAGACCCAACTACTTTTCTATTGTTCATCTCATTTAAAGTTTGTTCTACTTTTGAAGTTTGAATTCTACGAGAAAAATTTAAATTTCTATACTCATTTGACATATTTAAATTACCTAAATTAAACATTAAAAAGTTACCTACTTAGTTATAGATGTTTTTTCTATAAATCATCTCCATCTTCATCATTAAAATGGAAGGAGAAAAAGAAATGTAAGAAAGAGGGAAAGAAATTATTGGAGAGAAAGGAATTAATTATAAAAAAGTAAACAAATAAAAGAGGAAAAGGAATTAACTACTTTAAAGCACTAAACCCTAAACCTTGAACCTCTAAACCATAAACTCAAAAAGATAGAAATATTCCTAAACCCTAAACTAAATTAAATAAACTCTAAAAGGGAAAAGCAAAAAATAAAATAAAATAAACCATGCGGCTAAGTGATCCGCCGCAAGGTTGCGGTGGCCTTGCGACCTTGCGAAGACCTTCGTGTGGTTGCTATGAGGTCATGGCGGCCTTCGCGAAGCCAATGCCATCTCGTGACTCTACTTTGTGTAAGTGTTGGCCAACACGTGGAACAGTAATTTGCCTATGCCAACCGGCATGGCTCGGTATTACGAACTATGATCGAGGCACTTGTAGCAATTTTTGTCCAAAATTGATACCCTTGCTTTTGCCCTAGGATGATGTAGCAATTTTGGTTCCAAAGATGTTATATGAGTCTATACTAGTTAATGTTCATAAGAAAGACATCATTTTGTGAGCTTGAGCCGATGCAACAGTTTTGGTCAAAGGTGCCACATGAGCTTCAAGTGCCTAAACTTAATGGTCAAACAGACCGTTGGTTCCCCTACAACCCACTATATTGACCGATCCTTTGAGTGTGAAATTTTAGAGCCGAGGCACTTGTAGCAAGTTTAATCTAAAATTGTTGCACATGGCTGATCCATTATGTTGTAATTTACTAATAATAGTCATCCCATTTCTTTTAGGGACTCATCAATTTCAGTTGAAATCCTATCTTACATTGAGAGGGTTGAACAAGATGATTTTTCTCTCCATCAATTAGTCACTTAGAACTATAAAATAAAACATATGTGCAGGGGATAACACTCAACAATTTGACCCTATCGAGACATATTGAGATGAAGATGATCTTCATATGAGCTCGTATGAGCTAGTAAAGGAGGATGATTTTCACTATGTGGAGATAAAAAAGATAAAGAGATGGTCTTTGAGCATTTTGAAGATGCTTTGAGATTAGACACATATAAACTAAAAGCTATAAAATGAGGTTTGCAAGCTTGCAAGAATAGGAATTGTAATTGGTGAATTGTTGCTTGAGGATCCGGAAAATTTCACTTAGTTTGATAACCTGCTTACTTGCTCATAGTCGTTGAGCAAGTCGAGATCATAAAAATTATAATAATTATTGGCAATGTTCAAAATCTCAAACTATGTCGGAGTTTCAGTATAGTGTCGACATTTCGATTTATAGTGCTTGTTGTGAATTAGAGATGGAAAGAGAAAGAAGATGAAGAAAAAAAATAAAACAACTATATAATTTTCCATATAGAATGATACAAATTTGACATTATCTTATATAGACATAAGTTAAAAAGTAATAACATTATTACAATTCATGTAGATATGTGTTGTAGTATGCCATGGGGAGTCGGGTGTTACCATTACTTATATGATTGACACAGTGACATGATACATTCTCTATGCATACTGTTGAGTAGTATTGAGTTTTGATAATTTATCAGAAATATATATTTTAACGTGATGCCTAGTATGATATGAGATTTTAAATCATAGTTCTTGGGTTGCTGCTCAGATTCAAGATAAATAATATCTATGGAAAAGTATACTCCAAGAATTATTATAGAAAATATTCAAAAAAAGGTTTGGAGTGACAATTGTCAGCTAAACTCCACCAAGTGGTTAATGTACATGGGGATTATACTTACTCATACAATGGCCTTTTATGCATTTTATTAGAGAATTAAAGATTAGAGATAATAAGATGATATAAGGTCTTCACAATATGAATATTTTCAGCTAATCTTCAGGGCCTTTGGTGTAATATGCATGCATTAGTTCAATTCCTTTGTTTTGTTACTGAAATGGATGTATGCCATCTATTAGGAAATACTCTGGGGTTATAATGATTATAAATAATATTGATGGGACTAATAAACTCTTCCCTATTGCATTTTTAGTTGTAGTAATAAAAAGTAGAGTTCTTATTAGAACATTGTACTTGGATAATTGGTGAGGAATCTATCATAATTATAAGTGATCAAAATCTCCTAGTATACTAACATAGTTTAAAATGTATTACCTGAAATGCAGATTACTGTCTTGTGCACATAGCCAAGAGTTTAGCATTGAACAAATTTATAACGAGTGCATGGGGAAGATGAGTTTGTACCACAATAAGAGCTATAATTGGATAGAGTAAAGAAGAAATAGGTTAATGCCTTCATTCTTAGACGCAAATATCTTATTCTCTCTACAAATGGATATAAGTGCATGAATATGATCCTAAAATCTGCACAGATGTTATTTGATTGGATTTACACATGTAGGTAGCTTGGGGGAAAACCAACGATCCAATTTTGAGGCCAGTTTGAACTCATTTGGTCCATATCTCCTTGACGACTCTATCTAATCTGGCTCTACATAATACTAAATGGAACCTTCAAACTCAAATATTAATCCAATTTAGTTTAATTAGTATCTATTTTTTAAAAAATAATTTAAAATGCAAAAATTGAAAAAAAAAATGATATTTAACATTTATGAAGATTTTTTTAGTTCTACTTTACTGTTAAAAGATCCTGGAAATCTATTGGCACAATATGATACAAATAACGAAACTGTGTTATTTCGGCTAGATTGAAACTCCAACATAACTCTTGAGATTTAAACCTTATTCGTATGTATGCACATATATCTCAAAAAAAACCTGGATTAGCCAATTTCTAAAGCAGGAGGATGCTCATCAACTAGTATATACTCGTGACTCAAGAGGTTATAGTATATTATAGATTCAGTATGATTTTGAGAGTTATCATGTTTAACTATGTATTTTGGAGTATATTGTGTTTTTAACAAAGATAATTTCTTCAGATTTCTTAAGATGATGCAAACAGTGGCTATTCACAAATCCCAAAATCGAATGTCACTTTCAGCATTAGCAGCTTGCATGGCCCCATTAC
Organism: Curcuma longa; assembly: GCF_044706935.1. Classification (NCBI taxonomy): domain Eukaryota; kingdom Viridiplantae; phylum Streptophyta; class Magnoliopsida; order Zingiberales; family Zingiberaceae; genus Curcuma; species Curcuma longa. Next base: position 475,716 of record NW_027435602.1, on the reverse strand, counting down.
TGCTCCGTCCACTTCTTGCTGGTGATTGTGAATTTGAAGATAATTTTAGTATGGGTGGAGATGGTTCTCTTCAACTTCTTAAAGCTGCTGCAGCTGCGAACCATGCTCAACTTATTATCATAATTTTGCTAGAGGAGTTTGACAAAATATTTGATGTAATGTTTCCTTTTCTACTGATTGAACCATATTAAATTGTTAGCTTAAATTTATCAAATATTCATGAGCTATAATAACTTCAGGATGATTCATCAAATGATGAGTCAGTGTCATCAGAGGTTTATTCTGACTCAGAAGATGCTGAAATTGAAGAAGATTATTCAACTGATAGTGACATCCCAGAAGATGATGAATCTCACGATGACTATAGCAATGATGATTCTACTGATAATGACAATCAAGAAGATGATGGATCAGATGATGAGCATGGCCGCATTAATAATTCAGCCAGTCATGACATTCCTGATGGTGTTGGAAATCATGACCAGCATAATGGGCTTAAAGCAAATAAAGATGATTCCGAATGTTCAGGAAGTGGAACAATTAGTGAAAGCTATAGCAATACTGGAAGTGATTCATGTGACAATGAGGTTATTTTTGTTCCTCTGTCTTCGTTAATTTTTCTTTATCAAAGAAATGATGCATCTTACTTCCATGCCTTCAGTATTTTATCTAGTCATTTGACTGGTAAATTTATATCAGCACATAAGTTTCTTTTCATTGCAGATTTACTATATCCTTAGTATTTAATATAACTATGGTTCAATTTGGATTTTGCCCTTTCTCTTTATCTGTATGTTCACCCTAACAACCTATTGGTTTACTAATGTTCATCAATATAAAAAATTTAAGTGGATATTGTTACCATGTGTATTATATTATTGACATAGCTCCCAGATGAATGTGAACCTCACAGAAAATTTCATTTTGAGGAAGAAAATAGAAATCTTATTTATCAAAATCTAAGTTTAAATGAAATATGGCAATACTTTTCCAAAGTCAATTCCACGAAAATTATAAAATTAAAAAATTTAGGAAATACAATTTAGGACTATGAAAATGCATAAATTACCAAATAACTCAACTAATTACCAATAATTCAAAATTTAAAAATATAAATATTATTCCTGATATACATTATTTTTTCCCATTAAGAAGAGTTGATTTCGTCGAGTGGGGAGATCAAGATCTGCATTGCCTTAAATAGGTGCAAAGTAGGGGTGATTCTAAATGGATTAAATGATTGTTGTTGAATTTCTTCAAGTAATTCAAGAGCAAGGTGTTGAATCTCATCCTCAACAAGTTAACAGTCAAGAATAAGTATCCTATCCCACAAATTGTAGACTTATTCGATCAACTTGGTGCTGCAAGGTACTTCTCTAAACTGGACTTAAGGTTGCGATATTGGCAATGCAGATAGTTGAGGACATTGCCAAGCCAGCATGTACTACCTGCTATGGATCTTTTGAATTCTTGGTGATGCACTTCAGCCTCACCGATACCTCATAACTTTCTGTGCACTTATAAATAATGTACTCCAACCTTTTTTATACAAGTTTGTGGTTGTCTACCTTTATGATATTGTTATATAGTCACATGCTTGAAGAACATGTACATCATCCCACTTTGGTCTTCAAGGTGCTTTGAGCCAATGAACTAAATGTGAAGAAGGAATAGTGTGCATTTGCCGAACCAGATTATCCTTTCTGGTTAATATTATTAAATAAGGTTGCATGCCTATAGATGAAAGCAAGGTGTGAGCCATCCAACAATAGGAGGTGCCTACAAAATTCACCGAGTTGTAGTCTTTTTTTGGGCTAACTAACTTCTATCGGTGCTTCACCAGAGGATATTCTTATACTGCTATTCCTTTGACTTATTGAAGAAGGGCTGAGTTTGGAATTGAGATGATTAGTGCAACCAAACCTTCGAAAACTTAAAGAATGCTTTGATAAAGGAACCTGTCCTTGCACTCCCAGCCAAGCCATTGGAAGTGCATACCAGTGCCATTGGAGGAGTATTCATTTAGGAGGGGCATCCTATAACTTTTGAGAGTTGAAATCTAAATGACACTGAGACAATACACCATCCAAGAGAAGGAGATGATAGCCGTAATTCATTGTTTACAAATTTGGAGGCATTATTTACTTTGGTCAAAATTCATGGTTATGACGGACAATGTTGCCACGAGCTATTTTCAAACTGAGAAGAAGTTATCACCCAAACAAGTAAGGTGGCAGGATTTCCTTATTAATTTTGATTATAAGCTCCAGTGCAAACCAAGATGGGTTAACTTAGTGGTAGATGCACTAAATAGGAAGGCTAAACTTGCCGTCATTTCACATGCTCAAGGAATTCTAGTGGATTGCATCAAAGAAGGAATGACTCATAACCCTCAAGTTAAAACCATCCTAGCCTATGTCAATGATGGGAGGATGAGGAGATTTTGGATGCAAGATGATGACTATATGCCAAAGGTACTTGCATATATGTTACTCATGGGGATTATGATAGGAAATACTCAAGTAGTGTCATGACTCTATGTGGACAAGCATCAAGTGGTTCGACACACACACACACTCGTACTTGAGGAAAAGCGCTACCACTAGCCATATCTATGGAAAAGCCCAAATGATTTTAAATTCACCAAGGATGATAAGAAGAAGTGGACAACGTAAAGTCATATTTGCACAAGGCACTAAGTGCACCAAGAAGTGGGAGGACAAGAAGCGGATTTCGATGAGTTTAAAGTTGGAGACTTTGTGTTAGCCACGATATATACTCAACAGAAGAACAAGGGACACCACAAGGTTGATTTAGAGATACGAGGGATCATTTTGTATTGTAGGGTAAGCGGACAAAGTAGCGTATAGACTAAAGTTGCTACCAAAACTCAAAATGATCCCTCGTATCAGTCGTTGCTACCAAAACCATCAGTTACAATTTACGCATGATATGCAATCTTTTCCATTATATGCTTCTAATTTGTTTGATTAAAACTTAGTTCTCTATATATTTTTTAGTTAATTGATTGGTTGACCATGTTCTAATAATATTTTATTTATAGGTCACAGATAGTAAGAAAGAACATGGTGCATGTATGCAGCAAAGTAATGCTCTTGATGGTTCCAAATCCCGAGCAGATTTAAAACATCTCAATTTGTCACAAGAAATTATTTATCATAAATCATCATCATCATCTGATATTGTAATACCTGAGGTTTCTACTGAACAGAAATATGATGCGATAATTTCACATGGTGCCTCTCATGATTCTACTAATGATATTTGTACAAGTCGAACTCAGAGGCCAGTCAGTCATATGCTTCATTCTTTCACTGAAAAAATTGCCGATAAGTCAAAGGAAGTAGTGATCCCTACAAAAAGACCTACTGTATGGGGTCGCACTCCTGTGAGTATGTACTCGTATCTCAGCAATGCTTTGACAAATCAATCTCTTATTCTTGTATGTTTTTTGATATCCAGGCAAAGAAAAATCTTTCCATGGAATCAGTCGACTTATCAAGTGAAGATGAGTATGTGGTCTATTCCTTTCTCATACCTTTCTTCATCTTCGATAAATGTGTTCTTTCTATATTTGTTGCTATAGGAATACTAGTATTAGCTACACCTATGAAGGGGGAATTTAATTCCAACATTTCCATGCGATGGATTTTCTGCACTTCTATACCTACGCTCCAGTTTCCATGCTTTTTTCCCTTTGTATTCCCAAGTCACATCATCGATTCAAAGTCTCATTTTTAAGTAGCCAAAAAAAAACATTTAAGTATCTAATTTAATCTGAAGGAGAAAAAACACTTATCTAGGTTTGGATCCATACAACTACTTTTTATCAAACACAGTATATCTTGTATTTTCTCTATCAAATTTCTTTTTAGTGTTTGAGTCTTGCTGTGCAATAGTGAGTCTTGATCATGACAAGTATGATAAATGATAGTTAATTTAGAACATCTCGTAACACTTATAAAATGTTATTGAGAAGGCTAATTTGTTACTACACATTCATTTAGCTCATGAAAATTTTGCCAATGGAAGTTGAGAAGACAAAGAAAATGAAAAGTGTTTGTCATCAACTTTTTGATGTTGTTGTCTAATAAAATTGTATTCTGTACACCAAATTTTTGTCAAAAATAAGAAACAAGTTACTACACAAAATAGGACATCATATTTGTGTTTATAATTTTATATCATGGCATATGAATCTTATACTCTAATTGCCTTATGGATTGTTTTATATCTTATCACTTCTTGTTCTTTGTCGTACACATATTGGGTTTCTACAATGCATATAAATTTCATCTAATATTTACTTTTCAAAAAAATTAGAATAAATATGATTAGCTAGTTTTGCAAATTATATGGGTGCAATTATATCAGAACTTGGCTTATATCTTTATGAATCTTTCTATAATAATAATAATAATAATTATTATTATTATTATTATTATTATTATAACTACATTAACAATTAATAAGCATATTTTTAATGAAAATTAATTGTTATCAAGCATAGTATTAAAAAGGATATAATATGATAGATGCATGCATTTAGTCAATTGATTATTAAATTAATGTTACATAAATCAACTGCTATAATTATTATTTAAAGTATTTATAGAAAAGTTGACTTGTCATACCATGAAGATTAGCAATCCACCTTTACTGAGAAAACAACACAATCCATGAAGGTTAGCAATAATCTCAAAAAACAATCTTGAAATTGGTTATGTTGCTGCAACATAACCAATAGCTGCTTCTCACATCCTTCAATATTGCCAGCATAGGTACAACATTGAGATAGAAATAGCTTGTGGCTTCAGGCCATGTTAGGGTCACTGATCAGGTCCACCTACAAGAAATCCATAAGACCGAAGGCCACATTCGTAGACTACTGCATCTACAATGTCCCTAATAGGTATAACATGATTGCTCACATAACTAACTTGACAAACATCTATTATCCATCATACTATTGTCATGCACAATAAAATTCTTAGATCAGAAAAACATAGAATCAAGACACTGCAACGTATAAACATTGTATAATATCTGCATTATAATTTCATAAACCTATTGGCAAAACATGACTGCAAGGTAGAACCATAAAGTATAATTGTTTGATTGGACTGTTTCAGCATCATGCTGACATTTCGATATTTTCTAAATCCACCTTATCCTCAACCTTAGTCTTTGTCCGACCACTGGATATCTTGGTCATACAACACATGACAGTCATGGCATTTACTATTTACTTTGCTAATCCACCAGTTGGTTGGATTGATCACTCAAACAAGATTCATTATGCAGCTGGACTTTGATTAGAATTCATTAACTACTCTAGAAATTGATTTATGCCAATATTAACCAACCATTAGTGGCAAAGTTGTTGAATAAAAATAATTAGATACTTGAGGAGAAACATGTTAGCACTTTTGTCATTACTAATCCTTGTTCAATCACTTTTTATAACCCTAAAAAGAATTGCAAACCATTGTTGTTCCTAAATCATCATTGCTCTAATGTGGCTACATCTTTCAAAAGACATTACACACCATCATGACCCACTGCCTCAAACAGTCCCAAAGAGACGTGAGGTGGATGACTGGAAGGGCTCTTCAATGAGGATAATGGAAGGTTTATTTTGCAATTGAAGGAGCCCATTGAAAGGCAAGGTTATTTAAGGCTCATCGATCAAAGGAAGTATTCAAGGGGAGAGGAGTTGGCATAGGTAGGGGTCAATGATGAAGGAAGAAATTGCTAGATGTTGAGGGAAAAGTAGACTGAGGCAGCACTACGAGTAAAAGAAGAATTGGCTTCAATGGTGGCTGGTGATGCGCAAACAGGAAGAGCAAAGCCACAATGAATAGGAAGAGTGAAGCCACAAGGTGATTGTGTGCAAGAGGGGAAGGGACTACAGATTATAATGCCACTGACAATGAAATGAGGCCTCCTAAGGAGAGAATAGGGTGATATTTCAATTGGGAGGTTGGAGCAGAGATGCATGGAAACATGAAAGGACAAGGGTTCCTCATTCAGGAAGAATAGGAAAAGAAAGTTCTAAATTCTGCTCCATACAGCTCAACACTGAACCATACTGGTTCAGTTTGGCTATAAAAAATTTCACCTGACCCTAAACATTGTGTCCTCAATTCTTTAAACTAGAAAGAAAATTTGACCTTCAAAATGACATCATGATTAGAAGGTCACCCTTACCACTGATGCTCTCCCTGACTAAGTACAGCACTCCCTATTATGCTTTCACTGTGCTTCAGTTCAATCTACTTACAACTAAACCTAAGTAATAAGATCAATCCTTTAATACCATAAACTTGTCTCTTAACAAAATTTAGAGTATGAAAGTCTGAAATTCACCAAAACTACAATGGTCTTTAGACTTCTCATGATATAACACCTCCAACCAACCACCAAAATTACAAATTAGAATCCATAACTCTGTCTAGGCAGCGGAGTTAATTGTATAGATCAGCTCTGCCCTTACTGATTGCAAATCTACAAGGTATCTGATCAATAACTCTGTTTTCAAAATGACTACTTGATTCGCATATAATCAAATCTAGAGCATTAATCAATCACTTATCTCAAATTCATTGTTCAACATTATAACCCGAATGCAACTGATGAACAACTAGATGTATCAGGAAGTTAATCAACACAATAACTATTTATAAGATCTGTGAATGTCAAAATCACATACAAAAACCACATATTCAACAGGATTCTGCACCAGCCCAACAACACTAGCACAAAACAACTTCTTTTACACTAGTGCCAACTTTCTCCTTGACTCATCAGCTGCCTGTAATATTCATTAAGTCAGTGCCAGCGTTCTTGATAGCTGACACCTTGAAAATCTCATTGTTGTGTATTTTTGTGATAACGGTTGTAGAGTTAAGGTTGGATGACTTGTGCCCAAAGCATATAGTCTCCACCTCAAAAGGTTGCTAACAGTGGTAACAAATGTCAGATAGTATTACGCCTCATCAAATCAAATCAACACCAGCCATGTCAACATCCATCTTATTGGGTCAATAACCACTGAACAAAACCAGATAATTCTAGACTGAATCAACAACCACTTCATCGGACTAACACAAGTAAGAACACTCAGCATACCAAAAAGATTAGACCAGCTCTCACAACAATCTATGTGCAAACTCTAAGAGGTTGATGCCATGAAAATAAGATTCAACTCTGGTAGTAGCTAGCAATACAATAAGACAGAGGGCAGCAGAGGAGCAGTTGTGTGCATGAGAAAAAAGATTGCTGTTTTATAGTTATAATAAGGGGAGAATTAAATGAGGGGTTGTGACAAGGAGATGAATAGGGTGGCACTCTAATCTTGAAGGAATGGGTAAGACAACACACAATAAAGAGAGAGGGGAAGCAATGCATCATTTGGGATAAGAAAGGAAAGGATTACATTTGGAGCTCCACTGCTCGGGAAGTTTGGAGTGTATGAATTATACTAGGGCTAATTATGTTTTTAGGCTATTTAGGTAATCAATTTCATTCTTGTTGTGTTTAATTACTTTTTGGTTGTAATAATTAAATTTTGAGAAATCAAATCATCCTTATTTTTATGTAATTATTTTGAAAACACTAAAATTTTCATTTTTTAAAATCTAATCTCACATTAATTACATTTGAATTTGTCCTAATTGTATGTAGAATTGTTAAGATAAAATTATTTGTTATTTAATCTAAATAAATATTATAAATCAAATACATGAAATGAGCAAGTCCAACTAATTAATATAATTAATAAATCATGTAACCATTATAATTGTTTGATAAAGATTATAATATTCCTTAGAAAAGGCATAAGAGTTGTTCTATTAATATACGTGAAGAAATCTCTTTATCCATTCCCTTTCATCTTTGTCGTCTCTCCACTCATCTCCTGCCTTTACTTCCACTCTAATTCCCTTAATTCACCACATACTATGCTGATCCCTCTCTATCATCTTATACAGTCTCATCTGCCTTATCTTCCTCCACCAAACTTCTCACTTCTTCCATTGACTTCATTACTTGAACTTTTTTACCGTGAGGACCTTTGGAGTTCACGAAAAGCTATGTCTATGTCAAACTCGCTTTGGCACACCACTGTTATATCTGCATAGTTCAATTTTTATTTAGGGCCCTCCCAAAATACATGTATATTTAGATACATTATCGTGTCAATTTTTTTACTTAGTGAATGGCATTTTTATGTTTAATGCAGCTTCATCCTTTTCACAGGTTATCAATTCAAATTCTTGAGAATACCAAAAATGACTTGCAAGATAAAATCGCCAAAGAGGTATCTTTATTGCTTTGTTAAACATATGGTTCACATAAAAGCTTGTATTATGTTAAACAAGTGTTTTTTCTTTTTCAAAGGTAAAAGAGAATGCAATTTTACAAGAGAATTTGCAAAGGCGAAAAAAGTCTTTGTTTGAGTGTCGTTTAGCTCTCGAGCAGGAGGCAAGTACTCAAATTCTCATAACTCCAACATGTTTTATACACCATTTTAAATTTGTTTTAGTTTTCCCATGGTGTTGTTTCTTGTGACTTAAGAGGTGTTTCAAATTTTCTACTACAAGCAAGGTTCAATATCATCTCTGGTGTCACCTTTACCTATACTAGTAAATTTAGAACTGTAAACAACAGTAAAACCTGTCCAGTTCAACCAGCAACGAAATGGGGTGGTTTGTATGGTGATCTTTGTTTTATGTGGTGCATGCCACCTGAAACAGTATGGCACGGCATTTTCAACCATGTACAGCTGCTCCTTGCTAATCAGGACATGTTGGTAATATGTGTCCAAAATTGAGTCCTTTGGAATTGCATCTTGGATTTTCCTGTTCCTCCAGGAGTTTTGTAGCATCAAGAATGCTTGTGCTACTTGTCTCTGTGCACTAAACTCACTGATAACTAAACTCACTGATACTGGAGAGAACCTACCAGTCTCAATCAATTATAGCACAGTATTTGGGAGAATTCACAAGCCAGAATTTGCTCTCTTCATTCATTGTCTCGTTGAAGAACTTGTTACCAATTCCATACCACTTACAAGAAACTGTAAAAGAAGTGACCTGTATATCTGGGCCAGCTTCACCCACAACTCGTTCTTACATTAACTGCAATTACAGAATGCTAATGCATAAACTAGAACAAGACACATTACAACAGAAGACAGCTAAACCAGCATCTTGCTAAAACTGGAGACAACTAAACTCCTACATGTAACTCTCTCTTCCTCATTCATCTCTCCCAGCACCCACGAGTGTTAGAGTTGGTAGGTTGCTTGCTCAGAAGCTTTGACCTGAGAGGGTTCCTCTTTGCACCTTCTTCTTGATTAGTATTTCTTAGTGATCAATAATAAAACAAGACATCGAAGTGAATTACTTTTGCGGAGTTTTGGATTAATTTCAGGCCCAAACTATAAGGATTGGTTCAAACAAAGTCAAATTTCACATTTAATGTCAATTCATACATAAACTTCTGTTGACATTTCAATGGCACCTCACCACAAACTTGACTAGCAAATCTTTAAACTTAGATGATGTAAAAACATATATAAATAGCTGCATGTTTCAGTTATACCACTTGGGCCTTATCATAGGGCCCAAACCAAGGAATATTAAACTCTTCAATATAATATTATAGTTCAGGGCCATGTAAACTAAGTTGTGCATTCTTTACAAATAATTTCTGCAGAATTGAGAAATCTATGAAGAAAATGAGAAATCCTATGTTGCAATATAAAGCAAGACTGTAATTTCATTTGCATTGTGCACCACCCATCTCAATCAGGTAAAATAGCAAGGGCATGTTTGTATAACAAATGACAATGCCAAAAAGTGGGCTACTTCTTAATTTGGAAATAACTAAATAGATACTGATTATCTATACAGCCTGTCCGGCCTACCTTTTCCTCTCTGTTCCTCGCAATGTGGCATGAGGTGTAGTGTCTAGATGTGATGGTCAGCCATAGAACACATTTTTCTGTCCTTGGACAAAACTGATTTTGTTACTCTACAAATTTCTAGGTCTTTATGGTTTTGTATATAGCTAATTTATAGCTGATCATGTTTTACAATGTGTATTTTCCTCAAAGTAGAAGCCTTGTAGTAAATTTTCATCATTATTGATGTTCATCTCTGTTGAAATAGGTTAAAAGATTGCAAAACAAATTACAAGATGAAAGAGATTTAAGAGCATCCTTAGAGTCTGGACTAATGAGCATGCGACCTGAAAACACTTCTTGTATGGATAACAAGGTTAGTTTTAAGCTTACACAATCTAGTAGCCAATTTTGCAACACAGTCATAATCTATTGTTGTGTTAAAGACAAGGGCAGATTTAGAGGAAGTTGCCCTTGCGGAAGCAGATATTGGGGTTTTGAAGCAGAAACTTTCTGATCTTCATGGGCAACTTATTCATCCACAAAACCCAAGATATCCTTCCTTATGTGAGTCATGCAGGAAATATCTAGACGGCAGCAATCACTCTTCTGAGTAAGGTTCCTTTTCGTTATGCATGTTGATATATGTTCCTCTGTTGTTTCTAATTCATCGAATTGATTTGGTCCTCCTGAAGTAGATTGTGATTCAGAGTAGAAGACCTGCCTATCACATAACTTGACCTAGCTTCTTCTCCATTTTCCTTCTTTTTTTTCATGTTTATCTCAAGACACTACGATCCATCTTCAAAATTGGAATAAATTTCTTAGAGAACCTCTCAAATCTCGAGCAATTTTGGATAGAAAAAGAACCAGCCATTGCTTTTGATTACATCATCTAGGTTGTTTCGGGACACCATGAAATGATAATTGGGTTTTGAAAATATCTACAAGGAATATGTTCAAGATGATTGTAAAATACAAAAATAAGAAATAAACTAGAGGCAAATCCCATATTTATAGAAGAATACATTAGGTAAATATAGCTTCTGAAAACAATAATAATTCCATAAATCCATGATCTCCTACCAATTCTCCTATTCATCCAGGATCCCATATTGACTTTCAAATAGTTTATTTAGCAAAATTGGTTTAATCTAATCAAATATTAATTTGATAATGACTTGGACTTAACAAGGTAGAGATTTGTTTACCCTGCATGATCTTTATGCCATCATAAGCAGATTTTGTATTGTCATTTCAAAAGCTTATGTGGCTACGTAAGAAGCTTAGTCAGAGGCTCTTACAAGTAATGGGAAAAAGATACCGAGTAGAGTTAGAGCTGATTCTTATCTCAACCTGTAGTCACAGGAAAATCATTTGTTACCTTTTTAAAAGTTACATAAGCTATTTCTAAGGCCAGATGCAAATTATTCTTTACTCTGTTCTCCTTTGTTAGTTATCTCAGTGAATAATAGCAACTATAGTTGTTTGGGGGATGAAATCAATTTCTTTTCAGAATTTTTTATTTTTCATTCTTCTCATATTAACTGTTTTCCAAACTTCATGGTATCACTAATCAACCAAGTCCCTCCATAATTAAGATAGCATTTGTATGTCATCTTTGTTCTTACATTTTTAGTACTAGAAAATTTTCCTCTGTTTTCTACATTTTCTTGATTCACAAAATTTTGTTGAATAGGTCAACAAAATTATATTTTGTATCTACAAAACTCTTACAAACATCAATATGTATATTATTTGGAACTACAATTTAGACACCTAGCTTTTTTTTTGTAATTATACAATATTAGGAAAGCTCCTAAAGTACTGAAAGTTTGTCATTTGTTAGTATATTATTGTGTGATTTTTTTCTGAAAGAATAAAAATTTAAAACAAGTGGCCAAAGAACTTTGTGGTTTGCTGTCTTCATTCAATCAAGTTGCCATGTAGAGTGTAGTGCAATTTAAACATAAGTGTATTAATTAGTATCTTATTTTTTGAAGATAAATAAAATAAATAAAGGAGCTTGTGTGCTTGCTTGGTTTGCAACATCCCATGTACATTTATTTTGGAATCTGGAATATTCTTTCAGGTGATTTACTTTATGCACATCTTGAATATTGAAAGCATGATGAATCTTTATTTGATACAGGAAGGGTAAGTTGGAAGATAAAAGGCATACTGATCCTGTTCTTAAACGAGAAGAGTTTTTGAAAGAAGCTGTGAGTTTGTCATATCAATTCTTGTTTGTAATTTAAGCATATTCATTGCTAATCGACTAATATACAATGTTTACAATTTGGTTGATTTAATGGACAAGTATCACAAGAAATCCTTTAGATGATCATACTGGTTTTATTTTAAGCAAAGAAGAGAATGAGTATTTGAAAATTCAGTGTGTATATCTAGTGTAAGCACAGAACCTGGGTTGTTTCCATCTATAACATTTCAGATTCTTATTCTAATACTTTGTTGGTTAAGCACCTTCTTTTGTAAGTGATCGTCCTCCTGATAAACTTTGTAAGGTAGTCTCTTGCACTCTTGGATTTCAACATAGCATGTAACAAATACTTCACCCAGTCATGTTGTCTTCATCAAGGTGGCCACTTTAATCATAGGTGTTCATGTTGGTTGCTGATTGTTTTCGTAGAAGATTAACCAGACTAAAAAGAACCTCCTGTTGCATAGTCTGGTTTAAAATTACTCGACCATTGGTGATTTCAATATGGACAACTTTGCAACGTTTCAGTTGTAATGCCCACGATACCAAGTATGACCCAGTGGCCCACGAAATGAGGTTGAGTCCAATCCATCCCAAAATGATCGGACATTGAGGGAGAGGGACATCACTTTCATATGTTCATACCAATGACTGTGACTGTGTGGGAATAATGTGCACGTTGTGTCCTCATCAAACAACAATCTGTCTCATGCTCAATATGACACAAAGGGTGGAGGCACACTTATCATGTGAGCATCATTGGGATTTTTGCCGCCACAAGTCATAGAGGAATCATTTGTGCCTGATGCAGATTGTTATGGCTCTGTTGGTAATATTAATGTTAATATTAAATATTAATATTGTCTTGCAAAAAAAATTAGTGGAGAAATAAGATCTCCATGTAATGGATCCAAACAATTGGGATTCAAATGGCCTGATTAGCATTTTAGCCTTATGCAGAACGCAATAGTATTGATTATCTCATAGAAGGTTTATAGACAATTCCTAATTAGAGGTTGCAAATTCAACAGAATCAAGATATTTGTACGGACTAATGTGTGAAGTCAAGCCAATAAAAGGGTATGATTTCCTTTAGTTAGGGGAGAAAGGATGGGCTTAACTCTCTATTGCATAGAGGTGGCTAAGTACTGTCCACCATAATGATTAAAACAAGATGTTATGGGTCCCAACCATTTGAAATTTGCTGATTGTTGTGCAAATCTGATTTCAAATTCTGAGTTTCTGATCACAAGTTGATTTGGAAATTCAGTTGATCATCATCATGTCCAAATTTGCCCAAGCAAGTTGATTTTCGTCCAAACCAAAATGAATTGAGTAGGCAATGTGAGTATGTCCAAAATTTGTGTTGGGTGGAAGGAGATCACACGATAGATTTTAAGATAATGTTATCATAAGTTAATTTTAAAATCAGTTTGTTGTTATCAATTTTCGCAAATCTGCCCCCAAGCTAACTAAAGTTGGCTTGTTTTGGCCAAAGTGAGTTTAGGAAGTGAGAATCCTAAAATGCATATTTTAGGTGAGATTGAACTCACAAATTACATTTCAAGTGAAGATGTTGTTGCAGGTTGATCTTGAAATTAGCTTGTAATCAGTCACATTGAAATGAATTTTGAAATGGAAGGATATAATGGGGAAAAAAAGCAAAAACAATGTCATATTTTGGTAAATTAGCAAAAAAATTTGGTAATTGTCCTTTGATTTTTGTTTTGCCTGACGTATGTACGCTTTTTATACATCCCTTACACCAATACAATTTCAATGATAATATTTATCTGCATACCATCATTACTGTATTTTTAGCAGGATATTGGGAAAGACAGCGTCAAAGAGGAAGCTCGATCCCAAGAATCATCTACTACTAAAGAGTCAGGAAATGCTATGGAGATTCCTACTTTGAAGGAAGCCCAAGAGTTATCTTCATCCAACAAGCAGAACTCCCGCCCTGAATGGCCAAGCAGCATAGCTTTAAACCTTCTAAAAGCGCAGTCCTCTGAGGAAGTTGCAAAAAGGTTATCATCTGAGACTGAGGTAAAACATCTATTGCGGTTTTAATGCAGAGATTAGTCATTTCTCTTTTGTTTTTCTTTTCTTTTTGGGGATAAATTCAGGATGATTTGTTTCTTGTTAAACTCAGGAAACAACCTCCGCATCTGTTCCAGCCCTTGCCAAGTTGACAAACCGCTTGAACTTATTGAGGGAACGGCGTGCAAAACTTGCAAATGAGATGCAAAATGCTGAGAAGAATTGCACGTCAGCTCCCGTTGGCCCTCCCCAGACAGGCAATTCAAGCTGATTGTGGATTCTATCGAACAACATTTTCACAATTATCTACTTTCAAACTTCGTGAGTTTTTTTCCATGTAGACTATGGTGATGGCAATGATGACGATTAGTGACCAAAAATCTCAACCATGGATTGCTATCATTCATGTAAACATGTACTTCACCTCTGATTCTTAAAAATTACCCAAGTGCTTAGGATTAATGCTTATACCAAACGATCTGTTTGGTTGACTTATTTCTGTAGGCAATTTGACATCTCTCAGGGGTGCACCAAAACTACCTGTGGGACTTTTTGCATTTGGATGAAATTTTTTGAATGTATGCTATTCCTTTGTTTTTCCTTGATAATAAATATGAAGCGAATTTTTCTAATAATGTTCATAGTATGCTAATACTGTGGAAGTTTTTTTCCCCTCAAGGTGCATCATTGCCAATGAACTATATTCTATCTAATTGTATTGAAGCAGGGAACTGGAATGACTGAAAGTTCAACCTCAAGTTGCTTGGCAAATCAAATTACAGCGGTATCGTAGCCATGTTCCTTGAGTGAGTCTCTTCTCTCTAGCAAGATCTACAAAGATGACACCAACTTAGTAGATACCACCATCACTGACTTTTGTAACAACTACAAAACATAGCAAACTTTGTAGTAGGAGGATATTCTTGTTTTTGATGTTCCAATCAGGATAATTTAAATCAAATGTTTGCTGATGGATCATAATTTCACATGGGTGAATATACTCGATTCCTAGGAAAGCTAAATTTCAACCACACAATGAAACCATTATGCAGCTACCAATTTTGATTCAATTTCCAAGTTCATCTGTATACAACCTTGAATAGATTTTAAAATTCTCACTAAGGTTGTTTTATACACTCTAGTTCCTATCCTAATAGCAATGAGAATAAAGTTATTTTATACACTCTCTAGTTCCTTTCCTAATAGCAGTAAGAATCTTTAAATTTTCATTGCCTGTATGAGATTCAATTTTAATTTGTAATTGAACTAGAAATTGTTATCTCATTCTTAAATCTCAGTTGGATTCTTAGAATTGCATTAATTCAAGGGAAGCCATCTTCTTTCTTGAGCACACTTTATCTAGTCAAATATTCTCAATGAGAAAGTTGAGATTTTGTTCAGATAGAATTTGACACAGATTTAGACATATAAGATTTGACTTAGATTCAAATACAAAATTTGACATAGACACAGGTATAGGTATTGACTTAGATATTGAAAGTAATGGCAGGTTAAGTAAAAAAATTTTTGTCATCTTATTTTTCCAGTATGAAAATCTTCCCCTTGAGATATAGTGTAATCAGATAAGATGCTTGTTCATTGAAATTAATATCTGTCAATACAAAATATCTTTAATCGAGGATAATAATGCTTATACAATAATTGAATAACCTATAAATTCATATTTTAATGTCCTTTGGTTTAGTTTTTCTTTATTTTGACTATGCACGTAAACAAATGACATACATCCAAGTATCCTAGGGATAGAATTATATGTAATATGTTTGGATAAAATATTGAGAGTGTTTCTATCACTCTAAAATCTCAACATTTCTAAAGACAAATAATTTTTAAAATGAAGGAGTGTAAGAATTGCTTCTCAAAAAGATATCTATATTTTTCTAGAATAAATATTTTTCCTTTCTATGATTTTATTTTTTATAGTGTATTCTTTTATTTTGAATATAAGAAATTAGGATTTGATTGAAATAATCCTTAGTATTATCTGTTGTATAACTTTTGATATTGATTATTGATTTTTAATCATAAAACAAAAAATTGAGAAGACATTGTCACCTTAATTTATATTTAAGTAAAAAAAATCAAGTAACAAGAGTACAATATTATCAATGAAGGATGCAAAGCATTTTGCTCCGAGAACAATAGTAGCCATAGGACTTCAAATATCACTGTGAATGGGATAAAAAAGGAAAGAGTTTTTTTCTATTACTTTATGTTTAGCAAGTTCATACTCTTATACTTTGGAATAAAAATGAAAATAAAATTTAATGGTTCTAAATGATATATGTCCAAGTTGGTGGTGCTAAAGTTTTCTTACCATTATTAGATGATAAAGTTCTAAAACTAAATTTTCTGAGGTAATATTTGACTAACACATTCAAGATAATAGAGCATATCCCTAATTCTTATCTTGAAATACACAATAATTCTGATGAATAATCACATTGCAACATAAAATTTGAGTAAACTTTTGAATAAAAATAAGATTTGTATCAAATAAAAATAATGATATTAATCTCAGAATCAAATAAAAAAATATAACAACGACATAACTCTAGATCTCAATCAAAAAACATCAATATAATGGATTAAACTCTACAAACAAACAAGATAAAATGCATGTCATACAACAATATAAATCACAGATATAGAAAAGAAAGAAAACAATATCACCTCAAATAGAAGCTTGGAAAAAGAGAAATAAAAATCAGTGTCGAACTAGTAGGATTCAAGTTTGGAGATTAGAGATTATCAGACTGTCATGTTGATTTCTAGAGAGAGTTTCTGTAATTTAGAGACGGTGACGGCGCGAGTCGATGACGGAGAGGCAACGGCGAGTTGATCACAGAGAGGCAACGACTGCAAGGTGAGGACGGCGACAAAGCGGCGGATGAAACAGGAATAGAATTTTTTTTTTTTACCATTTTATTAAAGAGAGAAAAGACTGAATTTATTTTTTAAAGATAATATATATAATTTTGTTTACCATCAATTATAATATTATATATAATTTTTAATATATATATATATATGAGGGGCGGTCGCCCCCTGATTCTTTGTAATTTAAGGATATATAGCTATAGGCTAGCTATACACTGTCACTGCCTATCTTCCACGCTGACTTTTTAAATACGCATTCGATCGAACTAAAATCGCTAAAGAGGGAAGTTTGTGAATATCTAGATATTTATATTAAACATAGCTGGGCTAGCTAGCTATACACTGTCACTGACACTATCTTTCATATATATATATGAGCTAGGCAAAATTTTACAAACTCGATAATCGATCGATCGATCGATGAGCCTTCACTACTCACATGACAGTGCATGCGTTTGGATTCTCATCGCTGAAGAGGGACATATACGTGATATCCGGCGCGCTCGGAGGCGCCGACGCCTGCGCCACGTTTCTGACGAAACCGGACGGCGCCTTCTTGTCGTATGCTCCGGCGGCGTAAGGATACGCCACCAGGTTGTAGGGGACGTACGGCCAAGGCTCCGCTTTCTTCCCTGCGTTTGTGATCTTCCTTATCACATCCTTTGCTTCGATGTGCCCCGTCACCGTCACCCTGCTTATTTTCCTGTTCACCACCACACTCGTAACGCCTGCAACATCAACTAGTTTAATTAATCCACTACGCACTGTTGGCGAGCAAACAAATCTAATTCCTTCACCGATTTAATTCCTACCTCTCACTGATTTAGCCGCATGCTTCACTTTTCTTTCGCAGCCATCGCAGTCCATCTTTACCTTCAGATCAACAGTCTGCCGGCGACCGATCGAGCAGAGATCAGTTAAACAGAAGCTCCATGAATTGAAGGAAAAAGTGGAGTCCAATTCTAGCTCTATATATATTTATTTACCTGTAGAGGCTTCCTCTTTCTGAATCGCAATGCGTTCCTTGTCTCCGTAACATTGCAAAATTCTGAGATGTGATCAAGCGCACCCATAGAAGACAGAGAGAGAGAGAGAGAGATCTAGAGAGATTAATGTCAGAGGGCATGCTCAAGAAGGGATGGATCTGTATATTTATATGCGTACGAGTGAACGATAATTGCACACGTATATATATTTTTCTAATGGAAGATATCATTTTACAATTAATCGACTGAAACAAGTAAACTTGAGGATCGATCGATCACAATAATCGTACAGCTCACTGATACTGAAAGCTACGTGGCTTAAATAATTGTGTTACTGAAACTTGTAGTTGCTGCAAGCTGCTGCTAAATTATTGATCATGGGCATAAGAGTAATCGCAATGAACTTGTAGACTTCTCCTTAATCATGATAGGAGGGAGACTGTCCACTGGAATTTCCTTTTTACCCTTGAATTTGTTTGAAAATTAAGATCAAATAAGAGGTGACTTAGTGTGTTTAGTATTTTTGAACCAGAGCATTAAAGAGAAAATTGTAATAATGTATGCGTCTACATGCGTTCCTACTTCACGATCAACCGCGTGAAGGAGTCATCCTTCATTACTTCTTTTCTTTTCTTTTTTCTCTTTTCTGAAAAACATAATTATTCATTATTAGAATTGTCTTTAATGATTTATATGAGACCTTTGATTGTATTATAATATCGAAAGACGTTTATCAATTTGAAGTTTAAGACTATGAAGGTCTTCTCAAAATATGTTTCGGTTCCAATTAATTAAATTATTATTATTATTATTATTGGGCTAGTCTTCCTTGATTCTTTCTAATCGCTTTCCCTGCATTAATTTATTGGAATCATTTTGTGGTGGCCATTTGCTGCACAGATAGGTAATTATTGTACGCCTGCCCCACAGCTTTGAATGCGTTTCCACAGATCACCATCTAATTTTCTGATCTCTAAGGCTAACTATTGATTAATTAAAGCAGAATTTAATTGGCAGTTTTTCCTCTTAATTTCTTTCAGAAAATATGATAATACTTTACTTCACTCAAGATTTATGTGCTTCCTTATGAAAATACAGTCTACAGTTTCAGAAAACTGACTGCAAGAGCACACGAAAAAAAAAATAATAGTGCGATATATCGACAAGAAGCAATGGAAACAATTAATCATCTTCGACAACAGATCACTGAAACTAGCTGCGGTGAGAATTAAGTCATGCATTCAGATTGAAAGATACATAATAGAAAAGTCATTGCCTTAATTCATATATATGCATGTCTTAATATGAATATCTTGGGTATGTACATGTAATTTGAGGAATACATGATGTGCTTTTCGACTTCTGATTATTTCAACTATGGAGGGCCAGCATGTGAAGTGACAATTTAAAGGAAATAGTTACTATGATATATATGAGTTTGATGTGTGCATGATCTAATAATATTCATGAGAAATATGAGTGCTTATTCTGAATATTTAATAAAGTACATTACTTGTTTAGGGTTTAGATGTTAAATTTTTGAGATTTGAGACAGCTAATTAAGCGTGAACGACATATATACTCAACGACTACAATAGATCGAGGTCGTCAAAATGTGTTTCAACGTTAGTGAGTGATGAGATTTAATTTCGAACTTTTTTTTGGTGGATATATTTGGGTATTTATAGGTGTAGCTAGGTAGGTAGGAGGACATGCCCAAACGTTATTGGACCAATGTGCGCAGCTAGAGAGAGAGGCCTGTAAATAGACGTTCAATATCTTTGTCATCGTTCTTAATTGTCTATAATATTTAGTTATGTAGTGGAATAGATACAAAATAAAAATAAAAATAAAATAAAACAAAACACGTAAATTTTTTATGTGGTTCAGAACTCTTAATTCCTACTGTGCGCTGGCGTATGATTTATTAGGTGATTCACTCTTAGAAATGCCTCTATTTTTCTAATTCTTTGAATTCCTTCGAAAATGAAGAAATCTCTTACAAAAATACTCAAGTATAATACAACAAGCAAATACAAATAATAACAAATATATCATGTAAAAAAGAACTATTACAATAATGAAAATTCTTTACTTGCTTGCTTTCTTTCTTTCTCGCTTGTTCACCCTAGAACCGATCAAGATGATCTCTTTGAAATCCTTTATAAACTCCTACTCAAGCCTGAACAACGTTGATCAATCGACAATTGAAAGACCTCTAGTTGACTACTCCACTTTGCCTTTGTCAAAATCAAATAATTTTCTATATCTTTTCTCCAGTGAGACATTTCAACTAGGTATGGGTTGACTGGCCCAATTTGCTATCTTCATCAATCGATTTGTTTTCATCCAAACCCCAAGAGAAGCATTCTATTTATTCTAAGTTTAATTTGAGTTGAATGCTCCATTAGTTAACTGCTGGGCTATCAATCTTCGACTAATCACAATCTTAGTTACGTTTATTCAAATCATAACTTTATAATTTCAAATTCATTAGTGGACTAATAGTCCTTTACTAGTTGATTCACGTTTTGATTCCAACTGCACGTAAGCTAAATCTGTTGTGCTAAGAGATTAAACATCACTTGAACTTTCTCATCTACCTAGTATTTATTGATCTTGACTCACCAACACTTTACCTACCTAGAGATTCCTCTTCTCTAAGATTTCACTCATGCCTAATTACTACCTAAAGACCTACTCTTTGGAACTCCCCTTACATGAAGACTTATATTCGAGGCATGTACTTGACCAGAACTCACTCCTCTATTATTGGACAGTTGTAGTTTCATATTCTTCAACTATCTATTGAACCTTTTATTTATCAACTCCCTAATTAATAATCTGAATTAAAAAAAATCCTTAATCGAGCTTAATTAAAAACTTAAACTTGGCTTGAGTTGAGTTGGATAAAACTTTTAACAAACAAATTAAATGAACTTAATGAACAAACACAAACAGAGGCACCCTTGTTTAGAGAGAAACTACAATGTATTTTTCATGTTACAACCAAACCATGAGCCCAACTCATTATAACATGTTACATTCAACCAAATTCTGCAAAAAGTTTTTACCCGCATCAAAAGCAAAATCTGTTGTGAAGTAAAACGATACCGTCTCCCACACAATGCAATCACAATAGAATAAAACAAACACCTATCACATACCTATGAAGTGACACATTATCTCAAAAATGACAGACTCGCTAAGAAAATATCACGGTTCTTCTGCAACGCCGTAATAATTACTCTTCATAATGTAATGGTAAATAACACAAAAGGAAATCAACTCAAGTAATCACATGAAATCGTAATCGTCGACATCATCATACCCACCAGTAGTGGCAAAGTCATCCTCAGCCCTGTCTACGTGGAGTTGTTTTTTCTTTGCACCTATCAAATTATAGCAACAAAGCACCCATATTGTGTTTGTCAGCATAGGAACACGTCCTTATGTAATAATAAGAACTTTCTAATGCTTACCTTGTTTTTCTTCCCAGCATTAGCTTCCTTCTCTGCCTTGAGCTTCTCATTTGCAATTGCTGTTATCGAGGAAGAGATTTCTTTTGCGTCTGCTGCTTTTAATGAAGTCATAGACAGTCTTATAACGTCTTTAAGAAGGCCTAGGTAATGGAAGCTTTTCTGAATGGTAGCAAAAGGAAATCCTATAAGTAACAAGGTAAAAAAGATCCAGAATTAGCCCAAAAGTTTCACAAAAAAACAGTGCGTACCTCATAGGGACGGATTTTGTGGGAAAGGAGCTCAGCATACTCCAAGAAGTCATTCTCTGATTTGGGAATAAAGTTATCAAGAGTTTTCTCATCTCCTTTCTTGGCAAATAGCTCAGCAGTTGATTTATAATCAGCCTCTTCAACTAGCCTATGGAAGTGGATCATATGTTACAGTCAGCAGGCACATTAAACAAATTAATATAAAACTAAGGTATCAAGTGCATCTGTCTTTGAGTTATTCTTATTATCACACCTTTGTTGGCGAAGTTTCTCAGCAACAGGATCTGCTAGCACATCATTAGCTATTTCAACTTTCTTGGCTTCTGGTTGTTTTTCTTTCTTCGTGGCACCTTTACCACCCGCCTTTGTTGCAGTAACTTGTACTGCTTGTTGAGACTTAGTTTCCTGCTGCAGAAAAGCATGACCTGTCATTCACTAGAATTATACCCAGTACTAGGACTCTTTCAACTATGCCAAAGGGGTCATTCAATGTCTTCAAATAGTTCTTCAAAGCTCCTAATGGAAAAAAGCACCAGCTGAAAATGCATTCCGAGGATGACTGAGGCTCCTAGATAAACTGATGAACAAGCTTAGCAATATTTAACATTGCACTTCCAAGCAATGAATTGAGGAACCAGTGTGACAATACTGAGAATTCCTTCACTTTCCAACAGTTCTAAGACACTAGCGAATTCAAGCAATAACAAATACCAACTAATCCAGGATGACCACTATGTATTTTTCACATATATTCAAATAATAATTTTAGATAATATCCATATGATAATTAAGATGTCCCCACATGTTACAAAAGAAAATCAACTTGTGCTTGGGGAATGTCTATTAATGAAAGCCAAGGTGAAGAGGAGGGACACCAAAAGGATGGGGAGCATCTATCTACTTGTATGGAACTATAGAGGGTAGGGAACTAAGGATGATCACTTGACCTCTCTTTTCTTTCCCGCCAAAATTAATCCACCCAAATATGGATGGAAAGGAGAGGAAAAGAAAAATGATAAAGACCAATAAATTATTCTTCATCACCAACCCTCAAACACCATCAAACATTTTAGTCACCGCTAGGCCATCATTGGCTGCCCTTGAGGCATCATCAATCATTGCCATCAGCCATCACCAGAACAGCCTTTGCTTAACTATTGCCAGCCATTGTCGATTGTTCATGGACTATCTCGACCACCAGATTCAACTGTTCAAACCATCATCAACTGTCAAATTTGACCATAAGCCTACCATCAGTCATCAACGGGCCATCACCAAAACACAATGGCCGCTGGATCTGCATTTCAACCACCAACAACCATCATTCGGACATTGTTGGACGATCCACAGACATCGACTATCATTGTCACTTCCAAATAGTGTGGAGAACCTGTTGTAGGTCAGAAATAGAATTTTTCAGTTTCTCTCCTTCCTATCCTTTCCATCTTAGTAGACATTTTTTATCACTCCTATTCTCTCCCCTCCCCTCCTTTCCTCCTCCTTTCTTCCAAATCTACCTCCAGCCAAATAGACATAGAATTAAAGCTGATATATCACTTGCAAGAAACAAATCATTACTGTTTCTCAAGATCAAAAGTACAACATTAATTGATTTTAGAATAAACCAATTTGGCTTCAATTAAAAAACCATGAATTTTCAATGTCCATGAAATAACGATTGAATCAACATACAGCAAATTACATGGATACTTATATAACCTTTCTCCCAAATATAAATTGAGATCTCTATAAAATGTAATCATATCATTGTTCAAAATCAAAACATCCTTGTCTACCCTGACAAAGTGCTCCAATGCAGTAACTGAAGCCATGGTCAAACTAACAAAAAAAATTCTGCATAACATCATTTGCTGCTAAGCTAACAAATAGTATAGAAAACCTAAAATTCTAGCATTGAATACACTGAAATATTTATGCATTTTACAAAGAGCTTGCTAAAGTATGTGTCTAATCTAGTCCCTTATGTAAAGCGGTGACGTGATAAATAACAAACACTCCAAACTGCAAAGTGAACATGATAAAGTCAAATAACCACATCAAAGAATCTTCATGGAACTTCCATGATGAGAATCAAACCACTAGTTCTTAATTGGGCCAACTGGTTAATCTTCAAGCTTTCACATGAATTCTAGATATGACTTTCTACAGTAGATCATCAGAGATCAATAAAATTCTAGTGTAAACAAGGTGAGTGTGGAAACGAATGTGAAGATGGGTGCTGATGTATACAGCCTATTTTGGTGCTAAAATGAGTGCTGCCCACGCCTTGATGATGTGGTTTAGTTAGTTCTTTCATGGGTAACTCAATGACATGATAAAGGGCATGCATACTACGGAAAACTATGAAAGAGATCCACAATATGAAAATGAAATAGTTAAACAAGCACATCAAACAATATATACAACAGAGCTTCTAGATGTGCGAAGTCCAAGGTTTAAAATGTCATCATGCCAAAGTTTCAATCTTTGACTAGGACAATATAATTTCAGTACCACATAATCGTATCAATACAACGTTAATGTTAATGATAACATAATTAATTTTTAATTAACTGTTTTTCTAATTGATTATTTACTTAATAATTAATTAGTTTTTAAGTAGAGTGTTTTGCTCAGCTTAGCTTATTTACAACCCTAAGTAGAATGTTGAAATGAGCAAGGAGAAAATGGGACATTCTTTGGTATCCTATAAGTTGAAGCATGTTTTGCTTTCAAATTTTGCAGCACTATAGCAATTCCAGATTTGGTTGATGATGTAAAAATATTATAGAAGATCCGAGTTTTTTATATTTTAGATGTAAATATTATATTGTAGCTTTAAATTATATTTTAATTTTGTAACTAAATTTTATAAGTACAAAATTTTAAAAAATAATAAAAATAAGAAATTTGACTATGATTCAACTCAATCAAATTTAAAAATCAAACCACATAGAGTTTTTTTATATAAAAAATGAATTATTTTCTCAACTTAATCAAGTAAATTCTCATTTAATCAAATTGTCATGCTAAACCCTAGCTGCTCCTTGACACCCGAACTAAAGCCCGAAGATTAAGAAGATGCAAAGGAGAAGAAGCTCAACATGATCTCATCAATATTTGGATTTTGAGCCTTAAGTGGAAGCTGGTGTAGGGTCAAGTGGAGTCCATTGGGTAATTTGGTGATAATGGTTATTAGGATCAGATGGGTTTAAACCAAACTCAATTTGAACTTATTTTGGTTAGTTTAGAACTAAACCAAATTGATATATAGATAGTTTGGTTCAGTCGTATTTAATTAAGATGGCGGAATTTGGGAGAGGTTAGGAATTCACTCCCTTTCTCTACCTCGAACTCTCCTCTCCCTCAATTCCTCTACCTTGCCCACCCCACTAGCTGCCGTTAGCCACTAGCTATCAATCCCTTTCTGCCTTCTCTAACAATTCCTCTCTCTTGGTCTCCCTCTTCCTCTTGTTTCTCTATTTTCACTGCACACGATCATCACCACTCAAGCTTTGTGTCTTATCATGCCAGTATCATCATATACATTGGACGTCAAGCAAAACATTCACCATGTTGACTAGCATGACTCAACACTCAAATTCTTAGTGAAGTCATGACAAATCTTTTGCATGTGCTTTCCTGAATATTGGTGTTTAGAGAGTTTGTGTATTGATATTACATTCTAATATTTTATAAAATATGTGTCATTTTTATAAACTTTAGTGTGTGCATCCTTTGGTCTAATAATAATTAGATATACAAGTTAACCTCAACTTCTAAATAAATGACTCACCAAAATAAGGCAATAGAAATAAATGAATTAACTGAAATGGACAAACTGTCATAATATACGGCAGAAATTTCATTGGTCGCAAAAATAACATAAAAAATGCTTCCAAATTGCTCTTTGGTGAAGTTCTAAATAGTGCAAAGACATAAAATGGGTACATGAAAACCAAAAAATGAATACTTTACCTGGACTGGTTCTTCCTCATCTTCCCAAGATTCTTTGACATTTTCATCGTCTACATCCTCATCATCCCATTGGTTCTTTGGCTTATTACTTACTAAGCTTGGTGGTGCTGGCTCAAAATCTTCTTCTTCTGCAAAATTAAAATTGAAGAAAACCATATATGATATTATACACTACAAGATAGATTTCAGTAGTAAAGGAGAGATATGAACAATCATACGTAAGAATTCCTAAAAATACCCATGATAACTATACATTATTAATGTCTTCCTACAATTTATAATTACACAAGAAATTCATCATTAACATCATCAACATGATGTCATGAATGTCAATCAAACATAACAATCCTTCCATAAACTTCACGTCACTTCATTAGGGAATAAGAAATTCCCTAATGAATCCACCCATTAGCCACTATGTTAGAAGGATGGCACTTTTTTTATCATGGATAAGAGTATTAAAGATTGGATTAATCATGACATAATATGCATGTGAAGCTGACCCTTCCACCATAAATTATTTATAACAAGCAGTATAATTGCCTGAAGCACATAAACATATGTCCCACAATTTATGTCTCCTTTCTTTCAAATCTAAAATACAAATCGTGGCTACAGTTCTGCCATCATTTAGCTGAAGTTATGCTGCAGAAGTTCATCAATCTAAAAGGTTGACTTTTTGTCAAAATAGAAAGTGTTAAGGGTAGTTTACAACATTAGATGTGTGGCCCAGTTTTCAGATAATTTGCGACAGGTGATTTGCACATCTCACAGTTTTTCCCTGGTTTTTAAAGACAGGCTTCTGGGACCTGCATGAGATACCAATTGTTAAGCATGGATTTAACGTATTGGCTCACACTATGACCCCATCAAAGTATTATCCCCTTTGATTAACTTGACTGCCTCAAACTCTTTTATGGACTTGGTGTTCTTCGAACAAAAGTCCTCTTGGATAAGGAAATGTTTTAAAGTGTTAAGACGTCACTGTTCCAAAAGTGGTACTAAAAACTCTATCTAAAAGACATATGAACAACAAAATTATAGCTATATAAACATCTGCTAAGTGCATTTTCGCCTTATTTATTTGCACCCATAAGCCCATTGAGGAGTTATCACTGTGGGAATGAAACCCTCATCATGTTATCATTTCTCCAAAGGTATCTCAGGAGGCAGCGTATCTTCAATCCTTATAAGTCCCATGATTAAATTATTTTCTGATATAATGCAAACCCCTCTCCATTTGAACAGTGAAGCCTATTGTCATTCGCAGTAATGATATCTTTTGATGAGAGCATACTAAATTCAGCCAAGTCAATTAGTCAATATTATCTGCACAAGTGGACCAGTTTTTCCCTTTCCCAAGAAAAACTATCTCAAAAGGAATATGTATTTGAGATTTATTAGGCTTGAAGGCTTGAACTCCTCATGAATGTGACACTATGAGTTCCAACATACCCATTCGAGGTTTACAAGTCTTAGATGCTTGGACTTCTCATGAATGTGTGACTAAAAGTTCATTGAGTTTATTCATTTTGGGGAAAATAAAAAACAGGAAAAAGAAAATGAATATTGCTCATCATTTTGGATTTTTCTCAAAGAGCGCAGAAAAGGTCTGTAAAAAAATAGTTTGTAAGAGCAAGAGGCATAACCAGAAATTTCAAATATAAAAGGAGTATTTCCTAAGAACTGATTAATCAACGAAATCATGTCAGTTTAGCAAGAAAATTAAAATGAAGGAATACTAAAATGAATTTCTCAGATGTTTCTGAGTTGAATATATATATATATATATATATCCACACTAAGTTAAAAAGGAACAATTTTGATGGCTCAAGAAAAGTCACCAAAAAAGGACTCTTACAATAAGCAAAATGACCTTTTTCAACTTAAAAACACTTGAGCATTCCATTGGAGACTCCTACAAAGTCACAATATAAATTTTTAGCAGAAAGGACTTGACTTGAGCTATCATGGGATTTTGTCAAAAATATCTTGATGGTATGTTTCAGCACAAAAACACCTAAACAATTCATTTGAGACTTCTATGCAGCCTTTAATATGATTCCCTTCCCAAAATATGAGTCTATCCATAAAAGTTTTTTTGTCAATAACTTCCTATACTTTGAAATCAAAAAATTCTAGGGATACCTCACACGAATTTTTTTTAAATGAATAATTTTGACAGCTAAAATAATTAGAAAAGATATATTTGTTTAGTTCTGAGTATGTCTTGAGAAGGTAATAAATAATCAGAACTCGATCTAAAGTTAATAAATAAAGGTCTTCACAATCTAAAGTTGAAGGAATACCAACCCCAGTCAGCCATGATTTCCTTTTTTCAATCTCAATTACTTTACTGCTTCAGAACACGATCTAATCTGCAAGGAAAAGTACAAGAATAGAACCCGAATAAGAATATATCATCCATCATACCATCCACAGGCAGATTGATTACCAAGCTCCACTAGTTCGAAGCGGATCGTACCTCCCAATCAAGGAACCAATCAGAAGTTCTCTCGACTTGGATGCTGTCCAGAAAAAAGAACAAGATCCACTAGGGTTTGGCGGCGTACGGATACAAGCAAGAAGCAGGGGCGGCCCGATCGATCAGCCGACGATATTTAGGGACCGCGCGATGCAATCGGCGGCGCAGAGACGGAAGCGGCAGTGGTGATGAGGCGAGACGATGGGAATAGAAAAGGCGCAGAGAGAGAGAGAGAGAGAGAGAGAGAGGGAGGGATCGGCGATGCAGGCGGTGCGCCCTGACTGCGATGGGAATTAAGCGGCGGCGATTTGACCAAATCTGTGGGCTTTAATAATAGGGCCGAGTTAGCATTCCACCAAAAGATTCCTCCATAATTAATATTTATTAAAATATATTCAAATAATTATTTAATCAATAGATTGCTTCGATTTATTTGAAATTATATATAAACTTTTTAAATATTGTTTGTATAATTTCTAACGAAAAAAAATGATAAATCCCAGTCAGTCTCATGGACTCAATCCCTGAAACAAGAAACAGAGCAAAATTATCTGATATTGATACGTGGGAAAATTAACATGTGGTGGCAAGTAGGGAGTCTAGAAAGTATTGGCAAATTAAAAGTTTAATAGAGAGTTGACAAGAAAAAAATATTGGAGCAATTGTGTCCCAAGTAGTTTGATGTAAATTTAAATTGATATTTTGAATAAAGAATTTAAGTTAGGTCTAGGTTGTTATTTTGTTGTGTGTTTATTGAGTGTGTATGAACTTGTAGAAACACATATGGAGTTCGGAGAGGTTACTGTTTAGTGTGGTCAAGGCGTGAGATAGTTTAAGAGGCCATGTACAAGATGAGGAGCAATGAGATAGCTAGAACGATAGTCATGGGGAGTAGACTTCAAAGGTTAAGACGTGAAAGATGGCATGGTTAATTAGGAGTCATGGGCTCATGTGCATCTAAAGAACGTGCCACTTGAAGGAAGAGGACTTCAAGGCAAAATCAAGGTACAAGGTAAGTCTTTAGCGAGATATGATGTTTAGGTGATCTAGTAGAACTCAATTTAGACAGACTCGATCTTAGAGTTGGCAAAGAGTTGACAACAGCTGACAAAGATCATATTGCTTTAATTTGGGTGTAATTAAAGAGGAGATTACAAGAATTGATATTAACTTACCAAGAAAAGTTAATTGAGGAGTTAAACCCTAGAAGAAGGTTAGTCGAGATGCTGACTTTAGCTTTTAACTAAGCAAATTTGTGCATGTAATATGAGGATATCGATGTGTAATCCAAATTAGATCATTTGTATCTTCACATGTGATTATATAGATAATTTCAATTATATGATGAAGAGAACTGCAATCTAGTTGTTTCCTAATCATATAATGACATATCCACCCACAACAGTTTCCCTCGCTCTTGTACACCAGTGCATGTGCATGCCGTGGCCTGCATGCGTGAGAGCTAACAAATTAAATTAAAGCTGTCAAAAATATCATTCTGAATAAAGGGCTATAGTCATCTGTAGTAAACAGAAATCATATTATTTTCCTCCATCCTCTGAACATGAAGCCCACCCGGCCAGCAGAAAAAGAATTAATGAGGTGCATTTCTAAGATCCTACTGTTGTCTTCAGTTCTGACCCACCCCCAAAGAATGTAACTGTCCTTTAGATTTGTACTTAGAGAACTGATCAGAGCTATCAGCCTAGTGCTTAATTGCCACCTCTCAATCCAGCGGCCCTATTTTGAACTGTACTTTAGATTCTGAATAAAGCTGTCAAAATACCAAACTTCGACAGTGCTTAACACACCTTCCTATTGGACAACCCTACACCCTACTTAACAGCCATGCCTCCTTGCTCGACAACCCTGCTTCTGCATGAAAGCCTTGTCTCCTTGCTCGGCAACTTTACCTCCTCCTCGATAGCCCTACTTCCTTGTTTGGTCTCCCTACTCGGCCTCTCTGTCCAGTCTCCCCGCTCGACCTCCCTACTCAGCCTCCTTGCTTGATCTCTTTACTCGACCTTCCTGACCTTCCTGTCCAACCTCCTTGTTCGACGGCTGAGCTTTCCCTAACAGTTCAACCTTTAACCAATCATCTCGGGTTCCCTAGTGATTGGCAAGGCGGCTGCGTGGTCTCTCACGGCCGCACACAAGGCAGGCGCAAGTTCGTCCATGACTGCCACAAGAGACTTGTAGCAGCCTATTGCGAGCTCGCTGTCATGGCTGTGAGAGAGGTCACAGGATTGATAGATAGATTTTTTATAGGTCCGCTGGATTTCTGTATAATTTATCTTTCTCTCACTCGTACCTCAAATTAAACAGGCATAAAAGCAAAGTGGACCTTGAGGATAAGCACTTTTCAGACTTCTCCATATTATATTATATATAACTGGTCTCTTCTTCACTTTGCAAAGTAACAATTATTACCTGAGATACACTTCATGCTCACCCACTTTGCTCGGTTCACAGCATCTTTACTCCATGATAACACATGCTCAGCACTTTCAATTACCCCTTGCAATATCTTTGATGATCAAACGTAATTGTAGTATATGGGGAGTAATTCAAATGCTATATAAACTGCTTCAAGGTTCCTGTTAGAGAAGATAGAAAGTAGGATCTACATAGAGCTAAACTCTCATGTCTTGTTGCAACCTGAGAGGTGGAAGGCACTACTCAATTATTTCCATTGTTCTACTCTGGTTGGCCTTCGTATCACCATTGAAGTGTTTAGCTAAAAGGCATGACCTTGAGCTTGATCTTCCTATCAGTTCTTACAAGCCACATTCCAAAACCTTCAATGTCTTTCTTTATGGTGCTACCGGAGATGGAACTACTGACGATTCAAAGGTAAGATGTACCTTTGTTCTCTTTTGGTTTGTTCAAATCTGCCATTCTTTGATTGATAGACAATTGAGTAATTCCCCAATTTGTTAAACTAACTAACCAAGTCTCATGTGTTTTAAGTGCAGGCCTTTAAAGCAGCATGGAAAGCTGCCTGCTTGGTCCCTAGAGCAACAGTGGAGATACCTTCAGGATTTACATTTCTTACTAAACCGATCACACTTGAAGGCCCATGCATGCCTCAACTTATTCTCCAGGTTTTCCTCTTCATTTCATTTCCTCCCCAAGTAAAACAACAATGACCTACTCTACTCTATTGATTGGCATTGCTGCAACAAAAGTTGAACTCATGATATTATTCAGATAGATGGGACTCTTGTTGCCCCTCCTGCTGTGGCAACATCCAGGCGTTTACAATGGATCAACATAAAATGGCTTCACGACTTCACCTTACAAGGAAGTGGCACTGCAGATGGTCAGGGTTTTGCCCTGTGGAATGTCTCTGAAATCCACCACATTGAGGTCGAGGAAACAAATTAAACTAAGGCTTCTTTAACTGTGTGTATATGTATGTTTAATGGTGTTCATTGTATGTGACTGAAAATTTCATTTCTTGACATGTATTGCAGAAAGAGACCAGAGATGACTCTTCTGTGAGGCCAACTGTATGGCATGCAAATCACTAGCTACTTGTTTCCTTCTTACAAGTCATATAACGTCTAATGTCCTTTTCCTCAGATCCTAAGGTTTTACAAGTGCTACAACGTGACCATTTATGGCATTCAGATAATCAACAGTCCTCAGTGCCATCTGAAGTTTGACAACTCTATCGGCATCAGAGTCAGAAATATCTCAATTTCTTCACCGAAAGACAGTCCTAACACGGATGGTATCCACCTTCAGAATACTTACGACGTCGAAGTTAAGCACTCTGATATCGGATGCGGTAAGCATGAATTCATAAGCATAAACTCTTAACAAAATTCGAATTTTATGAGATAAAAGTAGAGTAACAAAATTCGATCTCTTCTATATTCAAAGGCGACGACTGCGTATCAATACAAACCGGTTGCTCTAATGTCCACATACACCATATCAGATGCAGTCCAGGCCATGGGATCAGGTGAAGAAACCAAAACACTGAACTGAGATTTACCATATCATTTACTGAACATATGAAACCATGGCAGTGTGGGAGGACTTGGGAGAGGAAATAGTTTGGCCTGTGTCTCTAACATCTCCGTCGAAAACATCCTTGTTCAGAATGCTCTATCTGGAGTAAGGATTAAAACATGGCAGGTAACTAGACAGCTAGCTATTCTACTACATTTGGAAACTGAACTTTAAGCCTATGTTGCAGGGTGGTATAGGATCAGTGAAGAATTTATCATTCTCCAATGTTAGAGTTGATCACGTCGACACGCCCATTGTGATCGATCAGTACTACTGCAACAAGAAGTGGTGCAGAAACAAGACTGATGCAGTGGCCATCTCTGAGGTCATGTACAGAGGAATATCAGGGACCTATTCCTTTGAGCCTGTGCATATAGCATGCAGTGATAGCATGCCATGTACTGGAGTTGCTCTGGAGGACATCAAGCTATCCCCTGTAAATGAAACCGAAGATCGCAGGGAGGCCTTCTGCTGGAATTCATATGGGGAGTCACAGGGCCTGCTCCAGCCATCTAGTGTTGGTTGCCTAGAGAGGACTACCAAGATGATCAAGGCCCTCACCAAGTCTCACAATGACTCTTGCTACTGAATTGTACTGGTTAAATTCTAAATGCCATACTTCTCTATCAACTGCATTGCCAAAAGGTAATTTTGCTAATTAGACTTAATGATAAATAATAGAATCAGTAAGTGAGATCGCTGATTTGAATATACCACCTTAAGTAAATTTGATACAAATTCATTGTTGGAGTTAAGCCTATTATTTACTCAACGACAATACAAATGTATTTTTTAAACCCTAACCCTGACCATATTGAAAATTTTAGATTTTGAACATTGTACTACCATTAGTAGATTTTGGTTAAAATTCATTCATAGACTTAGACATATTAGATTCAATCTAAATTAGGGTCCATGTATTTTTGGGACTCTTTTGAGTGTAAGCATTCCCTCCTATCTTGGTTCCTCACCTTATTTAATCTATTATGATTTTTAAATTTTTTTTAAAAACCTTGTGTAATTTTATTACAGAGTCATTAATGACTTAAGTTTATTATAGTCATTTAATAATAATATCAATTCTAGAGACTCTTATGTCTTTGATTATATTTAAATTTTTTGAATTTGAACTCTCTATTATTAGTGAGTTTTAGTCAAAATTTTCTAATGGACTTAAGTTTATTAGATTCAACCAACTAAAACCAATGTATTTTGAAAAGTCTCCTAAGTATAATCAATATTAGAGATTGATTTCACACCTTATATAGGCTTTTTGAAATATCATCTTAAATAAATTTGACATAAATTTATTATTGAACTTAGACCTATATTGGTCGCCGTATATTTACTTAGCAACAACATCATTCATCATTCTATTCCTAAAACTTTCTTAACTTTGATCATGTTAAAAATTTTAGATTCTAAACATTTTTACACCCTATTTAGTTTATTATAATTTTTTAAAAATTAATCTCATATAATTTTATCACAAAATCTCTTAATGGATTTAGATTTATCATATTCATTTCTATGTATCCTTGAGATTCTCTTGATTTTGATCATATTTAAAAAACTTTAAATTTAGATCATATATATAATCTTTAATAAATTTTAATCAAAACTCATAATTTAAATATATTAGATTCAATTAAAATTAAGACTTGTAACTACGTCTTGTAATTTTGATTCCACACAATATTTAATCCGCCGTGAGTTTTTAAAAAAATTCAACTTTTTCTTAAAGGAGACAAATAATAATTTTATAATATTATAAAATATGATTAATTTTTAAAAATTTTAAATATACTTTGGTGGCTTAGATGTGTCATATGAGAGAGTATAGAAATAAAAGGGTATTTTAGTAAAAAGATATATAATTTGATAAATTAAAAAATATATATAGTGCGCGAAATTTAATATTTGTAAAAGTTGAGTGTGCTCCACTAGAATGTTAAGTTTCAACCTAGTAACCCCTTATCTTATCCTCTTCCACCGCCTCTCTCCCCTCTCCCCTCTCTCCCCCCTCAAGTAAACACAGCCTAAAAGCGTCACGTAGCGCCGGAGCCGATCGTTCTTTAATCCCAAATGCGTTTTCAGGCGATCTGTTTCCGGACCGAACGGAATGCAATTCAAGTACCGCAACGTCGGCGATGGATTCCGATCGGGGGCGTCGTTCGGCCGCCACCAGAGGCGCGGAGGCTTCAACCGCAGCTACTCGCAGCCCCACAACCGTCCCGCCATGAAACTGGAAATCCTAATGGAAGCCGGCCGCCTCGCCGCTGAATACCTGGTCTCCAAGGGAGTGTTCCCCTCCAGTGCTCTCCCACAGGACCTCGTAAGTGACAGCCGCCCAAATGGATTCACTGGCCCTGCGCGAGAAAACCCCAGCCCGTCGTCTTTCAATGACTCCCGAGTTCCGGCTAGGGACAGGCTGGGGGACGCCGGTGCTGGCGCTGGCTATGCAAGGAAAAGGTTCGACGATGATTACGATCGATTTGGACCGAGGAAGAACGCTAGGGCGCGGCGAATGGGGTCCTACGACAGAGGTTATGGTGGTCCGGACTGGGGTAGGGAACGGGCAAGACACAAACCGTGGTTGGAACGGAGTAGAAGCTATTCTGATATGGTGGAAGAGGAAGACGATGATTTTTTGGGCCGCCCGAGATACAACAAAGACCGCCAGAGCGGGCGTGGGGAGGTTGGGAGCAGCAGGGTTGCTGGAGATGAACAGCAATCGAAGATTGAAGTGGTGGGCGAAACAGTATCGGAGCTGGAGGACACTGGATCAAAGGCCAGTTCGAATAATACCAGAAAGGATGCCCCCACCGAGGGGTGTGCTGATGTGAACGGGGCAGACGATGTGATGGCCTCAAATCCCGAAGCTGGAGAAGTTAGGAGCTGCGAGAGTGAAGACGTGGGTAAGAAGGGCGTTGCAGAGATTTATTTGACCGTGAATCCTGGTGAAGTTGAGGAATGTGGCTCTGTCATTGATCACAGTAATACTCTGTTGAAACTTGGTGGTTCTCCAAAGGTGCCAAGAAGACTGCGGTCATCACTGGCACACAAAAACACTATTGCTCATGCTTCTCCAAAGGTGGGAAACGGGGTTGAATGTGCTTCTGAAGGAGAAACTGAAATGGTTTTAGACAAACTTCCAACTGATGGTTCCCTGAAACAAACCCGAGCATCATTGACCTATAAAAGTTTCCTTGATTATGATCTCAGGAATGAGGGTGTGAATGTGGTCGAAGTTTCTGGTGGAGAAACTGAAACAATTGCAAACAAATTTCTAACTGATAGCATAGTGAAAGTTTCACATATACATCACAATGTCAATCCTGAATGTGAAATGCCAGTCAATTTGTCTGATGATGATATCCAGTCCTCCAAGCAATCAATAGAGTCTCAGTGTGATTTTCAACAGAGCCTGCCTAGTTCAAAAATGTCCCTTACTGCAGTAGGTGAATGTGAGGATGATAAGGTTACTGAGCAGACTGGTAAAGAGGAACTTAACAAACAAGTTAGTTCACCTCCACCCAATACATCTCAGCAGAATGAGTTTTCTCAGCTTGATGGTGTTACAGAAACACAGTCTAGCCTGTTCATTGAGATGCCATCACAGGACGAAGAAATAATTAAGCCAGGTTATCAACTGAAACCAATCACTGCCCCTTCGGTTTCAATTGTTGAGGCCGAAACCATTTTGAAAATAGATGGAGTAAAGTGTAACCAATCAAATTCTTTTAAGATCTGTGACCTCAACCTAATGGAGGCTCCTGATGTAACTGATGTTCCTGAGGACCATATGCTGGGTGCTTCCCATACTTCAGCTCTTCCACAGGCATCTGGAAAACAGCTTTTAGTTGATTTCAGCCAGTCAAGAAATAACAGAGCCAACGATACATACGACTCCAACCAACTTTCAGGTGACAGAAAAGCCATTCAAGTAATTGATTTGGAAGAAGACTCCCCAATGGAAGTTAATGATCTTCTGAAATCTAAGTAAGCATTCATTCAACTGAATATTGGACCGTTTTTTGTATGTCATGGTTGGAA
The DNA here is from genome assembly GCF_044706935.1 of Curcuma longa. Classification (NCBI taxonomy): domain Eukaryota; kingdom Viridiplantae; phylum Streptophyta; class Magnoliopsida; order Zingiberales; family Zingiberaceae; genus Curcuma; species Curcuma longa. The sequence goes on along the minus strand of NW_027435602.1, from coordinate 439,368 downwards.
GATGTTGGACCTTGGTACATTATAGAGAGCTACTTCCCTAAAGCAGGATATTAGATATCCTATATATTTTATGTTTTCCTCATTGACTTCTAAGGCTTGTCTATATGAAAGGCCACTTTGTATAGTCTAACTTCAATTTCATGTTGTTATAGGAATGAAATAATATATCCAGTGGAGAATGTTCTAAACCACACAGCACATTCAGATGAACTTCCTGTTGTTCAGGATACTTATGGTCTGGCCATTTCTGATTATCTGGGAGTTGATATGACATGCAGGCCACAAGACCAAGGTGAACTTAATAACCTTCAAGTTGGAATGGGTCTTCATGGTGCAGAGGTATCATTCACTGAATTCTGGTATTGAGATTCAATTATTATTTTTGAGTGAACAATGTCACTGTAACTTACATGGCACAGAAGTATTAAATGCGATGTTGTTACTAATATAAAACCTACTTGTTGTTTTGGTATTTGTCTTATAGGAGTTTGCTGTGGTTGATGATTCAATATATGGAGCACTTGGAGATATAGGTTTGTCAAATATTATTTTGTTGTAGTCATTATGCTTTCCATGAAATGGTTATTTATATCTAGCAAACTTGATTTGACCATTAGTTGATTGTGACTTCTTTTTCGTTTGCTTATCAACTGGCATGTTTTATTCACTACTTTATACACACACACACGCATACACATATCATATTGTGATTCAAAACCAATTACTTAGTTCCATGATTGTCTATTTTCTTGGAATTGATATCCATTCAATTCTAGTGAGGACACTAGGATATGGGAAAGAATTGGAACATGAAAAGTAATAATGCAAACTTAGGGATTTGGTTTTTAGAAAGTAAATTTGCAAGAGTTTATTGTGATAAGTTTTCATCTTTAGGAGAAAAATCATTTAAAGGAAGTCTCCAATGTGGTAATTTTCTTATTTAGGATTTTAGAGAAGTGTTGGTAGAAGCTTATTTAATTTAGTTTCATTACCTAGTTTATAATTTGATTTATTTTCTAGTGTAATTGAGTCCTTTTAGGTATACGATTATTTCTTACAATATATATACTTTTTTTTCAATTTTTTTTTTTGGTTTGTAGCAGTTAAAAAAAAAAACAATTCCCCCATGAGATCAATTATATCTATATAAGAAATTATCTATTTCCCATGTTGCATCAATGTAAAGTATTGTGTGAATTTTAATTTGCTGTTGTGCTACTTTGGTATCTGGCTCTTGATGTTGGTGTTTGACACTCTGCTTTCTCTTACACGACTTCATTCTAGATATTGTGCATGCATCCCACCACATCCCTCAACCATGGTCTACCTCATTCCACTTAAGCACTATCACGAGCATTGCTGCCAACGAGCCTAACAAGCAACTCTAAATCTCTGTTGCAATCTTGTGACTATTTTGATTCTTTTCTCCCTTTACTCACCTTTCCAGTCCATCGTTTCAGATTTATTCCACCTTATTCATAATTCAAAGCTCGAGCTTTCCTTAGGCGAGTTTGCTATTCATACCTGCAATCCATCCTTCAAAATTATAAATTTGCACACTAGATTTGACACAACAAACACAATGGATCATTTTCTCATCAGATAGTTCCATTTCATTGGTTGCATATTCAGACTACCCAACACTACTGTGTTGGAACTACTCATCTCCTGTGTAAGCCTCAAAGCTGTGCTCATTGTTTTTGTAGTGTTGGAATCAACTCTAGAGATTCAACATGCCTAAATAAGGCTGACAGAACTCTTTTCTTCCTCATAAACAAAGAAATTCTCTCCTTTTTGCCGTCAAAGACCTTATTTCCTTTGTAGGATCGCAGTGAGCGTTAGGGGGGGTGGGGGGGGGGGGTTAAATAGCGCTTTTTAAAAGTTCAAGTTATTTTAAAAGCTTATCAGAAATATGCAATGGAAATAGACTTTAAACTCTTTAATACTTTCCTTGGTTAAGAACATAAGCTGAATTCATTCTCCCTTTGAACTTGCACACTAGGCACCTATTAAAGAAACAACAATGACTTTTCCTTTGAAGATGCTTTTGACATGCTCATAAGTTTAGTGGTTGAGCTTTTTTCACATGAAAGCATGCCCCTTAACTCTTTAGTATTCAAGTTGAGCCATCTGCAGGATTGAAAAATGGGCTTGCAACTCATTTGGCTCATAGACTGTGGATAATACAGTAGGGTCAGCAAGATTCACAAAAGCTGAACGCAGCACATTAGGCACTCCTTTGTCAATCTCCCCGGGTTGGAAAAACTTATCCTCAAGTGCTCATTTGTTCCATGATGGGACTTAAATCAGTCACATTACACATTGGAGACACCCCATAATCTTCCGGTAGCTGAATCTCAAGCATTTCTTGCCAATTTTCTTAAGCACCTTAAATGGACCATCATCCTTTGGTTTCGATTTACCAAATTTACCAAAATATGACTTCCAATGAACTGTAATAGATTGAATCAAGTTCACACCTTGCAAGGCATATACATCCTGACTTTTTCCATGGTAAAATACTCGATTAATGTGCTTTATACTCTGATAAGATATCAATATATTGATCTGTATTCATGTTTGCTTTTTCTTTATTAATTACTGCCTGTGTGGCTGTACTTTTCTATCATCAAATTGGTTATGAATATTAAGTTCAGTAGGCAACTTGGACCATCTCTTGATAGCTTTAAATTATGACTACTGAAAACTTTTGTGTCTATCTGAGCAAAATTTTGTATTCCCAGGATTTATTGATGTGTGGGACCAGCCACCACAGGATTATGAGAAGTTCTTTTGACATTTCAATTGCATCCTATTACTATTAAAAGGTTGCCCAGTTCCACTGGAAACATCTAGGCAATTAAAACTTCTCACTGTTGTATTATTAATATTTGTAGTTGCAAGAATCAATTTGGTCACAGCCGTAAAAGACAATTGATCATATATGATGCTGTCTATTTGGTGAAATCCTCGCTCTATGCCATTTCTTATAATAATAATAATTTTCTGATCCAAGTAATTCCTTTTGTTCCCTGCCAATTCTGTGTTAGAAAAACCTTGGAGGGCGCTGTAGAAGTGGCCTGTAAAGGTAGGAGGGGAAAGAAATGGTATCCCAGTATTAGTACATGAATCCAAATAAGAGGCCGCATTATGATCCTTGTGTGAATCAAGGTATTGTGTATTTATGATTGCCAGCATTGGCCATGCATATGAACACAGGGGCACTGCATTGGGTTCATCAAATGGGGCATTGTGTAATGGAAGTTTGGGATTCAATATGAAGTGCCTGAATTATAAAAGCGAACCGAATTATTTTATTCATTTGTAACTTAAGAAGTTGAAACTGTTTTATAAGGCTAAAGTGAGTTATATAATTTTTTTGGTTAATGTATCTTTACAGGCTATGAAATAGAAATGATCTGAGTTTTCTTTGGGATATTCTAATGTATATTTAAGTTTGCACATGCTCGGATATTCCATACATTATTGAGATGTTGGGCAAATATCCGAGTAATGCAATATTTATAAAGAACAAAAGACTTCATGCTTATATAGAATCAAACCAATTAGAGATCATTAGTTATTCAGACTCTAATTTTATTGGATGACAAGACACTTAAAGTTCTACATTAGATTATATATTATTATTCGTTGGAAGGGCTATATATCTTGGGGAAATGCTAAGTAGACACTTGTAGTCTCTTCCACTATAACAACAAAATTTATAACATATTATGAGACATCTAATCATAAAATATAGTTGTAAAATTTTATCATGAGGCTACAAATTATGGATAACATTGAAATAACATTAAAGATATTTTGTGACAATAAATTAACATTAGGTTCTCCAACAACAATAGGAGTTTGTATTGACATCAAATTCTTTATTATTAAAAAAAGATACAAAGTGGCTAGTTATTTACAGAGCATATTAGAATTTTGAGTGCTCTTCAAGGTAAACTCATTTCTAGTATATGTAACATCAAGTGGGAGGTTATTAAGATTAATATATTTAATTAAATATATTTGTAAATGATTAATTTAAAAGTGAAACTCAATTTAAAAGTGGGGGATTTGATTTATATTTCTATTTTAATTATTTTGCAAGGTTAGTAGGCTACCCTTTTTCTCATACCAACCTTCTCTGCTGAAGAAGGTTGGTAGGCTACCCCGATCTTCCACAAGCTTAACTCGATCATTCATATTAATGATGATTTGAGAAGCGCGAGCGACCATGTGCATGAGGATGGCTCCCCTGCTTCTTCTCACGGTTATGAGCCTCCTTCCCACGATCATCTCGGCCAATGGCAGCAGCACAGCGGAGAACGAGATGACCCACCTCCACTTCTTCTTCCACGACGTCGTCAGCGGCCGCAACGCCACCGCCGTCACCATAATTGGCCCGGTGACGTCGCCAGCGGGGACGGGGACGGGGACGTTTTTCGGCTTGGTGAGGATGATAGACGACCTGCTGACGGAGGGGCCGGAGCCGACGTCGCAGGCCGTGGGCCGGGCTCAGGGCTTTTACGCGGCGGCAGACCTCGCCGAGGTGGCTTTCCTCCAACCCATGAACCTCGTCTTCACCGCCGGCAAATACAATGGCAGCGTCCTCACCGTGCAGGGCCGGAACGCGCCTTTGCACAACATGCGCGAGATGCCGGTTGTCGGCGGGAGCGGCCTCTTTCGCTTCGCCCGCGGCTACGCGCAGGCGCATACGCATACCTTTTTCGCCAACGGGGACGCCATTGTCGAGTACGACGTGTATGTCAAGCACTTTTCTCAAAATTAAATGTAACTCAGATATCCAAGTTCTGGATGGTATTGTTATGGGAAAATAAGTAATTCTGGATGTTATTGTTATGTTCTGGATGTTATTGATATCAACAGGTAGATCATTGGTAGACTAAAGACTATAGCAATCAAGAAAATAATATAATTGACTGATATTGGATCTGTTGATTGATCAGTTATAGAAATAGAAGAACAGAAAGTGGAAGTCGAACATGTTGGAGGCTATAAAATAGAGACCAAGAATAACATTTTATTGTCTTGAACCTTCTTGTAGCCTGATCTTCTAAGCTTTCATTTTGTCTTGATCTTGTAGGAAGGTTGTTGTAGTGTGAATTTCATTATTCTTATGAACCAAAAAGAAGGAATACATATTCCTTATCTATTCAATTGTCAGGACACTTTTTTTCTTTATCTATTCCATGAACCTAACTCACTATTTTAATCTTGATTTAAATTAGTGGTTGGATTTCATAGTGTTTTAGTGTTAAATTCAGTATTTTGCTTTTAGTTTCTGTTCGATCAATTTGAGACACTGGAAAATTGACAGCATAGAACAACTAACCCTCAACCAAACATTCATTCTTATGAATTCATAAAACTGAAAAAGGGCATAATGAAGATGAAACGCATGTATTCTCTGTATCAACATTAATCCCACTAGAAACTTGTATACATCACAACAAAGCAAGGCAAGATCGCTCCAGGATTGAACACGAATAGCTCGTCCAAATTTGAACAGGTTTCCGCTGCGTGATCAGTCACTGAATCATACTCCCCAAAGCCATCTTCGCTCTTCTTCACTCTTCCTGCAATTACCCTGCAAACGATCATGGCCCTCTTCCCCCCATCCGACGAGATGTGAGGCATGCCGTGCGCCCTTCCGCTCGTAGCCATGGTTCGTATTCTCCCTGCCTCATCCGCTTTGAAGCCGTCCCGGATAATGCTGCAAACGCTGCAGTACTGCTTGCTTAATTGGCACAAGCTGGTGGATCCATGGAGGCCGAGGGAGCACGCGAGGGTCGTGGAGTAGAACCGCAACAGTTCGTTGCCGTCGGCAACGCACCGAGGATGTTTTCGCGCATGCTTGTTGGCCTTGATCTTTATGGAGTCCCTGTACTCCTCGAACTTTGTGATGGCCCTGTGAGTGTTGTGGACCTTGAGAATCCTATCGATTTTGCAACTCGGAGTTTGATTCTTGATCCAACTCGAGTAAAAGATTAGTTCGATTATGTTTCTGCTCGCGTCTTCAGGGGCCAATTCTGACACTAGTTCAGAGAAGACAGATGTAATTAGGCCGGCAAATGACAAGCAGCTGAATGAAGGAGTTACCTGCATGTCTAACCGCCTGGTGGAGCTCCAAGGATTCTGCCCTAAGGAACACCTCATCGCACTCGGGGCAAGGACAGAAGTTAGTCCTGGAGGAAGGAACCTTATAAGGCCCACTGATCGGATCAGCCATCACATGGCACTCGTAGCACCCAGAGAGCTTCCTCAGGTGCATTCCTCTTGAAGATCCTCCAAGAGAAGAGGAAGAAACAGCAGAGGCAGTGATGGAGGCAGACGAATGCGACGACGACGACGAAGAAGAAAAGGAAGTGGGAACAGCTGCAGCAGCAGTCATGTGTTTGGAAGGAGATCTCGAGTACCTGCTCGAAGCATTGCCAACTACCTCAACTACGCTATCAGTTTCTGGACTAACAACGCTAGGACTGCAGTGCCTCATGCTGCAGACAGACAAAGAGGAGCCAATTTTCTTGCTTTTTTTCATTTGCTCGCCTTCTTCGCAGGGGACTTTACAGGAAAAGATCTTTCTCAGGAATCCCCATGAAAGTGATGAGTTCTTGTGGCTCTTCGGTTTACTTCTCTTGCAGGCAGAGACTGTTTCCACGGCCATTTCCTCTCCTTGTTCATGTACACTACTTCTAATCCATATACCGATCCTGAACTCCAGATATATATATATATATAATGAAGGTTAGGTAATTGGTGTCGTCCTGATGATTCGATGCATGCATGGGGGATGAGGAAGGGGCCTAGTCCAGCTGCAGACGGCGTAAAGGACAAGCCCACCGTCCATTGAAAGAGCCTGATCACATTGATTGTACGTGGCCAGGATGAATTAATGGGAAAGGAGAAGGGACATTAATTAAGAAGGTGGTGATGCTGGGGGTAGGGCAGGGCACACACATGAAGCCCGGCCTGTTCCTTTGGTTGATGAATGACGATGGTCAGGAGGTAGAGGTCATGCGGTTGCCGTGGCTGTGTTCAATGCCAAGCATCAACATCGACGTACATGAAGCATGTGAGTGGATGCAGTGTTTCCTAGACAAGGTCCATCACCGCCTCCGTCTTTATTTGCCCATGTCTTCTCTAATCAATTTTCTAAAAGCATGTTGGTCTCCACCAATCTCTCTCTCTCTCTCTCTGTAGGGCTACACCAATTGTAGGGCAGACAAAATTAATTTGGTGCGACATAATCTATTTTTTATGTCCATCTAAATATGCAAATTAATTATTATATTGGCGATTTTAAGTAGATTTGTTTATCGGAGCACATTCGGAAATATTTATACTCTTAGTGGTTAAAAATTTGATATAGTAGATTATTTTATTGTGATATGGTAGGTAATTAAAGAGTTTAATTAAGTTTATATTAAAGATAAATAGTTATTGTGATATTTTTTTACAACATGATTACAAGCACTTAATTTGTAATTATATTTATTAAAAATTATTAATTAAAAAAATAAAAAATCATAATTAAATTAACAACACTTTTCACAAATGTATGCCATTATTATTTATAAGTCAATTATTTTTCCTTCAAACTGATTAGCCCAATCTGATTTATTTTTCCCTCAAATCTTCCTCCTAACCTAATTCTCTTCTCTCTTCATTCTCGACGAGTTAAGCTTTCTTCCTTTCTTTTTCCCATCACAATAACGAGTCATTTCCTCATGGTGATTCCGAGGTTACCCGTGGCCGCCTCATGTTACCGCGAGTCACCCTTGGTATTTAAGTTTTTAAAAAATATCGTTGCCTACTTATGCATGTTGGAATCCTAAATAGAAGCTTTTGGTTAGGGAATTTGGAGAAACTCTTGTAATTTTCCATTCAATTTTAATTAGTTTGCTTCAACATTTTTATTTTTTGTGCATAGACAATTTCTACTTGCCTCGTGGTTTGTTAATCATGTAAGTTGCGTTGTAATAGTCATTAATATGTTGTAATTTTTTCAAAGATAATTTATTAAAATTTTCTTGTATGATAGATTGGAGATATAAATATTCTAGAAGATGATCTAATATTAAATGATTTGAAATCACTTGTTAGAGGCCCCAATATCATATGATATGAAAATTTTATTTCAAATGGATTTAGATTAAGTGGAACGTAAGAGAAAAACTAAAAATTACGGTGTAATTCTTAGGACTATTCTTCAAGTTATCCAAGCATAATGACAGGATTAATTATAAATTAAGTACTTTATATATAATTTTATAAAATTTAAAACATGATGACTATTCTTTAACTATAAAAATCAGATAAATAAAAAGATATTAAATATTAGTTTATAAAATTTAAAAATTAATCCAGAATCCAATATTAATAGATTTTATTACTCATAATAATTTTCATAGATTAAATAATTAATTTCTTATTATTTAAAACATTGCAGGATGATAACTTGCAAAATAAAATATTAATGCATTCCTTGGCTTTCTAAGTGTAGTGTGTATAAATTATGCTTCAGATTTATCTATAGATTTATTTGATAGACGAATTAAAGAAGAAGAAGAAAGTTGTCTATCGAAATTCTGACACCTGAATTATATATATAAAAGGTAAAGAGGAGCTATCAGAGTTTGGATATGCATCGACATTGACACTGAAGCGTCTCAGATGACCGTCGTGAGATGTAAATATCCATTCTCATCATCAAGCTTCGCACTTCGATCGATATAATTAAGAGTAGAGTGTAAAAAGAAGAAATATAATTCGTAAAAACAACGTCGTCGGATTCAAAACCATGAAAGAGAAAAAAAAATGCATGGCGATAGAAATAATTAAGTTGAATATGCTTCATGGAGATGAATTGATCTGAACGGAACGGAAGAACATCACAAGAAACCAACTGACAACAAAACATGAAAGAGCTTAATTAATAATTGTATCTACTGCATTATCATTTACACTTACACCGGCGGCCTTGAGGAAAAAACAAGGGCCGTCGAAGAAGTGGCGTGGCTTGGTGTTGGGTGGGGGCGTGTGGAAGAAACCCTAACTTGGACCAATATTTATAGCGTGCGAGGGGGGATTATTAAAACCCTAGTTAGTGGATGGTGTCAAGCAGATTGATTGGGTCATGCACGTACATATCAAAATTTGGGCCTTGTCAAGTTTGGCTTGCTTAGACCAATCTTCAAAAACCCTAAAAAGGCTAAAAATATTAATCTCTCCTTAATTTCAAATGAAAATGAGGTATTTTTCTTAATTATAGTCTAAAGTTAATTACCATGCAAATAGGTCTAAATAAATTTAAAAATTGTTCTTGTAAATAGCTCCTAATTAACTCTATACTAACTAAGGTTTTTAGCTTTATGTGATTAAGGACGAGCAGATGTGAGGAAATAAGAGATATTAATCATATATATATATATATATACCTAAAACTTAATCCAATTAAACTTTGTTAACTAAACTGATTCAACTTGGTTTGTCACTAATTTATCCATAAAACATTTGATTTAAATTTGAACTTTCCCTAGTTCAAGCTTTATAATTTGATCTTTAAGTGATTAAGTAGACCTCATTTATATATATCACCCTAGCTAGCTAACTACATCTAATCCTCAAAGTATCTCAAAAATTAATCTAAAACCACTAAATCAATTTTTAAACTACATACTTAATTCCTTCATAAAAATCTTTGTTTTAAATCTAATTAGTTCTAATTAACTCTTATTAATATTTATTTAAATTACATTAAATTTTTACAGCATGACATCCTAGACGGATTTATAATCATCGAGGTTAGATAAACCTAGAGTGAATAATTCTTGATATTATGTAAGCTAGCTAGCTAGTTTGATTTCTTCTGCAAAAAAGTGGAATCCGCCACCTTAGCGGCCCCACAAGGTAGCTTGATTTTTATATAGACCCTCTTGGATGTGCAATAAAGTTAAGACCATAGATAATAATAAAACATATATAATATTGGGATTATAGGATAGTCCAAGCATTAGTCTTCATAATCCATTATATTTCACATAGAACTCCACCATGCATCTCACTTAATTCGTCTAGTTTGACTAACTTACCTAATTTATTCTTCTTCCTGTTCACCCCCGAATACATCTTGGAAATTAAGCATGGCTATGAAAACGATAATTATTGCATTATCAATCATTGAACAGTTCAATGTTTACAACATGTGGTATTATTTTAAATTACATGTTTACTGCAAATGGCATAACTCCAACCTCATTCAATCAAACAACTCTTATCAGACTCAACTACTTGCGGAAAGCATGCGCATGATAATTGAAACTATTGGTACATCCTGAGATGCCACATTATTCGAAATAACATTCGTGGAAGATTAGGCACTAGTACTTTCCTCAGACGCTTCCACTGGCCTCAATTACAATTGCCACTGACCCTTGCTGAACATTTGTATGTTGTTCAACCTCTCTCCTGGAACCTGCAAATCCATTGACACCATTTTGTGCATCAAATGCTTCATTTTCGGAGCTAACAAGTCTTGAATTAGTCGGCCTCTCCAATGGTTGTGGGTCCAATACCCCATGTTCCATTGCTATGGCCGTGTGATCTGAAATGCTAGATGTGAATTTGGTTGAAGGAAGCAGCGAAACTCGACAGAGAGGACATGTGGTGTTGGATGCAAGCCAATGATCAATGCAGTCGACATGAAAAGTGTGGCCACAATGAGGTATTCTCTGAAGGCGATCATCTGACTGATATTCCCCCAAGCATACAGAGCATCTAGACAAATAAAAAAAAAAACAACTAACATTTCATAAAGCATGCGACATGAGTTGAGTCATATCTTATTGAAAAGTTGAATAGTTCATCAGATTAATTTGTTCTAATTTAAATGAAAATTTTAGGAAAGAGGAGAACTTGGAATACCTTTTACACAACCTGCATCTTCCCACTTAATAGAGATTAGATGGTTCATTTCTGGCTCGAACTGATATGCACCATCAGTTATGTAATGTACTGTATCTTTTTAGGTATGATGCAATCACATTGACCTTGGTTTATCATGTATTTGGATAGTATTTACATTATTCAAAATTTATGACAATTACTGAGTTAATAAGTGGACAAGACAAACTCAAGTTGCTCAATACAACAACCCTTATTATCTTCTCCAATCACTTTAAGTTTGTTTGCACCAAAATCTTCTTTAATGAATGCTTCACTCCCATTGACTTTTGTCAACTAACTTGACAATATATGATCTCAGAATGAGAGTAACATAATTTTTATGTTTCTTTCATGAGCACAATGATAGAGAAGGGAAAAGGTGACTAGTCTATATTTAGATGCTGAACCTGCAGCAACCCTTGATAGGAGGAATGTGTTTGACTCTGGTTGTGTGAGAGCATCATTTAGAAGAAAAAAAAAACTCTGCAATTGAAGTAACACAAAAGTGATGCAAATAAAATAATCATTTAAAATAAGTTGGTCCAGTGATTAGTCAGAATTAGGGCTAAATTACAACCTCTATACTATTTGATCCAAGATACAAATTTTTAAGATAACAATTTTGTTATTGCTACTTTAACTATTTTCAGTACACAGCCTATTTTCTTTCTATTTTAGCTTAGCAAGAACATGTAAAGATTATAAAAGAAGCTGCACCTCATTGTTATATCATTCAATTATTAACACAATTTTCTATTTTGATGTTCTATCTCTCCTCCCTCAAGATATCCCTGACTAAAGCATGCCACCCTATGAGCTTGTGATCAAGACACTGTGTCCATTGGTGCCCAACTTCAATCCAAAATCTGCCTTGTCTCGTCACCAGTAAACAAGTCCACCCTAGTTAGACTACGGCCAGGATTTAACATCATTTCTCCCCTTTTCTATCTTCTTCACCATATTTCTCTTTCCCCCTTCTTCTCGAGCATGCTGTCAAACCTCTCTCCCGTAAATCAATGAATTGGCTCCTCCTATCCAAAAAATTACCAACCCCTACCAAATTAAATTCCCAAAAATTCTGGCATAACTAGAATTCATTGTCCACCTCTCTTGAAGACAACAGTCAGGAACTAACATCATTTGTAGACCACATATGAAAATTATATATAATTGTTGGGATCCCTTGCCAAAATGGAGTTTGTAATCCATGTAACAACAATTTTATTACTTCAAAGAAGAGAGAGAGAGAGAGAGAGAGAGAGAGAGAGAGAGAATGCGTTGCAGTTCACAGAGTACAAGTCTCCACACAATTTTTTGATATTATAATTGTTGGGATCAATTGCAACAATGGAGTTCCCAATTGACATAAAAGCAGTTGGACAACTTATAATGAGGAGAATAATTTTGCAGTCCACTGAGTATAAAGCTACACTCAATACATGGAGATCTAGATGCATGACAACTTTAACAAGACAAGTCAATATAATCTTAGTACACTCACTACCTTTTGAAATCACTTTTGTTTTGTTTTATTGGCTAGTAGCATTTAATTAACATTTCTAGTAAAAACTGCACCAAACCTTATTAATAAAGAAATCACAAAGCTCTAGTTTATTGTGCAATTTTATTTTATAATCAACATTTACTTGTAGCAACTTTCTCCTCAACGATGAGAGAAAATAACACCATCATTGTGAGAGAAGTAGATATTTGGTGTGAGGACCTTGGAATCAAAACACTCAAATACAGAAGACAATCTTAGATCCATAAAGACTGTATTGGACATCCTGGAAAACTTAGAAGAAAATATTGGCAAATTACTTGCCAAATGGACAAAAGTGTAGAGTCTTCTCTAAGGGAAGCATCCTGCAAAAACATACAACTGGATTGATACTGATCTGAACACTAACATGCATCTTAACCCACAATTACATAACTCCATGTTCAAGAAAAAGAATTAGTTATTTTCCAAAATTGTAATGGTGAGTCATCATGAAAATAAACTTAGAACTAGATTAAGTAATCAACCAAGAAAGATGAAAGCACAAAGTTAATTCTTTTGAATAATTGTTGAAGGAAGATGAAAACAGAAAGAAATTGTGCATAGGATTTTTTATGGCAGGGCTAATTGCAGAGATATAGAAGTGCTTTGTATCCCCTCTCCCCGTGGCTTAAACAGGAAAAGGAAAAATGGTACGACAAGCAAGAAGAGAGGTTTCCTATGAAGGAATAAATAGATCAGGTCAGATTTGTCCATAATGGATAAACATGGATACATTACCATACCTTACAATAAGTACATGGTAGTTATTTCATGTTTGTGTTATATACCTATCAGGTATCCAAATGATATGACACAGGAAAAAACATTCTCCTTCCCATTAACTTCATCTTTTTCCTATGATGTCTACAAGAGAAGATACTTAGATTGTGAATCCAAGAAGATTTTCCATATTGGTGATCTCTTCTTAGAACAATGATAGAAGCTGCTGAAATTCAGTGAGTCTATTTCATTTTGATTTCAACATTGATATCAGAGCAATATATCACAATTTCTCTTCTGGTTAATGGTGGAGAAATCTGCCCGCCAACACCTCACATTGCTTTCCTACTCAACAAAACAGTGCATTGGCAAGCCACAGTTGTGTTGCTTTTCTGGTGGATTCAGAAGATCCAATATGGCACAGAGGCCTCTATGGGTAACAAAGTTGATTCCTTATAACACTGGCTGTAGGCAAGAGCACTAACACAAGGCAGTGTCACAAACCAAAAAAAAAAAAAAACTACATTAATCACAAAATCACAGTTGCAGTTGCAGTTGGAACTCATTACCAAATTGAAGCAAACACTTATAAACAATAGAGACAAGATTGCACGCAAGGAAGATAGTCAAGTATTTCTCATAAGTTTAGGGAATAGTAAGTGCACGTCGTTTTCAACAATCTACGATATGCTCAAAGGATGTAAAACTCAACGCATCAATATAATAAGGAATGACGAAATTCGTAAAATGAGCCATGGGAACCACTCACTGTGTCTCTCTAATCAAGAAGCTCTCTTTGAACACAACTACCGGAAGCATCTCTCTCAACTCCTTCTTTATGCCCGACTCCGGCCGCTGGATGCGCACATAAAGTTTAAAAAAAAAAAGAAAAATTAAAGAATGAAAGCAACTAGAACAGAGTTCGGCAGAACCCACGCCGATGTTAAAAGATAATAACATACTCTCGATGTTTCTCCTCGACTGAGCTGGGCGGCCCTCAATCTGAGGGATTGCCAATGCGCCCGGCGGCGCTGCAAGTAGGACAGATAGAACAAAAGCAGGAGGACAAAGGTGAAAAAGACCGGAACCGAGAAGATGAAGGCCTGGTAGAGCTTCAGCTCAGGGGAAGCATCTGAACAGTATGTGGCTGGGTCTGAGGAACCACAAGACATCACAAACAAAACCCTAAACCCTGGTACCAATTCATGGACAGCCAGGGGCGAAATCTTTGGGGGAGGATGCCCTGCGAAGATGATGGGGATTCATGGAAGGCAAAAAAATCTAATGCGAATAGAATTGAGTCAGTGGTTCATGGATCGGATGTGAGATGAACAAGAGAAGAAGAGATTAAGACAGACGACGAAAAAGCAATTTTTTATTTGGAGAGGAGAGGAGACGGAGGGACCACGTCAGTCCTCCTTGACGAGATTCATCAAAGCTACAGACCAATAGCCGCAATTCTCCGGTGCTAATTTGATTGGGTAAAAATAAAAATTAATTATTAGAATTAATTTTATATTTTTTAACAACTAAAATAATATTTTAGTATAGTTTTTATGTTATAACTAGTAAAATAATAATAATAATGTTTCGTTGACGTCGTTGGCATAAAACAAAGGGGTCTCGTTAGATCCCATAACTTGCACTCGATAATACCAATTGTTGTAATTGAGGTTTCTCTATATCTGTCCTCAAGGCATAACTGAATTAATTACGACAGAGTAAATTTGTAGAAAATGATAAGAATTCAAATTTTGACAAAGCTAAGCAATACCTTCCTCCATTATGACCAATTATAATTTCTCAATTTACCTCCTCACAAAAGAAGATATTTCTCTATACCCAATTGGTGAAGTAGAATACTACAAGAGAACATTCATCAAGTAGCCCTCGACTTAATCCTACAATCGAAGTTTATCATCAATTTCCACCATAGTTTCAAAGCACCGAGTTCCGCTCGCTCTGCCATTAATGACAAATCAACAAAATTATGCTTGTTCCGATGTTTTAATAATGTTATCGAGAGTAAGGTACAGAAAATTTGATCAACACAGCAACCGACCGTGCTACATTTTTTCAGCATATAAACATCTGCTGAATAAGGTCACATTGTGGACATAACTATAAAGACAAATACATCTATTAGAAAGACCCAAACAATTGTAATTAAGGGAGGAAAAGGAATGGCTCCAGATAATTTTCAACATGCTCCTGTAGGTTGGAGGATAACAGTAAGTTGCATGGAAATGGTTAGCGACGAGGAGAATTTGTCAAAGAAAGTACTCCGGGAAGGACCACATGATGAATTTTGCAAATATGTCAGACTCGAGAAATTCTATGTGTGCGGCTCGGCCAATGTATGTATTCAAGTTTTTGGCTTGAGAAGATGTGTCAAAATTCACATCACACCGCTCACTACAAGAAAATCGGTCTTTAACAACACTCAAAAGACATCGGTTTTATGTCAAAACCGATGTCTTTTACTTTTTAACAACGGTTTTAACAAAAACCGATGTCTTTGAGACATCGGTTAGAACCTACGACAACGATTTTTGGAGGCTACAACAACGGTTTTAAAAACCGATGTCTATGTGCGCTTTCAACAACGGTTTTTGAAGACTACGACAATGGTTTAAAAACCGTTGTCTATTTGCGCTTTCAACAACGGTTTTGGAAGCTATAACAACATTTTAAAACCGATGTCTATTTGCGCTTTCAACAACGGTTTTGGAAGCTATAACAACAATTTAAAACCGTTGTATATTTTCGTTGTCTTTGAGAGGTTGATTGGAGACTACGACAACAGTTTTTTGAGAATACAACAACGGTTTTAAACCGTTGTCTATGTGCGCTTTCAACAACGGTTTTTGAAGACTACGACAACGGTTTGAAAACTGTTGTCTATTTGCGCTTTCAACAACGGTTTTGGAAGCTATAACAACATTTTAAAACCGATGTCTATTTGCGCTTTCAACAACGGTTTTTGAAGACTACGACAACGGTTTGAAAACCGTTGTCTATTTTCGTTGTCTTTGAGAGGTTGATTGGAGACTACGACAACAGTTTTTTGAGGATACAACAACGGTTTTAAACCGTTGTCTATGTGCGACAACATTTATTCGCAAACAATTCTTATCCGTAATTATATTAATTTACTACTCTAGTTCTCTTTCCAAACTCTACTTAACTTTACTTAGTAGTAGGTGACTACTGATGATTAACTATAAATAGTTTAAAAAAAACTTATTTCTTTTTCCCATCCGCCGCTCGACTTAACACGCACTGCCCTTTAGGTTTTTGTCGCGCCGCACCTTTCTGTTCTTCGCGCTCCCGACGTCTCGTCTCTGTCTTAACCCTAGACACTGCCGCACCTTTCACTGCCGCATCTTCGATCTTCTCCGCCGCTTCAACGACACTTCAACGACACCGCCGCGTCTTCAACCTCCCCTCCCCTTCTCAACCGACGTTCGGGAGATCTCCGCCGCTTCGCTTCCTCCGGACCTTCGTCTCCACTAAGCTTCCTCCGCAACCTTCGTCTCCACTAAGCTTCGCTTCCACCGCCGCTAAGCTTCCTCCGCAACCTTTGGCTCCACTTCCACACCTCCCCTCCTATCTCTTCGAGTGGCCCACCTCCCCTCCGCAACCGCCGCAAAGCTTCTTCGCCTTCGTCAGCTCCGTAGCCGACAGAGCAAGCCAACACCGCATCCCTTTCGCCTTTCACCACCGTCTACTGTCACCGATTCTTCCTCGACTGACTTGCTGCACCGACGCTGAAGCCTTATTCCCCCTTCCTTAACCAGATTCTTTCCTTTTCGGTTTGCTGCCGCAGGGAGAAGATAGGGGAGCCACCGCCGTTGATTTCCTTCCTCAGTCCTCCGCCCTTGCTGCCAGCTTGGAGAAGACCAGAGCTTGAGGGGAAACTAGGGCAAGATCGGTCCTACATTTTCTTGGATTTTAATTGAGGTATAATCTGATCTAGTTAACCATTTCTTTGATCATGAGTAAATACCAAACTTTTAACACGATGTGTGAAATAAGAGTAAGTTCACTATGGCTTGTGGAAAAAAGTGTTTGTGGTTATTGATTGCTATTCTCTAGAAACATATACTGATTACTGATAATATTTGCTTTTGTCTTATAGTGATCAGATGAAATAAACACTAATTCATAATTAGTTGGGTGTCTTCTGGCATTTTATTTTTCATTTACAATGTTGTCTCAATCAAATGGATGTTCTTTTCTGGGTAGGAGAAACTTGCTTCTCTTAATATTCACATATAAGTTGCTTTTGTCTGAACCACCCTGTTACATGCTTAAATCTCTTTGGCAAAAATTATGATAGATCTTTTAAACTAGTTTCACATCTTAAGTTTATAATTGAAACAATTCTCCTTAAATTATATGTAGCATGTACAAAATGTATAAACTTGACTTCGAAGGCAAATCTGATTTCTTCTGCATTGTTGCTGTAAACATACGAGTTGGTTAAATTCTATAAACAATTCTCAATTTGGAGAGCAATGATTTTTGTTAACAATGTGATATTTTTGATTCATCAGTACAACAAAATGGACAAAGCATGGATGTCAAAGGATAGATTATCACATGAATTTGAAGTTGGATTGGAATATTTTTTGCAATTTGCGCTGCAACATGCTGCTAATCCTACTAGTATACCTTGTCCTTGTACAAAATGTGGAAATCTATGGAACAATAATATTAACAGCATAAGGGCACATGTGTACTGCAATGGTATAGACTTAACATACAAAAAATGGATATGGCATGGGGAAGAATCTATATTAGGGGATTTAAAGAAAGAGAAAGATGCATATGGAGAATGTGAAAACTATTTTGCTGCTGATGAACCTGTAGATATGGTACACGCTGCATATGAAAGTTCACAGAATCCAGATCAATTTATAAAATTACTTGAAGATGCTGAAAAACCTCTGTATCCTGGGTGTACAAAATTTACAAAGTTATCTGCAATTGTGCAGTTATATAACTTGAAGGCGAAATACAGCTGGAGTGATACTAGTTTTACTGACCTACTTATCTTGTTTGGAGAAATGCTTCCTGCTAGAAATGAATTGCCTTTATCTTTATATGATGCAAAGAAAAGCTTATGTGCAATGGGGATGACTTATAAGAAAATACATGCTTGCCCTAATGATTGTGTCCTATACTGGAAGGAGTACGAGGATTTTACCCATTGTCCTACTTGTGGGATGTCAAGGTGGAAGTTGGCCAAGAATTCAAGGATAATTGAAGGAGTCCCTGCAAAGATTTTATGGTACTTTCCTCCTATTCCTAGATTTCAAAGAATGTTTCGGAGTAAGGAAATATCTAAGGAGTTAACTTGGCATGCTGATAAAAGAGTATGTGATGCCTATATGCGACATCCAGCTGATGCACCTTGTTGGAGACTTGTGGATCATAATTGGCCAGATTTTGCTTCTGAGAAGAGAAATCTAAGATTGGCCATAGCAGCTGATGGGATTAATCCGCATAGTTTGATGACTTCTACATATAGTTGTTGGCCAGTAATAATGATTACCTACAATCTTCCGCCATGGTTGTGTTTAAAGAGAAAATATATGATGCTGACGTTGTTGATTTCTGGTCCTAAACAGCCGGGAAATGATATTGACGTGTACTTGGCACCTTTGATTGATGATTTAAAAGAATTATGGGAAGTTGGTGTTGAAGCATATGATGCACACCGAGAAGAAAGATTCTTGCTTAGAGCTGTCCTATTATGGACAATTAATGATTTCCCAGCATATGGAAACATGTCAGGATGTACTGTCCTCAAATGAATAAACTTGCTGTTCAGAGGATTCATGGAGATAAACAGAGT
The DNA here is from genome assembly GCF_044706935.1 of Curcuma longa. Taxonomy (NCBI): domain Eukaryota; kingdom Viridiplantae; phylum Streptophyta; class Magnoliopsida; order Zingiberales; family Zingiberaceae; genus Curcuma; species Curcuma longa. The sequence goes on along the minus strand of NW_027435602.1, from coordinate 420,274 downwards.
GTGGAATTTAATGAGTATGGACAGCCAGTGGGGCAAAAGGCTTGTGAACTGCAGAGTTTTATTGGTGTCCTTGCTAGGGAAAAAGTTAATATTAATTACCACTCTTGGAAGCAGGTTCCGAATGAAGTTAAGAACATGATATGGGAATCCGTCAATGTAAGTAACATGACACTTATGTGATACAATTTTTTCTTATATTTTAGTAATTTACTTTAGAATTTTTGTGTGTAGTTGACATACAAATTGGACCCTAAATGGAGGAATGGGTGTTTGACATCTGCAAATGCAAAGTGGCGTCAGTATAAAACTCACCTTACCAGGACATTCATCCGACCAAATAGAAATAATCCGAAGCTTCTGAACAAGGTTCCTCAAGGGCATTGCATATCACCTAAAGATTGGAGTAGTTTCGTTATTAGTCGGATGTCTGAAGACTTTATAGTAAGTTTTTATGTTGTTGTTTTTAACTTTAGTTGATTTATGTGAATTTCTTCATTGTGGTTATAATTCATCTATCAATGTGTAGAAAAAAAGTGAACTACAAAGTCAAAGAGTCAAGGCAAACTTATACCCTCACCGACTTTCTCGAAAAGGATATGCAGGGTTGTCTCAAGAAATAGTAAGTATTTAGTTAACATTAAATTCCTACTTATGGTCGATTTTTTCATTGGTGTTAAATACATGTTGACTTCGTGTGTTCTTTTGCTTGCAGTCCAGTGAATTATGTGATGACGAGGAGATAAACAGAGCCATTCTCTGGAAGAGAGGACGAATCAATAAAGAAGGGGACTTTGTCGGCGATGCGTTGAAGCAAACAGTGAATCAGATTGTAAGAAAAATTAGACATAATTTGCTTTTTAATTTGTACATATATGATATATGTATATATTTAAAGTTAATGTTTTTTGATGCGTGACAGGATGATTATATTGTGCAAAAGAAGGATGGTAAACTGTCATGTCTGCTAGACTTCATGTTCGCTGCATGTTAAATATTGTAGGCAACATTTTTCTGTCAAACTAAAATGGTTGGAATGAAGGTCTATGCTCCAACGACTCTAGCACCTGCTCAGGACTTCTGGCTGCTAAGATATACTAAAATTCTTGAAGACAACAGTCTTGTGGTAAGCACCTGATCCCTAGTTTGGCCACAATCTGCAACAGTCCAGCAACTTCAATGTATGCTTGACAAGTTTTTCCCCTTTCACAATCTAAATTATATCTGACAAGGTCTGTCAAAGATCTCTCAATAGCATGCTAGGTGGTCCAAGCATGCCCCCCTGGAACATTTTGTAAGGTCAGAAATGTTGCCCAGTGGTTATTTGATAAGACCATGTGAGGATGGTGGCTCTATGATTTATATCATTGATCATTTCGATTTTCAGGTAAATTATTCCTTATTTTCTTTATTGGATTATTTTATGTTGTCCATGGATATTGTTTCCCCCTTTAAGCATTGCATTCATTGAATATATAGTATTTCTGACATATCTTCTGCAAATATCAGCCTAGTAGCATGCCATACTATAAACGATGCTGCTGCTCTGACAGTGAAGGCTGATGATAAAGCAAAAGCTGGTAAGTTATCGGTCCATTTGTGTTGTGCATCATGCCTTGTGCTTTAACTATAAACTATGTAATTTCACTTGCATCCATATTTCAGATGTATAGTAGAACCTGATTTAGAGACTTACCGTCCATCTCGATTTTAACACTTTCCTGCTCAATCTGGTGAGTATACCATACTTTACACATCCTGGCCCTATCATGTTCAAGGTGAAGATGACACCTGCATTTGTTGTAATTCAAATCGGCACCAAAGGTCTGGAGTTTGCTCGCTAATCATTGGATTATCACACAATAAGGAATTACTTGTATGTGTATCGACTATGGGTGGTAGACGTGGTACAACCAGGACTGGAGGTGAATGGAGTGGCTCATGATTCATTGCTATGCTATATGGAGATTTTGTTTACTTTTCCCTTTTGGATTTGTAGTACAGCAGTCAAAAGGTTATTTGTAAACGTTGAGGAGGATGAAAACAATGTAATATGTTGCAAGAAGAATAATTTTTGTTAGTTACTTTTGATTATTTGTAAATATTGAGGTGATTAAATATATCTATGTTTTTGTATTTGTGATTTGTTTGATGAATTTATATATTATGATAATTTTGTCATCTTGCTCGATCATAAAAAAAATAAGTGATATTACATCGGTCGAAAACCGTTGTTAAAATTGATGTTAAACAGATATTACATCGGTTTTACACCGTTGCCAAACCGATGTCGTTGTGATATTACATCGGTCGAAAATCGTTGTTAAATTGATGTTAAACATATATTACATCGGTTTTACACCGTTGCCAAATTGATGTCGTTGTGATATTACATCGGTCGAAAACCGTTGTTAAATTGATGTTAAACATATATTACATCGGTCTTACACCGTTGCGAAACCGATGTCGTTGTGATATTACATCGGTCGAAAACCGTTGTTAAATTGATGTTAAACATATATTACATCGGTTTTACACCGTTGCGAAACCGATGTCGTTGAGTGATATTACATCGGTCGAAAATCGTTGTTAAATTGATGTTAAACATATATTACATCGGTTTTACACCGTTGCAAGTTCCGATGTCGTTGTGATACATATATTACATCGGTTGTACACCGTTGCGAAACCGATGTCGTTGAGTGATATTACATCGGTTTTACATCGGTTACAAACCGATGTCGTTGAGTTGTATTACATCGGTTAAAAAACGATGTCTAAAATGTCAGACCTTTTACAACGCCTTCATAGACATCAGTCGATTTTCTCATAGACATCGGTTTTCCACCGATGTCTATGACTGTTTTTGTTGTAGTGATTACAATTCCTTGACAGAATAAAATTTATTTAAAAATAGATGAAAATATAATAGGGGATCGAGCCTAATGGCGTAGGAGGATTCATATAGATGACCCCACTTAGGGATAAAGGCTTGGTTGTTGTTGTGGTTCTTAAATAGGTATTAGTTGACTCAGAACATGCAATTGTCTGCTTGCTTACAATGGTAATTTTTCCAATGAAAATAAAAAAAGAATGATCATCATGCATAACAATTAGTAACAATATTTATGCGTTGATTAAACTAGGGATCATGCAGGAGTAAAAATTGAAAGTCAATTATGCTAATTAAGCCAGATTGAAATCACAATTACGTTATGCAATTTTCATTTGTTCTTTTTTCTCTAACAAAAAGATAAGACGAATCAGTTCCAGGAACTGTGAATTAACATGTTTGATAATGCTATTTGTTTTGATTTTGTCAAAATAAAATAGGTTTATCTTTTAGACCTTTAAAATGAACAATGAACCCACATTATCTTTTGAATGTTTAATCATAGTTTTCAACACTTCATCTGAGTTGCAGATGCTACTAGCAAGGTAGATTTGTATGAGAAGTTGCATACCTCGTTTACTCAATATTGTTGATTAATATTATCCTTATAATTAATGTTTTTTTTATCTTATGTAGGGATATGAATTGGACGCATTTATTAATATACTTTTTGTGTATATACATTAGTCATTTTTATTAGTATATACTTTTTAAAGAATTAATACCAATTGCATACGCCAACTCGTATGCACCCATGAATGTGCCGATTATATACCACCTACATGCACTTTTTATAAACTTGTGTTTAATCATTATAAGTATTTATGGAAAAAATGAAAACACAACTAATGGTCTATTCTTTTGCTTAAACTTTATGAAAATATGTCCTGTGATAGACTAAAAGCACAAGCAAATGCCATGGAAAGAATACAGTTTGCATCAGGAACAACTTTGTATCCATGGGCTTCAACTTTAAAATTCTTGAAGATAGAGCTAAAACATGGTACCTGTGGGGAGGACAGGAGGATGATGTTCTTGAAATATTCCAGTGTCTTCTTCTGAAAAAGAATAAGAAAGCATTCATGAAACTCAATTCGTGTAATAATGATAGAAAAGATACAAAGATTTATAACTATTAGCAATTAAATAATGAACAATATGAGAACCAGGAAAGTCACACAATGAAACAAAGACATAAGTAGTCTTAACAGAAAAAAAATTATAATATTATTTGCATTCATTATTTATTTCATGAGCAGGAAAGACACATTGGAACAAATAAATATGATACTTAAAATGTCTGACCTTAGTTGAAGCCTAGCCATGCACTTTAACTGTTGTGAACATAACCTATCAAGTATCTTAATGCAAGGTTCTAAATCTTTAAGCTGTGCTGAAGTTTCAGTTTCTAATATACAGTTCCAATACCATATCATGTTATGTCGTTATAGTTTTTACACATATTTAATTGAATTATAATTCTAATTTTTAGCTTCAGTCAGTTATAAATTGTAAACCTGTTCAATTTCATAATGAATTACACTTATAATCTATTCTTTTGCAAATATAATGAAACGAGCAATGAAAAAAAATGAGGCGTTGCCTGTTCTGTAGAAAGAGGGCATGCTTTACTTTAGAACTCTGCAACATTGGAACAATTTCATATTTGAAGACCCAAGATATTTTCATTGTTAAGAATTTAATTTTATTTGAAATGAACATATATTTTTATAGGTTTATGCAATTTTGTTTGAAATTTATTCAAGAGAATTTGAAAAAAAAAATCAAGCATTAAATATCACATTCTTATTATATTTTATTTGATCAAATCTAAATAGAACTATTAGCTACAATAAATCAGTTCAAATTTGTCATTTAGTTTTAACATTTTTTTTAAGTGACTACAATTATTAGAGTGGCCAACAAATAGACAGATGTTCAAATTTTAGGATGTAAAATATTATATTTTAGTTTTAAATTAGATTTAGGATTTTGTAATTAATTTTATATCATAAAATTTCTAAAAGATAAAAAAATGAATCTCAGTGCGCACCTATTTCCTTGACACTCGAACCAAAGCTGAGAAAAAAACCCAAAAGAGAAGGAGAAGCTCCACATAATCTTGTTGAATCCTATTTTTTGTTGCTTATTTACATAAACTCCCTTGTTCTCTCCCAATGTCACAAAATTTAGAATATGAAAAAAAACATATTGATGCTAGATACCAAATTTTATCCTATTTAAAACTTTCTATTTTAAATAACTACTTACCTAAATCAAATTAAAATTTAAGTATATATATATATAGGATAGTCTAATTCAATTTTATTTAATTAGAATAATGATATTTTTATAATGTTAAAAATTATTTATTTCCCTTTTATTTTCTTCCTCCATACACTCCTCACTCTCCTCCCTTGAACCCTCTTGCTTGCCCATAACACTCGTCATCTGTCCTAAGATACTCTTTCTCTCTCTAGTATCTTCTCCCCTCTCCTTTCCCTCATCTCTTTTCTCTCCTGTTTCTTTCACAAACCACTGCTCCGATGTCGATGCCAAAGCATTTCTCATGTCTATCAATGGGAAGAGTAAATTCTACAAGGCAGAGTTCAACACCTCAATCCATGCCTTTAATGCATTCACTTCATGCTAAAGATAATTGTGTTTTCAAAAGCATGTTGCACCTAAAATGTGTCACTTTCACTAACGCAGAGGCATGATTAGACTACACTTATCCTTTCTCATCTAGATATAACTAATTATATGGCTACCATGTTCACAAGCAATACAAATCTAGGAAACTAGGGAACTCGTTAATATACCCTATGGAGCAGATCATGCATTTTGGATCAACAACGCCAAACATGCATAATGAATATACGCATCTGTTATTAAAAATTCCTCATAAAAATCGTGAAAATAAACTAGAATAACCAAAAGTTCATATTGGAAATAGGGAGAGCTACCACATATTGAAATTCCTTTTTTACTTCTTCAACTGACTATGGACAGGACATCTAACAGAATGGCATAAGAATAACAAACCATTACCTTCAATAAAATAATTACTCTTGTACCCAAATTTTCAACTTCTAGGTATATAAATTTTGTATTATGCGGCAATTTAAGGTATATTAATAATTGTAGTTTGATTTTACCATAGAGAGTTTGTAAAAGAAGGTATTCTGGAGATCTGGATCATCAGTAGAGGTCAGTTGATGAATGCATTGGGCACCCTTTAGTTTCTTCAGAAGCCACATTCCTGAATTGAACAAAGAGTTTGAGCTATACAAGTACCCTAAATGTGGTCCCGATATAGACATATACGTATGCAAGTGCTTTAGAAATGGTTCCATTATACTCTCTGCAAAAGATCATAGGAATTAGGGAAAGAAATTTAATGGAACAAAAAATACTTAAAATTATTTGAAAGTTACGTGTTAAGGCACTTCTTATGATAATGTTTCCGATAGAATGTCCAACAAAACTAAGCTTTATGCCTTTACAGCCTCCATATCTTGAAAGCTTATCCATCTTCTTTCTAAGGAAGAGAATCACTTCTGTAGCTAACCTGTTGCCCATTTCTCTAAAATCTCCTGTAGTCTTCTCTTCATTAACTTCTGACATGAGACATTCAGCTCTAGGATCTAGCAAAAGCCATTGATTCCGAACAAGTCGTAAGTCCAGATGGTGTCCCTGTTGTCACATGAATGTAGGTAGAAACAGTCAGACATGCTAGAATCTATGAAGAAATAAATTAGACTAAAAATCAAAAGAGTGACCCTTTTATCACATATCATCAAAAGGACACCCTTTTTTAAAAATTATCATAACAGCGTACCACTCAAAAAATTTTATCCAAAACAACCCTGTGTGATATACCTTAGAGCTATTCTGGTCAAAGCAACTCCAGCTTATTTTCTGGTTTTTTATTTTTATTTTTTTGGTTTTTTAATATACTAATTAGAAGAGAAAAAAAGGAAAAATAAGGAAAACAAAACAAAAGGAAAGGAAAAAGGAAAAATAATAGAATAGAAAATCATACTAAGAAATAAAAAACCTATTTTTTTTATTTTCTATTTTTAATATCTAATTACTAAAAAAAGAAAAGGAAACAAAAGTAAAAAAGATAACAAAGAAAGGAAAACCAAAAATAGGAAAATCACCTTAGAGCTAGTTTGGTCAAAGCTCCAAGGTTGGAGCTGCTTTGATCAAAATAGTTCAAGGTCACGTTGTTTTGTACAAAGCAGTTCCAAGGTGGAGTGCAGAGGGTATTTTAGGCAGAAAATATTAATAGGTCACTCTTGATTTTCTGCCAATAAATCAATGCAAAGTAGATTCTGCACTAAACCTAGCAGACTGTCCATTTACACAAGATAGATCTATACAACAACAACAACCAAGCCTGTAATAAGAATGTAACTACTGTTAGGCCATATTTCAGTTTCTGCACTTTAGAGATAATGTTGCATGCAGTTACAACCTTTACCTAGTTGTAAAAATTGGTCAAACAGATCACCCTCGATGAAATGGTACTGGCAAAGGCTAATCTGATCTTTCTCGAGAAATTGAATATAGAAGTTTAAAAGCACTTGAGTATACTCAAGAGCATACTATGGACTAAAAAAGTAGATATTCCTACGGATTCTAATGTCAAATCTATATGACCATAGAAGAAGCCATTAATTTATCTAGGGATATACAAAAGGCTGGTAGGAAAAATAACCTATCTCATAGTCAACCTGACATCATATTTACACGATTAGTTTGATCAGCCACTTTTTAAAAAACTCATGACATGAACATTGGATGGTAGACTTCTTCAATAACTTAAAAATTCTCTGAGAAAAGATACTTTATTTCATGAGTGAGATCATCATTGGATTTTGGGTTATTTTGATATAGAGTGGATAAACTATCCTAGAAATAGAAGATCTTACATCTCGATATTGTATATTCTTGAGAAGCAATCTAGTGAGAAATAAACTGTGGTTGCTAAATAAAATGTGGAGGTAGAGTATATCCCCACAACAATAGCAACATGTGAACTAATTTGGGTTAAGCAGCTAATGACTAAGATAGGGTATACACCAACAGGGTTTATTGTAACAATCAAACAACTACGCACATAGGTTGTTGACCAAGTGTTCACGAGTGCAAAACCATATACATTGATTGTAAAATCATAAGATAGAAGGCGCAAACAAAGGAAATCATTACTTTATTTGTCAACTCTAATGATCTGCTAGTGGACCTATTGACCAAATCTTTAAAAGACATATAGTTAGTTGAGTATATTTTTAGGAAGCTAGGTTCTACAATATATTCCAACTGTCTTGAGGGGGAGAGGGAGTCATATAAACAAGTTTATATAAATAATGGTTTATATGTAACATACCTTGTTGACTCTAGGTAGTGGGGGCTATCTAGGCCACTATGAGGAAATTTCACTCAAATCAACATGAACTACAGATGCTAGTTAATATCAAAAGAATGCAAGGAATCAACTGGCAATGTAATGGAGGATAAACCTGAAAACCATGGACAAAGACAACTGCATGTAGTACATGGCTGCTCTTATTTCCCATGCTGAACTTGGGCACTAAATTTTCTTCCTCAATTATTGTGGCATCATTCTGATCCAAAGAAAGCTGTGATGAATTGTTGGGAAAGTTAATAGCATGCTGTTCTACAAGAACAACAGGTACTCGTGAAGGATCACGAAAAATGTGCATGTCTTGAATATATAGGCCATTGATCTGCACACGACCTATGAAATTTAGAAAATTCAGGTAAAAGTTATCATATTACCAATTAAACAATTATGATATCTCACTTTCATTTGGTTGATACTTTTCCGCTGAAGTTCCGCACGTGCCACTGCAATTTGAGTTGGCTGCACATAATGGAAAAGGAAAACTTATTTTCCTTTGTAGTTAAAAAATATTTCTACAAAATAATCTGCATGTCATACAAGTCTGATAAAGTTAAATTGACATTGTTTAACATACTTCATCACTGGACTTTCTTGGACCGACATTTCCAGGTCCATTATGGTGAGAAGAATCATCAGCTCCACTTTTCAAGTAACGGTGGGGAACTTGAGTTTTCAGATGAACCATCCATATCGACCATTCTGCCTTGCGTCCCAGAGCCCAAGTATCATGGAGATGTTCAAGTATGGAAAATCTATTTTTCCTAAGAGCCAAAAGAAAACTACCTTATTCACTGACTTAACATAGCGACCATAATTGCAAGAGTACCCATTGTAATATCACATCATATTTCCAAACAATATGCAATATAAATAGGTGAAGATTAGCTTCTTCATAATATAATGATCAAAATAAATTTAGACTACCAATTATCCATTTGACATTTTTTCTTATTTTCTACATGCTATAAATCTAGCAGCAAGAATCTGTTAAGTATCACACAGATATAATCTTTGCTAATAATGATGTTTACACATGTTCACCACTATTGTTCAACAGCATTGTAACTTTCAAATCTTACTTACCACTGAGCATTTTCAAACAACATATTCATGACAATTATAAAGATGCAAATCCAAAAATGTGTTGGATCATTTCATTCTGGACATGCAATATTCTGTAATTCATCCCTTAAATTACTCAAGAAACTATGTTGCTTACTTACATAAGTGAACAAATAACATTATCAGAAAGGCATTTACATCATCAAATTCATACCTCCACAATCATTCCAAAGATCAGAATGTAATACTCACTATATTAACTCACGAGGAGAAGAAAACCCATACCTATGGAATTTCAAAAACGTACTCCATAGGAAAGACAGATGGCTACCCAAAGTGAAACATACATTCAACAGTTCTTCCTTAGACAGAGAGAAGAGCTTGGCATCATTTCCAAAATCAGCTGTATTGTCTGATTTCTGCATAATCAATTATAAGCATCAATTGAAAACGAACCTTAAATGATAAATTCTGTTGGTTAAATGACCAAAATTCACAAGGAAATTCACTACATAAGAACAAGCTGACAATTACCTCCAAAATATTTTGTAGCATCCCAGCCAAATGTCCAACACCCATCTTTGACCTATAAAGGCCCCCATCACCGGTAGATAAATCAGTTTTCAATGAAGAACCAACAAACTCAAATCTACCAAGATTCAGGTCAGCATCATGAAAATCATCAATTGGTTGACCTATTGTGCTGCTCAAGTTTTTCATTTCTTCCAAAAGCATCTCACGAGAAACAAACAGTGACTTCACAGTCTCAATGGCTATTGAGCACCAACCATGACCTAATAACTGACATTTCATAAAAAAAAAATTAGCCATGTGCAAAAGGTCGACAACGTAACAGGCATAAGATCAAGTTAATTCAGTTGTGCATGAGGTTGTTCTAATTTCTAGATCAGTGCATGGAATAATAATCAAGATATCTCATCAACTTCATAAACATAAATATGCAATAAAATATTCAACAAGTGAGAGAGATCTGCATGCAATGCTCAGGAATAACACATCATTAAATACAAATTGAATGTCTGATTCAACATAATTGATTGAAAAAAAAAAAGCAAGTTAAATTTCACTAGGTATGCATGAACTGCAGATTCAGGAGGATAAGTAGCCAAATTCTTAATTACTTCATTGATATTATCAAGAACAGAAGCAACAGAAACACCATCTGATTTTGAGAATCAGATCAAGGATTTTAAGAATGTCGTTTATTGGGAGGTATCCCTAGTATCCATCCAATGAATCATTGAATCACTACTCATTGGTGCACAGGAGTGATACAAAAGACATCTTATATTTGAATTTTAAAATGTTCCTTATGTGGCAGGACATTCACTATCAATAAGTCCAATCAATCACCATCTCATTAGTGCATAGAATAAGGGGAGCAAGTTGGAACCACAGTTTAAAAAAAAACAACATCCAGAAGGTATACGGTTGAGTCACTGCATAATGTATATAGAAGGGTGATGTAATACAAGAACACTATAATAAGAAATTAATGTAGTACAAAAAGGCACTAATACCAAATTGAATCAAACTCACAGACAAAATAAGTTGTATCAAACAAACAAATTAAATTTTTAGCATCAAGTTGAAATCAAATTGGATTTGAAATAAACTCATTGAGTAGTTGTAATGATTAGAGTCACGTGGATTTGAACCGGGGTCGATTTAAATTTGTTTTTGCCACTTTAGAGCCAAAATAAATTTGTAAACATGGGCAGTTCAATTTAGACACGTCGGGACGAGTTAGTGAATTTTTGAGGAGTTGAAGATAGTTCAATTTAGTCAACAACTCCCAAGAAGTCTTTAAAAGCATCTAATCTGCCCTGCATCAACTGACTAGTCTTTGAGCATCAATGAGCTGATAACTGCTAGCCGCTATTGAGTAACCACTCCAACGATCACTTTGATCAACTGTTTGCTCCATCAGTCACTTGCCTTCTTCTTGAAACATTCATTATAACAAATTAACCATTTCATTATAGCCATCCAACTTCGATCAATCGACTACTCCTATCATTAGTCGACTGTTATCAACTCTTATCTACTGTTACAACAAATTAATCGTTTCATTACAATAAATTAACTGCTATTTCAGTTGATTCAAGTGATCATCAGTAACTGCTTTTCCAGGGATGACAAAACAGAATGTTTAAAACAAATAGAATATTTCCAGGTCATCTGCTGACTTAGCAATCTCGACTGATAATTTCAATTTAGTTGACTAGAGTGGTGACTAAGCCAATTCTAAAACTTTGTTCATGCCTAATCTAGCTCTCAATTCCCTATAATTACATGTTCACTCCATTCATTGTTGCACAAATAAAATTTGTCAAGCCACTAGAAGGACCTTATATGGAATCTTCTTTGCCTTGCCAATCCTTCCATCAGCTAGGACTTTGTTTTGCCAAGTATCTGATCATCCTGCTGAGACTTGTTCTGGCTAACTATCTGATCACCCTTAATCTATAAGGGCATCCGATCATAGTTTGTGACCTACTCCTGCATGTATTCGTCACAAACTAATCAAGCACATATTCTGACTTAACCTTTTGCCTAATATCAAAACTGATTGCATTGACAAAAAGAAGTAAAATAAATTCTTTGTGATAAGTTTCGTCAATTGAAAAACTTATTCAATCCCTTGCCAAATTCCACACTACTTCTTTGCCTAACTCCACATTGAATTCTCCCCTTAGTTGTTGTTGAATTCCTCTTTTACAGATATTTTTTAAGGTTTTAGGTCTTAAGTGGGGGTCTTCTTTGAAAAACATTTGATGAATCTAAGTCATAAACCATCTTGCAGTATGTTTCTGTACCTTTAAACAACCAAACCACCTTGAGATGTATGCATCAAACCCTATCTCTTAGCTCTCTGTAGCATCAAAAATCACACTAATTCAAGTACATAGAGAAACTTATGCACAAAACATTACGGAGAATTCAAACTGAGTTTGCTTTTCATAAATGCATCATCAATCCCTAATTTTAGGGGTTTTACTTAAGATCAACCAAATAAACAATAAAATTAATGTATGATCTATGCTAAATTTAAAAAAAAAGACATCAATTATAATTTATGTGTCTTTTCTGTTCACCTACTTAGAAATTTTGTGTTCACTCTGTTTTCTATAATTTTATGTTCACTTTGTGTTTTACTTAGCCTCCATTTTTGTAGGAGGATAAGAATTTAGGGTCCTAGTCGACTTCAGCTAGAGTTAAAGTTGTTCAGAGATATGTTCTGAAAATAAAAATGGATTTTGTCAATAGATAATTTCATCCATTTACATTTGTTTTAGCATTTTATTTACACATGATTTAGTGTATTTTTCATATATATACGAATTATATTTTTCTTACAACAATTTTATTTCTTATATGAGATATTCTTGCTTATAATGGAACCCTGTTATGTTACTTTGACATATGAATACAATGCATAATTGCCTTTTTAGTCGTATGTTGATATCAAGTTTTTTTTTTATCCTTTCCTGTCATGCTTACTGTTATGGCTTTCTAGTGAATTATCACTAGGAGGGGTACCTCCTTATACATGGTGGCATACCCCAAGTCATCACAAACTTGGATATACCAGATTTTATTTTGTACACTTATAGCTTAACTAATGCTATTGATATACAGAGACAACACAGTTGAGAAACAAATACTCGTTGATCTGTATACCAGTAGAAAAAAAGAGAAATTTGGCATACAAGGAAATAAAGATAATTTGGCAGTTTACAGAGAACTAAATAAGCAAGTGAAAAGTCTATAAATACAAACAATGTGAAGATAAATTTGGCATACAAGGAAATAAAGATAAAGGGTTGCACTTCCACCTAGTAGTGTAGAATTTAAGGAAAAATTGTGCTAATAGGAATAGTTAGGACATAATGATCTGCAAGAAAATCAAATGATCACATGAACATATGAATTTGTTGTTCAAACTTCAAAAACACTTACCTGATCAGCTTCAGCATAACATTCTTGAGCAAGAGTGTCCACCTTTGGAGACTTGCTAATATATAAAAACTCAAATGTCAAGAAAACTAGTCAATTTAGCAAATAAGGAAAGAGAAAGAAATTGAGGCTTTTATAAACCTTGGCACCTTCTCGCGTATGCTGGTAGCAGATTTCAGGAAAACAATATGGATACTTAAATCAATAAGCACCGAGTTAAAAGCATCAAAATGAACGGGACAGTATGCATGAAGACCAAGAAGTGCCTTAGGAGGGATTCTGAATTCATGGACTGCAGTTGGAAGCATAACACAAGGGGCTTGAATTTCTTGGCTGTGGAAGAAAAGATAAAAGATAAAAATAGTCATAAAAATCATCAAGAACAAAAAATCAAGTGATCAATCGCAGAAGAGTTTTTATAGGGTGAAAAATGTTTGCTTACCAATTTTCCAGCAATGGAGCATACATAAGTTCAAACTTCAAAACTACTGCAGAGTTTAGCGGTCTCTGGACATTAAAAGTAAAAGATGATGGTATTGACAAATTAAATATTCCCTAAAAATGTGCATGTTAAAAAGGAGGCTAACCTCATCTTTTCCTATTGGAAAGTTAAAAGACACCATGACGGATAATTGAACATCCTGTCTAGCATATTTAACTATGAATGACTGGGTGCTGAAACTGTGCTCTGTATCATCAATCCTCCAAACAGGAAATATACTGTCTGGTACTATATCGGGGGCTGTACAGTTTGACTTAGGATGTTAAAAGTGATGCCCATAAATATTCACAGAGAATGTAGCGAAAAGAAGAGTATATAAATATCAGGACTTTAAGGATATACTATAAATATGTAAATATCAAAATTTTAAGGATATACTATAAGATGTTGAAACACATCACTAAGGTCGCAGTATTTGATGGAAAGTACAAATGAAAACCCACCTATTTGGTTTGCATTTTCTAAACTGTACTCCAAAAGTAGATGTTAACATTAAAATGACTCCAATGAAGCAAACTGAAGTCAGTTTTTTTTGGTGTGCAAGATTAAAGGGTTTGTTTCTACTTCCATTCATATGAACCTTCAGATCCCCTCATATCCAACAGTGGAAAAATTTTATAGGGATATCAAACTGCAAAATCAGTGGAAATTTTCCTCCACAGAGTTAAACAGTTTGATGGTACAGAGGAAATATGATGCAGGAAAAAGATTCATATTTTGAATTTCAAATTCTGATTTTAAGTTGTTTGGTAATTATTGGGTTTGGTTAGTTATCTTTAATTTGGTAGCAGAAATTATTTTTCCTAGTTTAATCTTTAAAAGATTAACAATATGATGTGGATAAGATTTAAAGATCCGTCAATAAATGAGCAGCAAGCAGTCGATTGATGATTGCCAAATCAACCCTGAAGGCTATAAATAGAGAATAGCAACAATTGATTTGAAAATCATGCCCACACTCAGTCTTCTTAAACCTTCATTATCTTTCATTCTACTTGTATTTTCAATTTATTATTGACTAATTGTAAGAGGTTTCTTTACCTCCGATGATTAACTAAAGAGGAGAAAGATAGTGGATATTTTGTGCATAGGTCGTTGGCAACCTGAGGGCTATGAATCACGTAAATTATTGGTGTCACTTTGGTTTGATTTTCTAGTTGTGTTCTTTATTTTTGTTGCTCGCTATTTTCTGTATAACACTAACATTGCAGGCGAGTTTTGGTATGCAACCTCCTCTACCACACTGACATCACGATCCTAGTATTGCTGGGACATGGAATAGAAATTGAGTTTTTGAGAATTTTCTTTAGGTTGTGTGATGCAATCTCCCTACGGTGTGATGCCTGGAACCCTTAGGTGTGATACCTAAGTTTCTGTAATTTTTCTACACTTCTTACCACTTAATTTCAAATTCCTACTCCACAAACCTTTCAACACTCAATCTCTCTTATTATGTTGCATCACTCTCACCTTGACTGAGTTATATGCACCTTGGTCAACCTTATTCCACTTTAATTGAGCTTCTTGCAGTTCAGCTGAGATTACTCAAACGCTGATCTTGCTTCAGCCAAGCTCCTATCATCTTGGTCTTTGCCGGCCAACATCCCTAATCAAGGTTCAAGCCAACATAAGTGATTGGTAGACTTCTATATTTGTCATAATTTTCCCATTACAATGACACAGCAAAGCATGAGGTAAATCAATGGGAACATATATATCTTCCATCTCAATCAGAAACTGTAACTGAATACAAACTCTTTTAGGAAAAAATATTCACTAAGTTTTTCTCAAACACACACAAGTTCTGCACCATTCAACCATTACAAGCCTTGTCAAAAAAAAAGAAAGTTATGCTAAAAACAACTAAAATTCTAAAGAATCTAGAGGACAAACTATAAGGACAGTTTCTCAAGACAAGTAGGGCCTGACTGTCTCCTTTTCTGACAAAAAATTAAAAACAAAATTGTACCTTCATATTGAATAACTCTGGATGGAGTCCCATAAGAATGCAGGGTAGGATCTTCTCTCATCGCACTTATCTTTATTTGATACCATCTGCTTTTTCAAATAAAAAATTGACTCAAAACCAAGATGATCCAGCTCGCTTTTTTTTTTCCTCCTGCCGTTGAATGTAAACAGAAGAAGTAGGAACTAGAGGATTACCCCTGCTGAAAGAGATCGAGGTTATGGAAGCGATGAATGTAAATGGCGATCTCATGCACGGTCTCCAGCATGTCGAGAGGGATGAACAGGACTCAACGCGATCGCGTAATCTTGTAGAGGATGGTCAATGGGGTTAGGGCCGTGAGGCATCTAATCCTCCGAAATGCAAGCGATCAAAAGAACCTAGCATGCCTCATCTCTGCACCCAGATCTCATATTAACAATTAATTCTCCCGATCCATCTTCAAGTCAAGGATTAGAGTAATGTGAGATCATGAAGCCAATCCAGGATTTCTTACTTCTCTAGGGTTTCGGACATGATCGCGGAAGGAAGAGGCGAGGACGGAGGGCGCGGAAGGGGAAGACGGAGAAGGCGGGCGTTCAGTCTCCTCTTATTTTCGTGGGGAGGATTATTTTCGTTTTGCATCTATGTTTATTATTTTCTATCAATTTTCTTTTAAAAAATTCTTACCGAAAAAAACTAAATTATTTTTATAAAATTTTAAATAAAAAAATTATCCTCATTGAAATATACCTTTGGCAGCCGAATCTCATCGATAATAGATTTTTTTTTGCTGCAATTGTCTACAATTTTATATATTTAGATATTATTATACGTAGCAAATGATATTATTAATTTTTTTTTCACCTCGAGGGGTCATCTTTTCCTAAGATAAATAAGGTTCTCATGTGATTACTTTTTTTATTTTTGTTTTTCAAAAGCACAAAATTTTATAAAATCTTTTAATAGAGTCTAATTACCATGATCCCGAAACTTAATCATTATTTTTTATTAAATCAGGTATTTAATTTTTTTGACTCAATTAATTTTAGAGATGATGAATTTAATCCCACAGAAATATGTTATTGATCATCAAATAAATTTGCGAACATTGTCCTTCTTAAAAAGTTGATAAGAACTATTGTTTATATATTATGATTTATTTTTTTTCTGTAAAAGATGAGATTTATCATCACAGCGGTCCCACAATCTCATAATCATCTATCAGGAGTAAATTGGAAAGTTACAGTTGACCACCACGAAAAAATTTAACATATATTTTTTTTTATTTTGGCACTCGTGGGCTAGCTAGCTCCATAATTTGCTCACCACCTCTCAAACAATTAAAACAGGAATTCAAGGCTGGGAAAGCTTCAAGCTGTTAATTTCCTGCATGTACGTATGTACGTACGTCCTTATTAACCTGTATCACAATATATCCTCCTTTTCCTCTCCTCTGTTTTCTGCCATCAAATTAAAAAGCTCACAATATATCTCTCCTTAATTTTGCCTCGATCGATCGATCGATCGCCTTCTTAACTTGCCTAGCTTAGCTAGCTGCCATACTGCTAGCTATATATAGCTCTCCATACATATGATCTATCGATCGCCGGTACCGTACCGTAACGTACGGCCGCGCCTCCAACAGGAAGCTTGGAAATGGACCCGTCGGAGCTGAAGCAGGTCTTCCAGATGTTCGATCAAAACGGCGACGGAAGCATCACGAAGGATGAGCTGCACGCGTCGTTGAAGAACATGGGCTTGCACATCCCGAAGGAGGAGCTGGCAGAGATGATGGAGAAGATCGACACGGACGGGGACGGCTGCATGGACGTGGAGGAGTTCGGGGCATTGTACCTGATGATCATGGAGGAGCGGAACGAGAAGCAGGAAATGGAGGAGGCCTTCAAGGTCTTCGACCGAAACGGGGACGGATTCATCACCGACGAGGAGCTTGGGTTGGTTCTCAGGTTGCTCGGCCTCGAGCAAGGAAACACTGTCGAGGCATGCAGGAAGATGATCAGCAAGGTCGATGTCGACGGCGACGGAAAGGTCAATTTTTATGAGTTCAAGCAGATGATGAAGGCGGAGGCCTCATGCATGCACATCAACTTAACAAACTAATATATATAAATACAACAATTTTGTTAATTACCTCATCGATCTCTCTCCCATTGCCCAAGGAGAGAGATCGATGAGGGAATGATGTTATGCGTTCCATCAAATAATATCTACATGTATATATCACTGAGCAATTTAAGATATTTTTAAAAAAAAATGAAAACAATTGATTGGCCTGAATTTTTTTCATGTATCATGATTAACTGTAATTTTTCGATTTATCTTTTTACATATGATCGTAAAATCGACCGTGTGAAATCGTTAAGATGACAGATTCTATTTTTTTTAGAAGAAAAAGATTGACCTGAATTTGTTATTGATGATGGGCCGATAATGTATTCAGACCCACCATATAAAAGGGCCTGAATTTCTCGTGACAAACGTATATATGTAAATATTTTTCCAACAAGAGTGAAAGGTCAATGAGACTCCACGTCTCGCACATCTCCAAAACCACCAGAATCAGCAAAATATCGTCTCCTGCTTCTGCCATTGGCAGGACGGCAAGCCACCATCACCCAGCGCTCTCTCGTTCACTTCAGTAACTAAGTAGCTAGCGTTGCCTCTTTCTCCTCTGTTTCCGGCGGTGGGCGGCGCGAAGAGCCGAATGGCCATGGCCTCCGCGTCGTTTCCTTCTTACAAGGTACGATCAGTTATCAGATACTCATCCATCCTGCTCGCTCGTAACCAAGTCGTCTTTTTTTTTTTTGCTGGAGGGGTTGATCAGCTGGCGCAAGGTGCGGGATTCCTTCAGCAGCGGATAATGTGTGTCAGAAAGAAGGACAAGGAGAGGGATCTTCATCATCCTTTCGAAGTCGTCGAGATATCGCCGCCACCAAGGAACCTTGGCATCCGCTGCTTCCCCTCGGTATTATTTCTCCAACCTCATCCTCCGCCTCTGGCTTTTCGTCTGTTGTCTTTGCTCGACTCCTCTTGACGCTTCTCATGTGATATGCTAACACATAGCTCAATTTCTTGGATTTGACTAGACGGTGGAATGTGCTTAAATTATCGTATTGACATGACAAATTTGAATGCTTGATTGTTGTGCGATGAAATAGAGCGAAATTTAGTTAGTGTGCAAAGTGGTTTGTAATTTTCTATTTTGAAACATTTGAGAACTTCATTTGCATATGCCTCTTGAGAGATGAAGATATTTTCTTCACTTTGCTTCACCTCAATGCCAAGTAAAAATGAGTCCAAAATCCATCATCCCAAACTCTTGAACTATTTAATCTTCAAACATGAGTGCCAGTTCCTGCCTTTATGTCTTGCACATGTCAAGTTTCTTAAGCTTCTCACTGAGCTTTTCATCATCATCATGTCGTCAAAATCGAGATTTTCATCTATATACAAGAAAACAAGCAATTTATCTTCAAACTCTTGAACTATTTAATCTTCAAACAAGAGTGAGTTGGTTCCTTTAAAATCGAGATCATCTATATACAAGATCTTCATTGTTATTCTTCCTCATATAAAGAGTACATACAAGAGAATTTCTGTAAGGATATTGAACTTAACTATTCTTCTTAAAGTAATCATCAAGTCTAGCA
Organism: Curcuma longa; assembly: GCF_044706935.1. Taxonomy (NCBI): domain Eukaryota; kingdom Viridiplantae; phylum Streptophyta; class Magnoliopsida; order Zingiberales; family Zingiberaceae; genus Curcuma; species Curcuma longa. The sequence goes on along the minus strand of NW_027435602.1, from coordinate 400,783 downwards.
TTCTATGTGGTCTGAGCTTGCTTTAGACCATAAAATTCTTTCTTTACATGGAGATCTTTTCCTTCACTTCTATAATATTCCAATTTAGTCCTACTTAGTGAGAGTTGTGAGCTAATAGAGGAGTTTTGTAAGCATTTGTGTTTAAACATTATAGGCTAATTGTTAGACCCAATATGTTAATAGGTTAGTGCTTTCTCTAAGCGGGGAGTGACAATTGATATCAGAGTGGACTTAATTCTAAGCGTGATGAGTTACTAGGAATAACTGCCTATATAACTCACATACTGCTAATTAGGGAGGAGTTTTGAGTTTGTTGAGAGTTTGGATCTCAACGAGACTATTAACTTGGGTTTAAGCATTTTGGGGCAATGATAAGCTAAGACATTCTCTCATCTAAGCAGGGGCATGACAACTTCCTTTTTTGATGTTCCTCATTATTCGATCAACATATACCTACTCAAGAAATTCTTTCAAAAATTCCAATTTGACATTTATTCATTAGATTGCCCATTTACACCAAAGTTGCCTTTTTCTTGTATCCTTTTGCCACCAAAGTTGCCTACTTTTCTCTTTATTTGCTGCACCCATTTTACACCAAAAGGATTTTGCTCTTTTGGTAGAGAAGTTAGCTCCCAAGTGTTGTTCTTTTGATTGTTCCATTGTTCATCTTGTATAGCATCATTAACTTTTAGCTGTTTACTATCAAAGAGTAAACAAACAAGATGCAATTCATCTATTATATCATAACATTCTTAAGATGTTCTTGTTTTCTGTGACCTTGGATTGGATTGTCTTATGCAATGAAATTAATAGTTAACAACTAAATTGTTGGATGGCAAATGGTCGATGCGTTTTCAAACCCAAATTAAACATCCTTGAATCTTCTTCGACTTTGTTTATGAGTCTTCTTGGGTGAATTTCACATCTCTATGTATAGTAGTAACTTTTGAAAATTAGGATCTGAATCACTTGTATATATGCATTGAATTTGGTGAACATACCTAATAAATATAATTAAGCTTTGAAACTTTTATCCTCCAATTAGGTTCTTTTGTGAGGTACATGTGCATGAGCAATAGAGACACAGTTTGTTGTAATCAATCATATTTGTTGATTTCTTGTAGAATATACACTGCGGAGAAAGCGTGACGATAGAAGGAGAAACATACACAGTTTGTGCAGTGACTCATAGGTATCAATTACGCAAGGGAAAGTATGAACCACGAGAGAAGAGGCTTGATGTGCAAAGGACCAGTAGATATATTTTGAACTTGTATCTGAATGATCTGCTAGAGAAGTCATGAGGTTAATTAATTTAATTTGCTACACTGCCAGCTTCCCATGAATTTCTCATTTCACCCATTGCAATGCGATTAATCGTGCTTTATCAGTTACTTCTCTTTAATTTTAATTTCATGCAAGGTTAGGTCGTCAATTTGATCAAGTTAAATTAATTTTGCTCGATGTCATAAGTAGTTACTATCCTACATAATATTGAAATAAGATATATATGCCCCGGGGCATAGGTGAGTTGGTTACGACGCAGCAGACTTACAGAAGAGGGCAAGGGTTCGAATCCTAGTGAAGCTAGGCAATACCCTCCTGCTAACCAACTGTACTTTCTCGATTTACCTCCTCACAGATGGTCGTGGGGCCGACCGTGTGGGACTGCTAAGGTGGCGGATCCACCTTTTTTTGCAGAAGAAATAAGATATATATATATATATATATATATATATATATATGAGAAATGCTACGCTGCATGACGAGGAATTCGCGATCTGTGCGCGACACTCGCGACCCACCGCCGCCGCTGCCCTTGCCTCGCCGTTTGGCCATCGCAAAATAAGATGCTATTTTAATATTTTATTTAAAACATTCTTTTAGTAAAAATAATAATAAAGGGTGTTCTTTGTTTTATCTTTTCCATGAACAAATATCTACTTAAGAGAAAACTAACGTACTATTTTAATGCTTAACAATATCACTTAAACGATCGAAAAAAACCAATTGAATTAAACTGCGCGATCCATCAAAACATTCAACTAAGAATAAATCTTTCTTATCGATTTATTGATCAATTAGAAAAAATATATATAGATTGTAGTAAAAAATATTAAATTCTTAATAGAAATGTCAAAATTCTGATGGACCAATTATTTATTTATATATTTTTTTATTTTAATCAAGTTAAAGTTAAAGAAAAAAAAAACATCTTCTATGACAGTAAACTCGGCAATACAAAAATAAAAGTGGAATCCGTCGTGCTGAACCCTATAAACAATATCACCCCCGCCGTTGTTTGGATTATCTCAGCCTCAGTATTTTCGTGGACGCCAAGCTTTTTACACACACACTGCGTTTTCAGTGGGGCCCGCCCCCGTTAATTTTAGACGTTCGTTAAATTAAATTATCCCAATTTTCTCGATTCCTAGCCGTGCGGGTAGTTTTCCATCGAGGGATTTTAAAGGATCGCCAATCGCAATTTTTAACACACACACAGAACAAAAGGGAAAGGTGGAACAGAGAGCGAGTGTGTCCATTGTGATCGATTAGATGAGCCTCGGCGTCGTCCCTGGGAACAATTCCACCGCTCTGCGGCGGACCTTCTCCTTGCCCCTCCGCCGCTCCACCTCTTTAACCCTTCGACTCGGCGGCGGGCCCTTCCAGCTGCCGCTTCCTCGGTCTCGTGGCACCTTGCGGCGGCAGCTCTCCTCTCCCGGTCCCCGCGCTTGCGCCGCGGTGGGAGAAGGGGCAAAGGCGCGAGAGAACTTCTATGAGCTTCTGGGAATTCCTGAGAGCGGCAGCTTCGACGAGATCAAGCGGGCGTACAAGCTGATGGCCCGAAAATATCACCCAGACGTGTCGCCGCCCGATCGGATGGAGGAGTACACGCACCGGTTCATCGAGGTGCAGGAGGCCTACGAGACTCTCTCTGATCCTCGCCTCCGCGTGCTCTATGATCTCGATTTAGCGCGGGGGCTCCATCTTGCTTTCTCCGCTCGGAGGCGAGTCGATGAGGTTGGTAAATTATAGTCATCTATGAAAGGATCATGCGAAAGATGTCTATTTTTTTTCCGTTTGTTGTTGAATCCGTCAATATGACATTTGATTTGTTTAATGTTTCATCATTCAGTAGTTGTAGTCGGCAAATTAGTTTCTACTTTTCTTTGTCCTAATTCATTAATAAATGTTAAGATTATTAATTAGACCTTTGGTGTCGTCTCTCCTTTAGGTTCGAATCTATCACTCATAGTTCTCCAAACCTGTAGACTGATAAAAACTAGGTTGGATTTTGATCAGTAAGCCATTTTCTCCACCCGACTGTCAATTGTGGATTTAAATTCCACAAGTTGCAAGCTACATGTTAAAGTTTTCACACTTCTTTAAGGCCTTAGCTTCAAACCATTTAAGATTTATTGGAGAATATGCAACAGATATAGATATGATGGAGTAAACTTCTACAAATATTATGAGAAGATGCTAGAACACGTTACAATGACAAGCTATGAAACACAATGAAAACAACCTTGATTCGGTTCCTCCCTAGGCAAGTGAATCCTTAATCTTCACTCCTTCCTAAATCAAAAGATAGATGCCCTCTGCCTATGTAAACCATTGAGATGCTACTCACTTTCTTTTTGTGACCTACCTCAGTTATCCCAGGCGAGCTCCTGTTATTGCTATAGAACTTTTAGCAAACGATTACAATTTAATAGACAGAAAAAACTTGATGTCCTCTGGAAACAAGCACACTCTCAAAATCCTTAATCTCTCTAAGAGATGAAGTTTGAATAAATGAATGAAAACCTTGATCTTGAATCAAATTCTTGGATGTATTTGGGCATTTAATAGCACTGAAGTACAACCAATAGAAGTCTACAATAGTGCAGATAAATATTCAAAATAACATCCAAAAGTTTTATGTATCATGGTCCAATATTCACTTATACAAAGCCAAAAAGGATTGGTCTAGTTAATTAGAAATATAGTCTAGTCCACTTACATTAAGAATATGAATATTTCATCCAATAGAAATGTTCTAGTATATTAAAAAGGGTTTTCATTTGATTAGCTATATCCTAATTGTGTGCTTAAGTTATTCAGTGTACTGTAGCTCGCACAGTAGCATTTTATTCCTCAAATGATTGACACTATTGTACTCTGGGTAATCTACTTTGATTGAATTACAAACTCCGTAAGCTACACTTTTAAATTGAAACCTAAGCCATCAACAAAATATGATTTAGAAACACCACTAGTTGCAAGACTTTAAAGGAAAACAAGTTCAAGGTAACTTAATGCCTATCTATTCTATCAAAATATCGATACAATCATCAAAAATAAATTATAATAATCGACACAAGACATGGTCACCTAGTCTTTGAATGTTTCTTGAAGCTCCTACTCTGCCCTTGATTCATCAATTCTTTCATCCAAGCTCTGTGGCTTCAATTTCCATAATCAAATGATAAAAATCCTGCACACTCAATGCAAATGATCAAACCATTTGATTGGAATTGCAAATTTGGAATTGCAATTTTCTGTCCCACATATATGTGAAAATATCTTTTCTGTCCTTTCCCAGGCCAATTAATTCCAATGGAGAACTTCAAGATGTCACTTAACTTTACCTGAGTTAACACAGATAAAATTGGTGTTTTGGTATATCAGATGCATATACCAAGGCTAGGTGGTCCTTTCTTTGTGTATATTGTTTTTTTAGTACTTGATCCCCTTGATCAACTGTTTTCTTTTTTCTGAAAGTCTGTCTTCTTTATAATGGTAAATCAAACTTCTTCATTAATGAAAAGATTTTCTTTTTATTAGCAAACTTTAGTCTACATTGGAGCTTTCATTCTCATGCCACTGTCTCGCTCTAGTGTCGGTAATATTGCCTATTAACTATAGATGGTCAAGATGGCGATACCATGTGGTTTGAATTGGATCACAGTAGAACAAGAATCGATGTGTAAACTATTACTAGCCAACTTGAGATCGACATATGTCCAACTAGATTCACTAGTAAAACTTCATCATGTGTGAGTTCCCCATTGGTCGTGCACTCATCTGAAGGCTTATAAAGAGGGAGTTTTTCTGGTTTACCACCAAAAATATCTACAGTTAGTAGTTAGACATATAACAGAAAAATTTTCTACCTTGGACATCTCTAACCTCATTTCTTCTAGTTCACCATTACTCTTTCCTCGTTTCAAACTTGCCAAATTCCTTGAGCCCACATCGGCCCATGACACCACTTTTACCCATTTCATCCATAAGACATCAGCCACAAAGCCCATAATCTAACTACTTCACCTCAGATGAGGTGCCTTTAGATGGGCCGACTTGAATCCACTTAGTGAAGCTCCTCCCATCTTGGCCAACTTAATCCGATTCGGGCAAGTGCCACCTAACTTTGGCATCAATCAGATGAATTCCTATCACTCCCCCTTTAGCCCATCACCCAAAGTCAAAGTCCAGCTAGGAACAAAAAAAATCACAGAACTCACTTTTTTTTTTTTGTGATTTGAACATAACAGATTGGCACCTTCTATTGGAAAGAGACTCTGCATGGAGATCAAAGGAAGAGAGGAGAAGAGGCCAATCTGTAATTAACTAGACCTGATAGTAAAGAAGGGTTCTAAAGTGTCATACTAGCCAGAAGAGGCTAAGCATGCAGTTACTTCCTTGATGATTCAGAGGTTATTTAGTTCCAGGCAATGAGCTTAGAAATTTCCCAAGACTCAATGGTGATAGTTAAGGAAATGTGTGAGTCCATGAATTGCCAGTAGAGACTCTTGACAGGAATGACGGGAAAAAAATGTTTCTCAAGGTAATAAGGAAAGAAAGGTATAAGGGAAGAACTATGGTGATGAATAATTTGTAGGGAACATGTGAATCAAATATAAAGCAGGAGGATTTTAAACATTTCAAGAGGTGAGAAAAAGTATGAGGAACCTTATTCTTGGAGACTGATTCTGAGTGACAGAGGAGATGAAGTGACCAAATGGTAGTCAATGGGATCTCAAAACCACCTATAGTATAGCGATACAAGAGGAGCCTTAGTCAAGAACTTATAAGTATCAATTATAGAAACTTAAAATCAAAACATGAACACTATTCTTGAATATCTTTGCATCGAGTACTCAGAAGCCCTATTTGTCAAGTTTTCCTTATCACCCTATTGCAGGTGGCACACTGATGGCTCGCACGACCTCACATGGGAAATTGTTAGTTTTAGGCCTTATTTACTTGGGGTGATTTTGTTGGTTTCCATGGGAAGGAATCTAATTTCAGGGAATCCAAGAAGAAATCTCTTGGTGAAATGGGCATATGATAGTATTGAGTTGATCTACATCAAAATCAATGGAAAAATGTGCCCTTTTCTTTAAAGTTTTGAAAGCTAAAAGGTTTAAATGGGTTGTTTATCAAATGCTAGCCTCTGATGGATTGAAAGAAGTATTGGTGAGTTTGCTCAACTTGCTTATGCCAGATATGAAGTATTAGCTGATTGTTTACTTGTCAGTATCAAATCATTCACCAAGTGCTGTTTTATTGAAGGTGGATGAAGGAAATGAACGTCCAATGTACTACATTAGTTATCCAATGAAAGGGCCTGAGTTGAAGTATATGCTAGTAGAAAAGTTAGTCTATGCTTTGTTGTCGGAAGCAAGAAAACCTAGAGCTTATTTCTAAAGCTTTACAATGCGAGTATTGTCAAACTACCTATTCAGGGAAATTTTGCACCATGTGATGTGGCTGGGACGATAGCTTGTTGGGCCAAAATATCGAGTGAGTTTGCTTTAATTTGCTAAAGGCCAGCAATAATGGTTAGCTATTAGTAGATTTTATAGAAGAGATGATACGGTTGTGGAGGTTTTTGAGCAAAACAGAGCTGAGTGTTGTTTGTTGATGATTTGACCATTAAAAAAAGTGGATAAGATGGTTTGGTGTTGATTAGCCTAGAGGGGCATTCAATTGGAAAGACCTTGTATCATTCTATCAATGTGGCGGTAGAAATGTTACTTTTGGATTGTCTTGTATCATTCTATCAATGGAGGTTACATTGACAGTCTTGGGCCTTTCCCATAGAAGAGATTTCAAAATATGAGTACAAGTAAATAAGCTTTATATAAATACTTTTGCTTTGCTTTGACTTTAGATAACTTTGGATTGCTCACTGAAGAATTACAATGTCTTCTCCTTTATAGAGTTTTCTGTTCGTGACTAGAAGCTGTCATTTAGTCAAATACTCGTTGGCTTCCAGTCAATTGTTTGTTGCTCAATCAGCTGCATATTACCATCTAGTTTTATTGCTTCATTGTAGTCGCCTAAAATTTGATTGTCGTCACAATTTTATCTCCATCTTGGATTGTCACTCGATTGATATTACTATTTTCAATTGATGGACCAATTGACTAGTCCCTAAACACGTTTGTTTGCATTTCTGCTTGAGTTGACTGGTCAGTTGACTCATTCAATAGTTGATTGCTAATCAACACCAGTTGACTACTCCAAATCACAAATTCAACTAAACTATAATTTCATGATCTTAGATTCATCACTCTTTATTCGGTCACACTAATGTTGAATTTATGGCGTGTTAAGAGACTCTGGGACTTTCTTATATGCTTAGTATAGGTCGATCTTGACTTACTAAGACCTCATCCTTTCCTATTATCTAGTTGACCTTAACTTACTAGACTTTTTATACCTAGAGTCTTCTTGTCTTTGGGAGTTCCACCATGTTTGACATCTAACCCTTGACCTATCGGAACTTCATCACTATCAAACATCTAGTCAAACTCACTTGGTTTTTTCCTTGCCGATTTCATATTGGACTTTCCACGTTTGTCAATAGTTGTTGAACTTCAACACTACTTAATGTCTGGCCGACCTCGACTCGTTTGTACTTTGTTGATTGTGGTCAACCTTGACCTACTTAACATTACAAACATATTCCTTAAACATGAAAACATAAAGCTAGGTCAATTAAGACCAAACCAGGCCTGATTGCACTGTACCAACACTCATGTCCATGCATAATGGCTGAATTTTAATGACCTTGCTATGTGCCACTTAATGACCTTCAAGATGATTTCCAATTTAATAAACATTTTCATTTCCAGATTAGTTAGTAGAATTTGGTTAGGAAGTCAGCTACACCTGCTTCATGGTTATTTCTTCTTCTCTACCATTGGTTTGTGCAAGTTGGATAGTTAGTCCTGCCACTTCCATTGCCGGTGAGTCTCTCTACCATAGTTACTTTTTCCTACTTTGACTATAGGATCCCATTTCTTTCTCGGTTTTGTTTATCATCTTAATTGATAAGTTGATTTGTACCCATGCTCCCTTCATTTTGGAGCAAAAGGGTCTTGTGGAAGAAGCAGACACTACCTTTGGCAGCTCGGGAGATTAGTTCTGGTGTACAAAGGTAGACACTAGGCAGGCTAGGAAGCAGTCCTGCATGCCTCCAACAATCCTACTATGGTGCACCCGATAGGTTGACACTGGGATGGCGAGGCCAACTTGGATTTACCTTGAGCTAGTTCTTCACTTGATTTGTTGGCATCAATTTGAAAGATTGTAGGCTTCCATGGTCCGTCTGGCTCTTGTGCAGACTGTCTTTTTCTAAGGGCTTAGAGAGCAGTGTGCTTCTTGGAAAGAGTGAGCCACTTCATGATTTTCATGATCTCAGCTGCCACTTTGAGTTAAAATTTATATTCTTAAATAAGTGATGTAACTTGATTCAAGAAATTGGGATTAGTAGTTGAGCATGACAAATTGACAGGTTGACTTTCTAATCCATGTGGTTCATAATTGGCTAATCATTTAGGATGTTGCATATTGTGTATGGGGTTGGATAGTGGTCAATGCGGCTCCAAATAATTACTTTATGTATCTCTTTTTGAGTACACCAACGATAACAATCTACACTACCCTCATCTGTTTTGGTCAGCTATATGGATCTACACTATATGCAAGGTTATCACTAGTAATTTGCATCTTTAACTCAGTCTTTGAATATGTTGAAACGTATCCACTCATGTTTATCCTTATTCGTCTCTTTGCGAATGACAAATGAATAATTTCTTTTTGTCAGGAAGTGGAGGAGAGATCTGGCTGGAAGAGCCAGTGGCAAGATCAGCTCTCACAATTGAAGAGGAGGAGCAGGGATAAGGATTCCGAAGGCAACTTGTCTTGGGGGGCTCAAATGCGAAGGCAACGTGCCAAATCATCCACATGACCAGAGCTATGTTTGCATATGTGTAATTCTAATGTTAAAATTTCTGCTTGCGGAGAAGGGCGTCACATGCCTTGGTTACAGATTCAGCATATATCGTACATGGCCTAAATTAATTAGCAGGCTAAGGCTCTAAAGTGGCGAAAGATGGTGGAAGAACGAACTCAGTGTTGTTTATAATGGATGGTACTTTTATATTAAACTCTACGCGTCGCATTTGTAGTCTTGCGCTGGCTTGCTCAAGTCGTGACTAAGTTGGTGGAAATGAAGTTTGGTTGATCGGAAGAAATGGTTAGCTTTTCTTTTCTTTTCTTTTTCATACTGTGGACAAATGGTTTCCACAAGTCATGACAAGGATGGTGAAAGAAATGACTATTCCTAGTTCGACAAAAATCAAAATAAATATTATACAAATTCCAGGTGCCTTGTTGAAGAGGTTCCACTCCTGAACTTAATGGCCATATGCGTAAAAATTCTCTGCCTAAGCTTCTGTTTTGAGGTATCTTTTTGGTGCAGCTCTTGGAATGAATTTGTTAGCTATAAGTTTGTTCTTAGAGTAAGGTGCTTCAGTGCTTTCCCAACAATTGAGCTAGTAACCAGTAAACAAATACATGTAAGCTTTTGTCATTTACCCGAGAAAGAGGGAACAACCCTTCTCTCCGAATCAAGTTCTCTCATTCCTTATATTTCATGACACGAAGTGGTGGATCGGTAGTGAATAGCATAGTCATAAATTATTTTATAAAACTTTATTAGAGTTCGTTAAAATGCAGTAGAAAAATATTTTTGAGTTCTATAGAAAATTTGATATAAATAGAAATAGAAATATTTTAAGTTTTTGTAAACATACTATAAAAAAAGAAAATGCTTTGATGTCGTCTTTAATTGTAGTAAAAAAGGTGAAATCTGTCACCTCAGCAGTCTTACATGATCGATTCTACATCTGTGAGGAGGTAAATCGAGAAGTTGTAGTTGACCACTGTAGAAAGAGTATTTTTCTCGTTCGTCAAGATTCGAACCTTGTTCGTTGTAATAATATCTAACCCGCAATAGCCAACCCAATCTTGCCTCGACGGCTTTGATGTGGTCTTTAATGCAATAAAAGATAGAATCCGTCACCCCAACGGTTTCACACATTCGGTCCCACGATCAATATATGTAAGGAGGTAAATCAAGAAGCTGCAGTTGACGACTACAGGGAAGGGCATTATCTTTGTTGAGATTCAACTCTTGTGCATTGCAGCAAATCTACCCCGCAGTAATTAACCAACTCAATCATGCCCTGGGTAGTAATTAATTACCAACTCAATTAATACTTAATTGATATGATCTAATCAATTATTAATCTGATTAATAATTCAATTAACCTCTAAATGAATTAAATAATCATTAATCAATTATTAAACTGGTCAATAATTAAATCTTACTTTAATTAAGTTAATTAAATAATTCTCAAATTCATTTACAGTTAACAATAAAATAATTAATCTAATTATTAATTAGCCCATTAAATCTTAAATTGATTAATAATTTAATAACTTATCTAATTTGTCAATCAAAATAATTAACCATCTAATTAAATTTTTATCAATTAATAAAATAATTAATAAACTTAATTAATTATCAAATAATCAATTATCTAAATGTTCAATTAAACAGATTAATCCTCAATATTAAATTGATTAAACTTAATTAATTAACTACTAATCAATTATCTAACTTAACAATTAAATAAATTAGTTATTAAACTAATTAATCAATAAACTTATTAAAGCAATTAATTACTATTATTAACTAATTAACTAATTATTAAACTGATTAATATGTAATTAAACTGATTAATAATCTAATTAAACTAGATTAATTATCTTAATTAATCAAATATCATTTGTTTAATCAAACAAGCATTAATTAATTAACTAACCTTAATTACCTAATTGCCATTTAAATTAATCAACTAATAATCTTAATTAATCAACAATTCCTATTAATAAACCGTTACTCTACTGTTTCGGTATAATCGCCGTCATCTGGACGCCAGCCTGCGGCGGCGGCAACTCGCAACGGTCCGACGGTGTGGATGTTTTCTCCTCAGGTGGCTGCCCGCGGCGACTGCTCGACGGGGAGAACAGTGAAGGCAAGTGGCGGCTGCGTTCCTCGTCGTGTGACGGCGGCTGCGCACATCGGCTGCTCTGGTGAGAAGAGTAGAGAAGACAAGCGCTGTGTGTGCGGGCAGCGAGGCAAGGAGGAGAGGGAAACAAGGCCGAGAGCGACGGTGATGGCGGCGGGGACGCTCGAGCGCCGGTGAGGGAGCGGAGGGTTTAAAATTAATAACTTAGATTTTATAATTAAAATATAAGTTAGTAACTTCAATCAATTCCTAACTATAAATAAGATAATGTCAAAATTCTAATAGAACTATCCTATTATCCTAATTTTTTTTAATAAAACTATTCCAAAAATTTAGAAATAAATATATTTATTTACTTATATATTATCAAAGTATTATTATTATATCGGATTGATTTGGTCCCTATTAAGTGAACTTGATTATTATGGGATTGTACAAAATTAATGTGATTGAGTTAGATTATGGGGAGGTCAAAATGTTATTTTATTTGAATTTGATTGGATCTCTAAAGAAAAATGATTAAAATTGGATGAGGATTATTTTGTGTTGGCTAATTTTAAAAATGTTAGGCCTCATAACGAGCCATATATTTAGCATTTCAAGCTATGCAAGTGTTTTAAGTGGAAGATTCAATTGATTGTGATTGACATATTATTATTACCATTGATGCAGAGCGAAGTATAAAATACAACCTATGGAAGATGTTGATACATATTTTCAAAGTTATATTTGTAATTCTGAAGATTGCAATAAACATGAAGGAGTGGTTTGAGTTGTGATGATATTGCAGGAGTGGAAATTGATACAGATATATGATGAGATTTTATTTAATCTATGTATTATGTTTAGTCAATTGTCATTAATTGTAATAATAGTAGAATGAATTTTCTAAATGATGTTTGAATGATATATGGTGATATGTATTTCTTTTTTATTTTTAAATATTGACTTTTTAGATTTGATATCAAAGAGTCTATAAATAACTTTTTGACTATTGTTTGTAGTAGGAATGACTCATAAGCGTTGAACTAATTAATATGAATCTCTTTTTCAACTTCAAAAATGACCTTATAAATTTTCTATAAGGGGTATTTTAAAATGACCTTATAAATTTTCATTACCAATAACTTTTTTTAATGTCCTCATAAAAAATATAAGACATTTATAATTATCAATATAAATAAATTTAGGTGAAATTTAAATTTATCCTTATTATAATAATAACAAAGCATACATAATGTCTTGAAAAATGATTTTTTTTTGATATTTTAGATTGTTATTATATCTCTAATTAAACTGAGATTAAAGTTGTCATTGATATTTTATAAAGATATTATTATCAAATGTCAGAAATATCAGACGGGCTAAAGACAACATCATTTTATATAAGATGTTTTTCGATGATGTTACTAAAACTTTAATATAATTAAAAATATACTATATAAGAATATTTATGTGTCCTTATAAAATATTACTCTTGCAGTGACGCTACTCCTTCCTCCGAATATCACCATGCATATATATATATATATATATAATAATTAATCGGCATGCAATCACACCTGTCTCTTGACTAAAATCTACGTTCCTGGATAACAGGATCATATCGTATCTCTTGTTATTTTTCTAAATGAACGTACCTTCTCAATATTATTACCCTAATAAAATCAAAATAGAACAGGGTAATCCTCTCGAAATTGGTTCTCATTAGATCTGAAGCAATATTTTTCATTTAATACTCGTACGCTGTCCTTTTATTATAATCTCCACTGGAGGATATGCAAAGATATACGTGCACTGATATACGCAATTCAATATCTTAATCGTCTATTGTATTGTAGAAGAGAATAAGAGTTTAAATTCTCATGAAGCTAAGTAATATCTTCTTGTGTTGTGATTAATTGTAGTTTTTCGATTTACCTGATTAATTATAATTTCTTAATTTACTTTTTTACAGTTGATCATAGAATCGACCGTGTAAAACCGTTAAAATGACATATTCAACCTTTTTAGGTAACAATATCTTAATCGTCTCTCTCTGCACATCACTGTTTTTAAATGCCACAGATCTTTCTCCAACGAACGTCCGTCTCCGCTTCACACCTCACTGCACTCACTACCTTCTACTGATCGCTCTACTTCCCCCTCTTTTCCTGAGTTCCTCTGTCATCGAACCAATTAATCAAAAGGTTTAAGATGTCAAGCAGACGATCATCAGCTCGGTCGAGGCAGATGAGCTCGTCGTCGGCCAGTATCACAGACGAGCAGATCGACGACCTGCTCTCCAAGCTGCAAGCTGTGCTCCCTGAGGCTCGTCTCCGGAGCACCGACCGCCGGGTGCGTAAATATATCTATATATATATCTATTGTTTCTGAAACATGAACAAATGTGTTCGTTTGAAGAACATTAATGATGCAGGCTTCGGCTGCTAAAGTGTTGCAGGAGACGTGCGACTACATCAGGAGCTTGCACCGCGAGGTGGACGACTTAAGTGAAAGGCTCTCCAATTTGCTCGCGGACGCCGAAGTTAACAGTGCTCAGGCGGCCATCATTAGGAGCTTCCTTAACTAAGGAGCTAGCTGCATGGAAGAGTGTGTGGTCTGCTGATCATAACCTTCGAACTAGTAGTTAAAATCAATAAAAAGCCACAAGTGCTATAATATTAATTAGGGATGACAATAATGTTTAGATGTTATTTATGTCTTGGAATTATAGGGTAACTAAGCTGCGAGAATATAGGACGAGCTCTGGCCTTTCTAGGGAATTAATATAAGCTGGTGGTTTGTTTACATGGATCAAGATGGTATTGCATGCTTTAATGTCCACTCTTCTTTCAAGAGAACCACGTACGAGTCAAATCTCTAATTTTGAGAGTTCTGCGTTACTTTTTATTTTTATTCTTTTTTGTCTTGATTGATCTGCTCTTTCAGTTGATGCTTTCTAGACGCATGAGTTAAACAAGGTGGGATAACATACATTTTAAGGGTAGTTAATGGGATAAATTCAATATTTTTTATCTTATCCATAGGTATCTCCTATATAAATACTAAGCGTTTACTCTCTCTATATTCTCTAAATATAGTCTATTTTCCACTTTTCATGACACCTAGTAATTTAAGTATCAGAGAGGTTTTGTCGGAGACCACCTCTGGCTCCCTATGATGTTAATTTGCATTGTGTGCGCAGGTTGAATCATTCTTCTACCTCAATGCTAGCTCATGTACAATAATAACATTCCCCTCTAAATTTTTGTATTGCATTACTCAGTTTGTTACCCCAATGCACGGTAAAAAGGTGCATATATGCCTTTCTGCTACCTCATCATAGAGTTCCTTGAGTACTTAGAGCATCTGCAATGCTCCTGCATTAATAACACCACAATATTAATAAAAAAAATACATGTGGCCTGGGTGGGCCAGCCCCTGCTGGCCCACCCCACTGCCACATGAACGCGTTCATGCGAAGAGGTGTTATAATATCCTTCACAACGTGGATTAACACCCTTGAGCGTTACTGGGATGTTATTAACACCCAATTGCAGATGCTCTTAGGCATTGACATTAATAAGTCTATCTGAAAGTTAAAGATCAGATAGGGATAAGGCAATTTGCTCTGGTCAAGATGGTCGAGGGATATATAGGGTCATATATGCAATGGAAACCTGGATACCTTGCAGCCGAGGAGCATGACCAACAGGGGGAGGACGACGACCTTCCCACATTGTCGCTTGTGCCTCCACTGAGCGTTTGCAAAGCAGATCAATCACATTGTGGATCCTATTGAGGATGATTTCTCACACGACTGAGGTAGGGATGGCAATTAGACCCGGATCCGATGGAGAATCCGTTCCCCGAATCCATTTTGATCGGGGAATCCCCGAATCCGAGAAAGCGGGGATGGGGATGGAGAATCCCCGAATCTCAGAAAGCGGGGATGGGTCGGGGATGGTATTCCAAATATTCCCCGTCCCCATCCCCAAACCCGACGGGGAATATTATTTTAGAGATAATATTTTCTTTTAGAGTTTAATGTTTGATTTTATAATGTTATTTTGTAAAGATTTTATAATATATATATATATATATATATATATATATATATAAGACGGGGATGAGGATGGGGATAACAATGGAAATACCTGGGGAAAACCACCCTAAAACCCGCGGGGATCTCCAAAATCTGCGGGGATCCCCGAAACCCACTGGATACCCGAAATTCGACGGGGATGGGGATGATATTTAAATTATGATACCCGATGGGGATGGGGACGGGGATGGTATATGGGTTTGGGTTTCGGGGACGGAGATGGAGAAGGCTTCCCCGCGAACCCCCGAACCCGTTGCCATCCCTAGACTGAGGACTCAATCGATCGATACTCGCTTTGAGGAGCTCCATACGAGACAAAGATCTATCCTCAATAAGCTCAACATGTGCCTCGGGAAGATCAATTTGAGACGAGCCTCCATCAATCATGGATGAAACTAATGTAGCTCCAGCGTGAACAGCTGCCCGCACCCAGTTAGAAAAAAAATGATACATGAAATTAAAAAAATGTTTATAAAATAAAAATATAATCATGATGAGCTCATTAGAGAAAGGAGTATGTAATTAATCTTCAAAGTCAAGTACACTCGACTAAAACTCATTCAGAAACTATAAACATATGCAATTCACATTGAAATTGATTTTCTACTGATTTATGATGTCCCATCATAATGATCATCAGAAGTGATAAATTTACATCAATTGATTTATTCTATGATGTTATTGATATGCAACTTTAAGAGAAATGAGCATAAAATACATCTAAAGCTTTGACGGTGGCTTTGAACTTCGATTTCGTAAAAACTTCTGCATGGCTGCAAACTGTTCCTTGGTCATGCCATCGTAATAGCTATGCGCCCTTTCCTGAAATTTTTGACAAGGCAAATAGAATTAATGAAACCGAAACAAGAAAGCTGAATAATCAACTAAAGTGAGTGTGAGCATGAGTTTTCTGATCCAACATTTGCTGGAAAGACAAACATACAATAACAAATTTCATGTTGTCATGCTCAAAGGTAGCCCATCAACGCATACTTCCTTTAATAGATGAAGGCAATGAAAGAATACTTGCATTCCATATGCAATTAGTTTTAAAATTTAGCATCCTATTGACCAACAGAGAGTATGAACCCTTTCAGATCTCACCTTTTCGAGCAAACCAGCATGACCCAAATCCATTTTGAAACCATCATTAATAACTGATCGGTACCTGAAGACCATGTCCCTATTGTTTTTTAAAATGGCGCGTGCAATTTCTTTCGCTTTCTTTAATACCTCACCGTTTTCCACAACATGGTTGACTAAGCCCCACTTTTCAGCCATCTCACCAGTTATGGGCATGCAAGAAAGTGATACTTCACGAGCTCTATTTATTCCGATGATACGAGAAAGTTTTTGTGAAAGGCCCCATGATGGAAATATTCCAAACCTGAAACAAAGTGTCAATTTTGCAACTTGAATTGCTAATGTGAGTCACAGCAAAAGACTACATGCCAATAGTGAAAGATAAGAAGACATTTAGAATTTTGTTGGATCACCAAGAATACATCTGGTGAAGCAACAGCTGTACTAGCATTTCTATTTTGTAAGGCAGTGATTTAATATA
This sequence comes from Curcuma longa, assembly GCF_044706935.1. Taxonomy (NCBI): domain Eukaryota; kingdom Viridiplantae; phylum Streptophyta; class Magnoliopsida; order Zingiberales; family Zingiberaceae; genus Curcuma; species Curcuma longa. The sequence goes on along the minus strand of NW_027435602.1, from coordinate 383,757 downwards.
ACAGCAAAAAGAAATGTAGAAGGAAAATCAACCTCTAGGTGAACAATCTCTATCTTAAGGCAAGATACTGACCTATAAAGTGAATAACTCAAATCTATAGACCATATGTAACAGAAGTTGACGCCTCTACAGGTAGAAAATGGTAAGCCACTCATCACAAATCCCAGAAAGTGTAAACAGAAGAATAGTTTAGAAACAGGAAATTACAGTTTTCTCTAAGATACAAATGAACAAGGTGAGCTCCTCTTTAAATGGAAGTGAAAACCAAATCCAGTTAAACCTCAGAGAAGGATACGATTGGACTCATGATTTGATTGTGTAGATTGCCACAACTGGCATGTTCAATAGAATAATCATGCTTTGTCTCCTTAAGCCATGGCTTATGCTCAGGATGTATCTCGACCATCGGCAAGATCACTCAGATAAAAACAGAAAAGAAGAAGACAATCAAAATTTATTTATTATATGAAAATATAAATTAATTAACAAAACAATGACACCAGAAATTATATAAAAAATATCTTAATAAAAGAAACTAATTTTAGAATCACTAAGTGTCTAATGTCATTTTCAAGATAATTAAATATATTAGTAATTTTGTAAACATATTATTAAGTTCACCTTCAGGAGGCAGAGCTAGGATCTTGATTTAATATAAGCAATAATATAATTAATAAAGAAAAAAATATATAAAATCTTATAATCATAAAGCACTACAAAATTAAATTTTAACAACGAAAGGAATTGCTAATAAACACTAATTGGAAAGCTTTCCGGGATAATGCAAGAGATAGACGATATAAGATTTGTCAATAGACACCAGTAGAAGAGCTTCTCTAATAATCTAAAAAGAATAATGCTACAATTTCTATCATGAAACACAAAAAGGACCCTCAATCATAATGGTTAACCAAGGCGAGTAGACCTAAAAATTCATCTCATGCTAACTTTTGTAGGGCGAGTATAATATAAGAATTGTCAATAAACACTGTTAGGAGAACTTTAGAGGGTAATGCAAGAGATAAACAATGCAAATGCTATAATCTCTATCATGAAAAATAAAGAAAATTTCAATCATAATCGTCAATCAATAAACAATACCCTTTCTTTGGACCTCAAAAGACTCAATTGGGCATGAGATAATACTCAATTGAGCATTAATAATATCTTTTCTTTTTTTCAATCAATTGGGCATCAGTAATACTTATCAGTTAGGTTGGGTTATACCCAACTATTACAAATCCAATCTCAAAGTCATAAGGCCATGGTTCCCTTACATGTTATATGAATCATTACGTTTATCACAAGAATACGACCATGTCCTTGGGTTATATTGCATATATTTATTATATATAAGCGTCGTATATGAGTGGTGAAGCTTTGAAGCAACTCATGAGACTTTAAAGCATGAAGCATTGAGTAATTTGACTCAATGGGATGGAATGTTAGTCAAGTGGCATGAAGAGAGCTCGGGGAGATTGGTGCGCTCTATAGACTGATGACTTGGGTTAAGGGAGCTAAAGACCTTGAGGCATGAGAGGCATGAGAGATTGCCAAGTGAATACAATCTCCAATTTTGCTTTTGAGGACATCATTGTAAATGGTGTGATTAGCTAAGTAGGCGTAGACTAATCGATGACTTGGCTGTAAAGCCTTCAATCAGGAAATTATATGCCCTTAGTCATAGTTTGTAACTTGATCTTAGACCTTTGCACACTATTAGTCAATTGAAAGGAAACTGCTCATGTTGTCCCTCAATTAGAAATGATTTTCAGTCAATTAGGTAAAGGATTTTGAACAAACAAGACTTAGCCTCTACCAATTCCAATCAAGTAGAGGTTAAACAATTCATCTGGCTAATTTGAGAGCTGTGACAAAAGTCAATTATTGTTGCATCTCAATCACATACAACATATCTCGATTTATCATGGAGCTTGACAATGTTGCCCTCAATGTGAGATTGCTAGCAAGACTGATACAAACTCATGGTTAAGGTCGGAAAGAGGCAAAGTAAAGCTATAGTCCGATCAAGAACCAATCCATGAAGTTCCAACTAGGGAGTTGAAATAAGCATGTCGATGAAATCCATAAATATTCATCCCAATGATTGAGCTTATATAATCAAGGGCTGCAAGGAACATTCAAGCACTACTTTTGTGGTCTGAGTAATGTCTGTATAAATAGAAAGAAAGCTCATGATGTACCAAACATTTGTTCTAGTCTAACTTATATTCCTTCCATTTAGTCTTAGGTTTCTTTCAAAATTCATAGTGCCATCTTTTTTTATTATATTTTGTCTGGCCCAGTGTGTGCAGCTGCACCCATCTCACCTTCCCAAAAGCCCAAATGCCTAGTGAATTTTTTTTAAGAAAAAGAAACAAGACCTATTATATGGAATTGAAAACCAAATTTCACTTTGGACTAAAGATGGAAGGAAAAAAGGGATTTATCTTTTCTCCAACAATCTCTCACACAAAAGTTTCCTGAAATAAAAAGGGGGAAAAAGAGACTTCTTAAGACATATCATACTGTATGATCAATGAGGTATTTTTCAAATTTTGAACCTTAGAGTAATATTCTATATTAGGCGTAGAGTCAACTAAGTCTTTACCTGTACCACATTGAATCTAATTTCCACTAAAGCACATATAGTATTAAAAAGTGAAAACGATTGGAACATATATTAATGATTGTGTGCTTGTATTGTAATTTTTTATGAGGATTTCCAGGAAGGTCTAACTCCTAGTCACAGCTATATACAGACATTCTTAGATAGTAGAGCCTCTACTAGGGATATGGATTATCTCATGAAAATTATGACCTTAGGTTTCTTTCAGAGTTTCTGAAACTCTTCCTTCATCTGCAGTTGAGTATATTTTATCATAAAAAATTGGGATATGGGAGTTATCATATAGAACACGATGCATATAAGTGTTTTTTATTTTTTATTTTTTTTAAAAGTGTGTTCTTTTGATTGACTAATTAACTTATTATTATCAAACCTCTAGTGGATCAATGAAGGTCGTAGTTGTTAAAACTTAAAAGGCTTATAGGTGAGGTCTAACTCTGACATTTTCATGATTTAACAATGCATTTTAAGTAAAAGTTTATATTTGGCAATTTGCATAAGTGTGTAAGCATAAAGTTTATATTTGACAATTTGCAAAAATTCATTCTGAGGTATATTTTCTTTCAGAGTTTTGCTCACTACCATAGACTAGGCTTCCCTCTTCCTTGAAGCTTGGAGCAGAACTCCTAGCAAGCAACTATTGTGCAAAATTATCTAGCTCGTGCTTCTTTGTTATCACTAAGATCAATAACCGCGACTCCCCTCCCATAATCATGGCCCTCTGTGGAACCAAGATTAAACCAAGTGGAAGCCCTCCGTCCCCAATCTCCCTGATGCCTACTATATATCATCGCCTAACAAAGTGTACAAACTTCACTTGTTCCCTGACTCCTAACGACAAAAGGCACCAACAGAATCTTCGTTGCTACTCGCAATCACAAGTTACACCATCTCCAATGATGTCATTGTTCTCATCTTCGGCCTTCACATAGTGCATGTACCTCTCTTCACAATTATGTTCCACCATAAACAAATTCCCACTAGCATGATCAACACCTCCAAACTCACTACCAATGCTAGTGTTCACAATATTGTCATTGAGCACTCTAGCACCAATCAGCCTTCACCAATGTCGTTTTCACCACCTCTAGACCACCTCCACTAAGACTTGCTATCATGATCATAGTGACATCTCTAGCTTCCACTAGTGGGCCTTATGTAATCTTCGTCGCATCTCACCTCAGTACTAGAGTAGCAAGGGCTTGGTGTTGAGATTGAGACCTTTCTTATTTTTTCCAGTTTGCCTATAGACCCCTTCATGCGAAGAGCCAACTCTGAATCACAAATCACATTTGTAGTCGAAAATGGAGACAACTGGCTAGTGTGCTTCCTATTGTGGTCTGTTGACTCCCCTTTGAATCTATTATAAATGTTAGATGTGCTCCATGGCTTACTGTAAAATGGTATCTTAGAAATACCCAAGAATTGGACATGAGGTTAATTTGATCTAATATAATATTGATTGCAAATTATAAGGCAGAAAGGAGCATCATGTGATACAATGCCAATCGATTGAGATGCAAACCTCGTGGTAACTTCAACATATGGCTCAAAAAATTCAAGTAAATTACATTTTCTATTTGAAATTTAATTTATTTAATTGGTAATTTAAACTTTCTCCATCAAATTAGTTTCTCTTATAAAACTTATAAGTATAATCAAAATCGTTTTAAAATATAAAAATATCATCATACATTATCTGTTTTTCCTAATTTAACTAGTATCTATCATTTTAAAAAGAATGATTTGATGTAGGAAAACTCCTCTATTGACTTAAACCTAGAAGATCCCCTAATAATTTGACTTTCAAGAACTTCTCAATGTCTTGATTGTAGAAGAATTTCTTGATAACTTGACCTCAAGAGAGCTCTCCAATGACATTTTAGACGAGCTCCTTACCTCTGATTAATTTGTCCTCTGGAAAGACTCTTAATTGAACCCAGACCATTAGTTAAAAAGAGTAACTCATTTTTATTAAGAAACCCTCATCATGCTATCAAATTTTTATCTTAATGAGTGATCTCGTTCCTAAGACAGTTTTATTAAGAAACCCTCAACATGCTATCAAAATTTTTATCTTAATGGGTGATTTTGTCCCTAAGACACTTTTATTAAGAAACCCTCAACATGCTTTCAAAATTTTTATCTTAATGAGTCATCTCATCCCTAAGATACAAGAACCTCCAAGCAAATTCCAATACTTGATTTAAGAGCCCCCTTGATAAATTACCCTATTTAGAGAAACCCAATATGAGCTCAATCTTGTTGAGTGGTTTCATCCATGGTTTGAAATTTCATGTCGTACTAGACGAAATAGGCGAAACATTTTGTTCCGCGTTCTGCTCGTTGATTGACATGTCCAACATGAGGCCCACGGCTGCAGCGGAGGGATCGTGCAACCCTGTCGACCACGACAGAGGCATCGCACGACCCCGTGGGCTGCGACAGAGGGTCATGCGATGTCGGGCTGGATGCTTACATCTTTGGATGCCATCTACAACCACAACCAGTGACCACAAGACAATCCATGTCCACAAGACAACCCTTTAAAATTTTCTTACAGGAACTATCAAAATCAAGTTGAGGAGGACAACTTTCGACCACCACCGGAATTTCATCAAGCTCCAAAATCTGACTTGAAAACTTTAATAAATAACTTCATCACGACTCAAACTAAACAAGATGAGTTTATGCAACGAATGGACAAAATCAAACATATCTCAGGTATGCTCGATGAATCAATTGATTATACTAAGATGTTGGAAACTCAATTTTCGCAAGATGTTAGTTCTTTTCAAGCACTCAGGATAAATTTCTAAGTCAACCTAAGACCAATTCTATTGAATATTGCAATGCCATCACTTTGGGAAGTGGTAAAACTTTGGAGGAGCCTAAGGTGAGCAATGAATATGACGACAATACAAAGAACGAAAAGGATGAGGTCATTCGAACATCGCATGAAGGGAGGTTTGATTTTATTATTATAGTTGACTCTATTCCTCAAATCCCTATTATTTTAGAAAAGTCTTTCCTAGCCACCGTTGCAACTGTAATATGCTAAACCCTCTTTGGCGATTGGCAAAGGTAAAATTGCATTTGAACTACCTAAGGCTACTAATCAAATTTTTGCAGAGGATGTTTGTTGCATGGTACATTGTCTACAGTAGGTGGCGAAAGAAGAATATTATGGACTTCCCCTTTTAGAATTGAGCATATTCAATAAAGGACTAAGAGATGGAGCTAGCAAATATCTTGTTCCTCCATGAGCAAGGTTTAGGAGATATGGTCACCCTTTGAAGTTGAGCAAAATTGATGGAGGACCAAAGGATGACAACAACAAAGTTAGGAAGTATCTTATCCTGACGCCAGCAAGATTTAAGAGATATTTCTTTGATAGGCTTATTGAGAGAAGAGAGAAGTACAACCACCTCAAATCATGCGCTCCCGATTGAGATTCACGAGGGTCAAGATTATGACCTAAAATAAACGCTTCTTGGGCGACAACCTAAGTTTTCTTTCTCATTTTTCATTTGAGTTTTTTCCTTTGTTCTTCATTTTAACTCTTTTATTTTGATCTCAGGGACAGAAGGATCCATAGCTAGCTCGTGGCAATTGCCACGAGGGTGGAAAACTTCCAGAATGAAGCATGGCTGAGCTGTGTCCACCACCACAGCTGTGCCAACCTCTGAACACAGCCATAGAAACTTCTCGAGAACTCCACGGCCTGGCCATGTCTCTCACCATGGCTATGCCCCCCCTGGACGTGATAAGAAAATGTTTCGATTAAGGTCGTTTTCCTCCCCCTTCTACAACAACAACAACAACAACAACCAAGCCTTATCCCACTAAGTGGGGTCGGCTATATGGATCCTTTTACGCCATTGAGCTCTATCTCCTATTATATCATCATTTATATTTAAATAAATTTTATCTTGTTTTATTGTTGCTAACCAAGTCTTTTTTGGTCTACCTCGCCCTCGTTTGATATGCGTATTTGTTATAGTTTCACACCGCCTAACTGGAGCATTTATCGGTCGTCTAAGTACATGTCCGTACCACCTTAAACGTGTCTCACGGAGTTTTCCCTCAATAGATGCAACTCCAACTTTCTCTCTAATGCTCTCATTTCTTATTCTGTCCATCTTCGTATGTCCACACATCCATCTTAACATCCTCATCTCCGCAACTCTCATCTTTTGCTCATGTGCTCGAGTCATAGCCCAACATTCAGCGCCATATAACATGGCAGGTCTAATTGCCGTTTTATAGAACTTTCCTTTATTCCTCCCCTTTCTCTTTCCTAATAAAATTCTTACTTCTTTTCGTCCTTTCACATTAGTTAGATTTTTTTTTATTCATCATGCATTGTATTTGTTTCCTTTAAATCTGGGGGTGCTTAGTTTAACTTTGGGAGTTTTCCCTCACTGGTTAAGCATGAAATCAATCCCTAATATTGGTCCCACAAATGACTAATTCAGTGGCCAATTTTGTGGAACCAAATTCAGATCAAATCAAATTTTGATAGTTAAATTGAAAATTCGAAACTGGAAGGTGGGAAGCAATAGATTGAAATCATTGTAATATTCTTCCATGTAATATTAATTCATAGCAAATCCGTACATAGTTGAGATGGGGTCTATAATTCAAATGACTCTAGTAATTTTAATTTAATTGAAAAGAGGGTGCAGTGGAATAGAGTGAAATCAAAGAAAACTCGAACTAATATAATAAAAAGATATTTAATTTATTTGCATATTCTTAGCAATGAAATCTTGCATAGAGTGCAATGGAATGAGTTGTATAAAGTTGTACAGGTATTGAACTAGATCACCGGGACAGATTATAGCATCAGTTACCTTGCGTGGGTGTCGATGAACTTGGCATCCTTTCCAGCTACGAGAATGTCGCAGGCAAGGGAAATTTCGAAACCGGCGGTGACGGCATAGCCGTTGATGGCGCCTATTATGGGCTTGCGAAATCGCTCCATCTGGATCACGGGATCGGATTCCTCGTCCTTGACGTCTCCTTTAAACACATCCTCTGCAGCCGTGAGGTCGACTCCGGAGCAGAAGGCACGCCCCTTCCCCGTGATCACCACCGCACCCACAGTGGGATCGGCATCCAGCTCCCTGAAGGCACCAGCGAGAGACACAATCATCGGACGAGTAAGAGAGTTGAGTGACGCGGGGCGGTTGATGGTGATGACGGCGACGCCATCGGCGTCGCGCTCAACGACGATCAGTTCCTGCGCTCGCACGGACTCCATGGGATTGAATGGTGGGAGATGGGGGAGGGTTCGGACGGAGACGGTGGACGCGACGGAGAAATACGGGAAGAAAATGGAATTGCCCCTTGCCCCTGTTTACTTGGATGGGTGGAAAGTAAAATTGAGAAAAAAAATTTTCTTTGTTTATTTTATAAAAAATTTAAGGAAAATAAAGAAGTTATCAGTCCATCAAATTGAACGGAAAGTAGAGGGAAAGAATAAAAAAAAGATACATAAATCTTCTTCTGCAATAATAAAATTATCATATTATATAAATCTTTTATCCTAACTTTTATCATCTAAGTTTCTTTGTCTTATTCTCCTCTTCAGTGCCATCTGATAGGTCTACGTCTAGGATTTCAATAAAAATTGAAGCCTCTAATTTTTAATATTTTAATATTACTTATATTAAAAAATTTATAAAAGTTTATTTTAAATTTTAAATTATTTTTTAAAATATCTATTTTTAATTTAAATTATTTTTAAAAATTAAATTATATATATTTTTTATTATTTAAAATTTAATCAACTTCTTGCGTTTCCTGTATTGATTCTATAAAATATATGTCCTCACAATCATTGGTGATATCGTGTCATTCTCTTCTCTCGTCGATGTTCATACGCTCTTTTCCTTTCCTCATCGATGATCTCCCTTCTTTGCTCCTCGTTCATTCGAATGATATTAGTCTTTTTAAATACTGGTCAAATTTATTTTTTTATTACATAAATAATTAAAAAAATATTACCTTCAGTTAGTACTATAAAAAAACAATTTTAATGATTATAGAGAAAATAAATTTATTTTTATTATAATTTCTATCAAAAAGATTGCACCGGTCATAGTCCAAGGTAGGAGGACTCAACAAATCGAATACTATAAAATTCACACACGGAAGTTGCACCGGTCATAGTCCAAGGTAGGAGGACTCAACAAATCGAATACTATGAAAAAAAATTAATAAAAACTTAATTCCTTTAATTACAAATAATCAATTTAGTTAGTTATTTTTCAAAATTATTGAAAATCAAATCAATTAAATCAAAATGATTAATATTATTTTTTTAAAAAAAAACTTATGAATAAACTGAACTAAAATTTAATTTTAAATTAATTTTATTTATCAGTTATTTTGATTTAATCAAAATTTCTCATATATCGTTAGTCTCATGCACGTCGTGTTTCGCGTTGGACGTGCTATGCCAATGCAGCCATCGATCGGTCATACGTTACGTTAATTAATGGACACTAATACGTGATGGAGCAGCGTAGCTACTTCCCTATAATTAAGAGAACGGCATGGTCACGGGGTGTCAGGAGACTACAACAGCATGCAATTAGAGTGTGACCACCATGTGAACTTGCTGAAAAATGTTTAAAGAACGGGGTCGCTAATCAACAGTTAGCGATCAATTAGCGACGGAATTAGTAATTTTTTTGTGATTAACTCGGAGAGAACTGAAGAGGAGAGATCGACTGGAGGTGAATAAATAACCATATATGTCCAGGACCTGGATATATATATAGTAGAAGCAAATTAAAGGGGCATTGAGCATTTAGATTTTTAATCGAACTCCGACTTTAAATGATAGATATTGTGAAGTGTTAATGGTGAGCTAAGACTTCACACTAGCTAGCTATAGTTTTATTCGAACATTTGGTTCATGAATAGCATAACAGTTGATTGGCGGTAATGATCGATTACAACAGCTAACTAAGTCATTAATAACATAACAAGAATATTGATTACCCAATTAATAAGCATGTGTTGGAACGCAGGGTGGCGTTAAATCCAAAGGATTGTTGCTTGATGAATTACGTAACGAAGGTGGAGCTCCGACTGACTGCCAACCAAATATTAATTATTTCACTCTAGCTAGCTCGCGCCATCAATTCGTCATTATACCTTGCTTCCAATACTCTTTTTTCTCTACAAAAGAAAATCTCTATACGATCTATTTCACGATCATATATAAAAAGATAAATTGAAAATGGCAATTGATCATGACATAGGAGAAGGGTATGATTCGAATCCTTATCCTCTTAGATGCAAGTCTGCTTCATCATAACCAACTCAGCTATGCACCGAGAACATAAACTGTATTGAGTTAATTTTTTATAGTGATCATAAATTGTATTGACCCCACCGTCAAAACGGCTTCATCTCAGAAAATTACTTAAAAGATTTTTTAGAGGTATGATACTGTTATATTGATAAGAGTCTGTTATCGAAATAACATCTCAGTCAACAGATACATATTACTAAAAGGACTCAAATTCGAAATCTCAGACAACACATGTAGACAACACATGTATCTCCCTATTAAATCACTTCGACTTCCAATACTCATTTCGCGCGTGCGTGCTTCTCGATCGTCTATAAATTATATGCGGAAATGTGCACCGGAAGCATCGATCAATTGTAGCTAGCTCCGAGGTTGCTAAATTAAGGAAGAGGGAGAATGGAAGCATTCGACGGTGCAGCAGCATTCAAGAGCATAGAACACTGCTCGTCGCTGGGCCGCGACAGCCACACTGTGGTGGCGGACATGGACGGCACCTTGCTCCTCGGCCGCAGCTCCTTTCCCTACTTCGCGCTGGTGGCTTACGAGGTCGGGGGCCCGCTGAGGCTCCTGCTCCTGCTGCTCGCCGCGCCTCTGGCCGCCCTGCTCTACTACTCCGTGTCGGAGTCGGCCGGCATCCAGGTGCTCATTTTCGCCACTTTTGCCGGGGTACGCATCAGAGACATCGAGTCGGCGGCGCAGGCGGTGCTGCCCAAGTTCTACTCCACGGACCTGCACCCCGAAGCGTGGAGGGTGTTCTCGGCGTGCGGGCGGAGGTGCGTGCTGACGGCCAACCCCAGGATCATGGTGGAGCCCTTCTTGAAGGGCTACCTCGGCGTCCATCTTGTGATTGGGACGGAGATCGAGGCGTACAAGGGCCGGGCCACCGGCTTCGTCAGCCGCTCAGGGGTTCTCGTCGGCCGGAACAAGGCTGCGGCCATGAGGAAGCAGCTGCCGGAGGCAGCGCCACAGATAGGCCTGGGCGACAGGGAGACCGATTACCCGTTCATGCATCTCTGTCAGGTTTATATGTCTTTAACTCTCTCTCTCTCTCTCTTTCTTTCTTTATTTAGTTAATTATTTTTCACATGAACCATTGATTAAACTACTTATGGAAAAATACTAGTTCACAACATTCCAGAAATTAATTAAATATTTGGATCACTAAAATAGATATTTTGAAAATTTTTAAATGTGTTTAATTTAGCTGTATCAAATATTTTTCTATTTTCTAGATAATTATATTTTTTTATAAAATTAATTAAACTATTCTGTAAGAGAAAGAAATAATTGAAAAAGAAAGTTATGAGCTTTTTTTTATAAAATAATTTATATATGAGCAAATCAAAATACTAGTTTTGTGAAAATTAAATTGGCTTCTAGTTGGCCAATATAAATCGGCTATATCAATTCAGATGAGTCATTTAACCAACCCAAATAGATTAAATTAACTACACAAATCAACTAACTTGAACAATTGGCCTACTAATCGACTCGACGACTTGAACAATATATTCTAATTGGAATGATCAACCATGTCAAATTGATTGATAGACACTATCCGAGCTAAATCAATTAGACCAACCAATGTAACTTGTCGATGGAGTGGCCAACTAGCTTGATTGATAGACCCAATCATTTAGATCAATTTATACTAATAACTAACCCGATTAATGGCACCTTGAGCCTGATGCCTTCTTACACTTGGTTGGGCTACCCAATTGAATTCGCTAAGTTTAACAATAACAACTAACCACAATTAAATTGATTGATTTAATTCATTAAGTGAGAATGAATATATCTCTTGTTTAAATTGGATTTACCATCCTATCTCTGATCCAATTAGTTCAACTCTCCTCACTCCCTTGCCCCAATAAGATTGATTGATTTCCTATTACTATCCTCTTCAAAATTTATTTTTGTTATAATTGCATCTTATAATTATTTAATATCCCTAACATAATTTTTTAAAAATTTATATAAACATTTAATCGAATTTTAACTAAAATTTAATTAAGCGACTAATAATAAAATGAAACAACAGGAAGGGTACGTGGTGCAACCTAATAAACAAGGCTTGAAGGCCCTCCCGAGAGAGAAGCTGCCCAAACCCGTCGTCTTCCACGATGGCCGGTTGGCGCTGCGACCGACGCCGCTGCTGGCCGTCCTCACCCTCCTCTGGCTCCCCGTGGGCTTCCCCCTCTCCTGTCTCCGCGTCGCCGCCGGATCGCTGCTCCCGCTGCGCTTCGTCTATCACGCATTCCGCGCGCTGGGCGTCCGCATCACGGTTCGCGGGACGCCACCGCCGCCCCCGCACAAGTCCGCGGGTCGCTCCGGCGTCCTCTTTGTCTGCTCCCACCGTACCTTGCTCGACCCGGTATTCCTCTCAATTGCTCTCCGCCGCCCCATCGCCTGCGTCACCTACTCCGTCTCGCGTCTCTCCGAGATCATCTCGCCCATCCCCACCGTGCGCCTCACTCGCGATCGAGCAGGCGACGCCGCCATGATCAAGAGGCTGCTGCGGGAGGGAGACCTGGTGATCTGCCCCGAGGGCACCACGTGCCGCGAGCCCTTTCTGCTGCGTTTCTCGTCGCTCTTCGCGGAGCTCACGGACGAGATCATCCCGGTGGCGATGGCGAACAGCACGAGCATGTTCCATGGCACCACGGCCAGGGGATGGAAGGGGATGGACTCCTTCTACTTCTTCATGAACCCCAGCCCAGCCTACCAGATCACCTTCCTCGACAAGCTGCCCGCCGAGCTGACTTGCGGTGGCGGTAACAAGTCCAGCCATGAGGTCGCCAACTACATACAGCATGCGATTGGCTCCGTTCTCTCATATGAATGCACTCACTTCACCAGGAAGGATAAGTACATGGCTCTCGCCGGCAACGATGGCACCGTGCCGGAGAAGGCCAAGGAGGAAACATCAAAGTTCAGGGTTGCGAAGTAAAACTATAGCTGCATATATATATATATATATATCATGATTATACGCACTAGCTGTAATTAATTTTACATTTATAAATCATAAACTAAAGTGTATACCCACTTCAGCCATGCACCACATTTATAGGTAATCATATACTATGCAACATACATCTCATCTCATTCCAATTTCGCTATGTTTCTCACTGCATAATTTGTTACAATCCAATTGGCTTGAGCTAAAGAAGATTTCAGCAGGTCCACAATGAGGTGTAGGTAGTAGCTTCAAGAGTTGCATGGCTGATACTAGTCTGAAGAGGTATTGCCTCTCAAACTGAAACTTTATTCTTGTATGTGCTTTTGAGAAAAGACAATCTTCTCATAAGAGGCAGTTTCTCATCCCTCTTTCCCATTTTATCCAAATAAAAGGCAACCTTTTTTAATGTTGTCACAACCTCCTCACTCTCATAGCCTAGTTCTCTCTCTTGAATTGCCAACACTCTTTTGAGGATTGCTAACACATCATCATCATTTTTCCCCAGTCTCATCTGAATTGACGCAAGACATTCAAGGGCTTCACCTACAAATAATGAAAACAAAATCTGTGTTAAAAAAATGATCCTGTAGTCTATAAAGCATGCGAACAATTTAAAAGAATCCAACTTTAAAGATGAACAATGCTAAATAAACTGTCCTTGTCATCATTAAGTTAGTTAACGTGACTGCAGAAGTTGAAGAATTTGTGCAACAAGTATTAATGAGAACATTATGCAATATAAGGCATGCTAGGAACACCTAGAATAACTAAGTAATTGAAGAAAGATGTACACGTGTTTATTTTGAAATTTCTTATCATTGGTCAAGCTTTCAAATAAATAAAATTTCATTCATGCAAAGAGTTGCACTGATTGGAATACTATGCATGTAGTTCTTGCCTTGGCATGCACTGATAATCAACCCATGTACATAAAGTAATGAAAAAGAATGAAAGTTAATTTCTTCAAAAGTATTTGAGCCCCATGCTATTGGAATTTGGCCTACTGCTTTAAGCATTCATAGTAGTTCTTGATATTGTTCAATTTTCACAGATTCTGTATTCTTTCGTTGAGTTTTCATTGCCAGTTCATTTTCATCTGAGGATTGTGCTTGACCTGTTCAATCTCCAGCCGAGGTTTCAATACCAGAATTCTTCTTTTTTCTTCACGGAAAATCATGTCAAAAACATCTGAATATATCTATATCAATTCAACCTATCCTCCCTTTTGCCAATGCTTTTTCAAACCATGGCGGAAAATTGCAAGGCTTAACTGCCTCTTATCGCTTGGAATGTAACAAACAACCATTTGTTTGTTAAAGCCTTCCCAGCTTCCACATATCCAAAGTATCAAGAATGGGATGTTGAAGATGCAATAATTATGTGATGGCTTTCGAGTTCAAAGCATTGGGAGATCAGTAGGGACATGGTGTTCCTCTCTACAGCATAAAAAAATGGGAAACAATTCAGCAAACATACACAAATGGGGATGCTGCTGTTATCTATGATCTAAGACCAAGACTACAAATAGTAAGCAATGTGATCAAACTATTACTGAATATTTTTTCTATGAAGAGACTGCGGTTGGAGATGGATTAATATAGGAATATGAAAAATGAAATTTAGCAAACAAATCCAACAACTACTCAAGTGATTGCCCGTTTGATTCTCTCACAAGGCCAATCATTGATCAGTCCCAGTTCAAATCCTTGTAAAACAAAAGCCATCACCCTTTACTGAGGTGTTCTCAAGAATTAGTACAATGGTTTTGATGTTAGAGTCTAACTTGGCAGAAAGCTCCACCTTGATGACTAGTTGGTGATGAAAACCATAGGCAGTCCTATATAATCCAGGGAGTCAAATGAGACTATCAAGTTTACGGTTAAAGATAATTTTTGGCTTATATACTATAAAATGATTTTCCATGCAAAAGAAAACTGTTTTAAACTCATCAAAACGCATGATTAAGCCATGCTGTCCACCATGACTGAGATTCATTGTTTGACTGTGGTGTCAAGATGTGGAATGGCTATGACACAGCGAAGAGTTGACGATGAGAAGCAAAAGGGTTCTTCTTCCTTGCAGTTCCTCATTCCCATTGGACTGCAGCAACCAAAGCAATTACAGAGAGCAAAGTGACTGACTGATCCTCCTTGCAATCTGCCAACGGTGAGTAAAGTCGAGCAAATCATCCTTGTGGAAACAGCAAGCAATTCCTTGCAGTTCTACAGCACTGGTAATGCAAGCAATTGCTCCTCTAAGCCATTTCAATCCCTCCTCACGGTTCTCTAGTGCAAGTGACGCCAAGTCCAGTCCAGGTAGCTTCTTCCTTCTTTTTCTCCTCCACCACCTCTTACTTTCTTGCTCGTTCTTGCTGCGACTGGCCTCATACATGGGTATCGAAAAAATGACTTTTCTTTCCAGTCATTTTCACAAGAGGCTGAAACCTCGATTCCAAATGAGATTTTAAACTTGTGGAAAAGTACTAAACACTTAGACAAAATGAAGGACTTAAAGGCCAATAGTGTAGATAAGCTCATGTTAGTGACTACGAACCTACAAGAGTTTAAGTAGAGAATAACAGAGAAAATGATGAATTCAACAAAGAAATCAAGAAGTTAAGAGGTTAACTCAAGTTTATGCTTATCAAATCAAACAAGAACATTCTTGTATTTCTAATGTCTCTTTAACCAACTTAATATTTACATTTTGAATTCAATGGTTACTCATCATAAAACACATAATCCTATCAAATTCAACACTTGTCAACCATATAGAGAGAGAAAGAGAGAGTAAAGTGTAATGTTCAAGTTGAGGGTTCCTTGCCACTGATGGTCATAAGCTTATAAGTACCCATCTAAAATGTCATCTTTGATGAATCCTAGCAATTCTTATAACTAAAAAGGATCCATCTAAAATAAAATATTATATATATATATATATTATGTATTTTTAGATGAGTCCTTATAAATTATAAGCATTGATAGCAAGGGAACTATCAACCTGCACTCTACTTTTTCCTTAAAAGCAAGTTTGAAATTATCCACCAACATTGCTGCTATTTCACAGGTAACTGCAAAGACAAAAAAAAAAAAAAAAAAACAATGTCACTGGTAATGCAATAAGGCTACGTTCGGTATGCAGGAACCACCAAGGAGTCAGAAGCATCAAAGTACTGCTTGGCCAGCAACAACAAGGTGATGGGCGTGCTACAGGAGTTAATTGGGTTGGATCATGGAAGGAAGGCAGCATAGAGGCACACATTGGTAGTGTCAACATGGTGAAGAAAATGTAATGGGTGTCAGAGGCGGCGACAGAGATGGCAGTGTCAATGATGTAGAAGCTAGGAACATGGACGAGGGAAAAGAGGAAGGAGTTGCTACAAGTCAGGGTGTTTTAGAAGGAAGTGAAGGAAAAGGCTACCAATTTGCTGAGGAGGTTGAATGAGATCAGGGGAAGGCAAGAGTAGTGCATTGCACCATGGATTTCAAGGGTTCAACAGGATTTGGGAGTGCATTAGTATCATAGTTCTCTCATATTGCCAATAATTTATTTTCTTATTCCATTTCATAATTCAACAAAACATAGAAATGAAATTCATCAATTCATTTATGATTACTCTTCAAACCATTCCATTCCCATTACCATTTTCATTTCAATCCATTCTATAAATCCTTTAAAATCCTACATAAACAATTTTAGTTTCTAATTTTTATTTGTTTTAAGAATTTGAATCTTAATTAGAATCTTTAGAAAGTTTGTTTGAGATTTTTGGGATAATTAGGTTGTATTTTTTATGAAGGCAAAAAAAAGATCTTAGCCTCCAGATTCTTAGGCATTTTAGGCTAAAAGTAGTCATGATCTTAGCCTACTAAGATGTCTCGGAACTAGCACAAGTCCGACTTGGGAATGCTTCTTTGCCTTTATCTGCTACTTGTTTTTTTACTCTTGTTATGTGGCCACAAATTTGTTGTGTTATATTTTATGTTAGGGATTGTGAGGTACACAACCCATTATAAAGTTGTATTCATAACTTATATATTACAATGGAGGTGTTGCCAAAATTTTCTTGAAAGATTCCCCTATGAAATGCCTCAGTCAGGTCATACACATGGTGGAGAGGTTCAGAATCCAGGGGATCACAACAACATTCCTTATCGCTAGCAGACTTCACAGACAAGACTTTATGATACTTTTGGTCTCTTAAGAATTATTAGTGAAAAAGTCTTTAGTGTTGTCCAAATAATGAATTAATAACAGTTGGTTCTTTCTAAAAAATTTGATGGTCATAGAATGATTTTGAGAGTATACAAGGACCACCTTAAAATTTCAGTGCAAGAGCTTTATAATATAAAAATGTAGAAAATAATACAACAGGCTCACCTACTGGAAGAGATGCCTTTCCAAATGCATTCTCACGGATGTGTACTACTTCTATAGCAATACGCTCAGCTTCTTCATCTCGTTTTAAGTTGTATAATGTAACAGCAAGGTGTAACATAGGGACCGTAATTGACTGATCTTTAGGACCCACTGATCTCAACATAATATTCAAGCATATTCTGAGCAAGCGCTCTGCCTCCACAAAGTTTTTTGAACGAGAATATGACATAGCAAGGTTAAGAAGGAGAGTTACTGAACTAAGATGTTCTAATCCTTTGTTCTTTTCTGAGACAAGTAAACATTCCTCAAGTAGTTCCCTTCCCTCCTGTACCCTAAGAACATGGAAGATGCAAGAACAGTTTAGAATTAAGACATTCAATCAAGTTAAACTAAGCTCAAACTTCTTGGTCAAAAAGGAAATTGAAACACAAACAATAAAGAGTATCTGTTCATCTAGATGCATGTATAAGCACATAACATATCTGTGAGTAAGATTGACACTTAGATGCAAGAAATATGCATGATCCAAATGAGCTTGTTGTAGGTTGAGCGTCATACATGTATAAGAGGTAATAAAATGAATTGAGAAAATATGATGATAATAAAAAGTATTCCAATTTTATACAGCATACTTTCATACTATGCTTAAATTGACTACTCAAAGATATTCAAGGTATGATCCAAGCTACATATTATATTTTATCATTTATCATGCGGTGACTGCTAATTAATCATTTCATTCTAAGCATTCCTCCCTACTTCTAGCTGATAGTTATTCATGTTCTGTAATAAAAAAAAATCCAATGGAATGGCGATGGAACCAAAGTCTCACCATCGATCCAAACATGTGCTTCGACATCATTATTTGATCAGAGAAATTATCAGTAGAAGAAAAATATAAATCAAAAAAATTTCCACCGAAAGGAACCTTGTGGATCCTTTGACCTTTACCTCAAAGTAAGTTTGAGGAACATATAGAGGCACGTGGTATTGGATACCATGGCCGTTGGCCTTAGGCCAAGTGAGAGTATGTTATATTTGAGAGGTGTCCTAAGATAATCGTCTTATGGTAGTATTATTTATTAGATAAATAGTGATTCACTATTTGAGTGCACATTCTCTATGTGTTTGATTGGATCTTAAACTCATTTATTGAATGTCCACAATACGATTCATAGCATGAGAGAATTTATAATTGGATCACAATTAGTGAGTATCTCTACATATGCAATTATGAATGTATTGAAATTATGCCTAGTCGATGAATTGATGAACACGGGTGTCATCGATTCTGTTGAGATTAGCACGTTTTAAACTGGTTGGTTTACCAAGCAGCTGTTCCCACTAGCTAGGAGACATTGGATGTTGAGAGTTAAATGTGGATGCTAGTTAAAGGTAACTAGTTCATTAGAGTGATCTGCCATTAGACTTATATGGTTCTATAGAGATATGTCAATGAAGATCTCAGTGCAACTTAAATGCGAATTTCCTTTGTCTTACAGTATTCAAGTTATCTTGATCATGAAAGCTTATACTTTGACATCTTAAGCAAACATCTCCAAGGAGGTGTAGATCCGGAATGATTGGATGTAAGTCGAAGTGCCCAAAGGTGTTTGGATAGCTCACAGAAGATTCACCGCTCCTTGAAAAAGGAAATGTATACCTTGCGGTCACTTATCAGGATTGTTACTTGAAATCTTTGGCCAAAGCATTGCATATCAAGAGTATGACATTCTTGGATACATGTATAAATAACTTGAATTCACAGGACAAGAAAGCAAGCTTGAACTAGGTGTGACGTAGTCAGTCTAGTGGAGACTAACACACATAGACCATGTCCTGAACTAAGTGGGTATAAGAAGATGAAAGGAACGAGGTACGTCTCATTGTAGCTACTGAAAAGTTCAGAGATGGTTCTGGAATCAATCGTTGATTTTTCGACCAATTGGGGGTCATGATGTACTACTAAGTGCTACTCATGATTGTTCTGTAGGACGACCAACATAATCGGGAATCTATTGGGCCACACACTACAAGTTTCTCTGAAAGACGTAAAATAAGTTTGAGAATTGGATTCTCAGAACGAGAGAAATAAAGTCTGGTTGGATCGGACAAAGGACAAAGATGATAGATTTTGTCTTATGAAGACAAAATGAACCAAATTGATTTTGTTCTAATGGAAGATATTTTGGCAGATCAGAAGCGATGATGGACTTCGTCTTATAAAGACGAAATAAACCAAATTTGTTTGGTTCTGATTGAAGGTGTTTTGATTATTGAAACAAATGATTTGGTTTTGAACCAACTTTGTTTGGTTTTGAACTGAACTTAAGTTAATTGACATATGAGTATCGGGTATTGAGTTAAGAGATGGGGTTTTGGATTGGATCCAAACCCAAATAAGATGTTGTATGAGATATAATATCAAAATATGAATAAACGGTTGATATTGAATCCTAATGGTTAGGATTAAATCACAATCATCTCTAAACCCGATTTGCTATAGTAAATCATTAACTCGGTTTGGCTTCTCTCGGTTTAGGTCTCTCCCGAGCGAGCGTTGTCAAGAGAAAAGATTGTGATTTTCTCCCTTTTAAGGTCGGTGCTCCGATCGCGATAGATAATGAACCCAAAATCGCGATTTCCTCAAAATCATGCGTCGTTCGCTGGAGGAGAGCTTAAACCCTAAGCCGAGCGCCGCGTTCTCCAACTCTTCCCAATCGCGATTTTGCCCTAATCGCGATTCTCCCAAAACGCTGGCAGCCCTTCTCCGGATCGGTTGCTCGCGAGAAAAAGGGAAATGTTCCCCGGCGTTGCCTCCGGTTTTCGCTTCCTCGCGAGAAAGGGATTAGCGATTTCTGAAATCGCAATGGTTGAAGCTTGGTCTGCCGCTCTCGGACAGGTGTAACCGGTAAGTTGAGTGTTGTTGGCTTCAGGAGAGTGGTGATCGGAAAGCCCTAGTTGATCGCACGCCGACCTTCTCTTCTCCCTCTTCCCTGTGAGCAGCCCATCGCCGATCTCCGACCACCAAGCTTGTGAAGCTACCGGTGCCGAAGTTCTTGGTGAAGAATTGTCTAGCAACCACCGATCAGAGCCTTGGTGGAGGGTTTTCTTTCAAGCAATTGCCAGCCACTAGTCCATCACCAGAAATTGTTTCCAGCAGTCGGAACTTGCCATCCACGACCGGCTATCTATTTGCCACCGTCAAGCTTGCTCCTTTTCGTGTGTCGCTTGCTGTTTGACACCGCTAGAAGCTTGTGAAGCTCTCAAAGATTGTTCCATCGTCGCCGGAAAGGGTTCCGACCGTTTGCCTACACTGGCGGTCAAAGGTTAACCATTGAAATCTACGCCGGAAATACGATTGCCAACGATCATTAGAAAGCTCCGAAAAATTTATCACGACAAGTGTTGTTGCGTATTTTCGATTATTAAGGTTTTCTCTCGTATCGACCGTTGTTGATCATCGACTAGTACCGAAGACGATGACGTGACTCGTGACTTGGGAAGTCGTCCAAACGAAAGCTTGGCGTGGATCACCGATAGAGGCAGAGCTTTGATAGAGCCGCTCGATTGATGTCAATTCCATTCCACGACATCCGTCAGGTATACCTAGAATAAATTATTATTTTTTAAAAATTTTAATTTTCAATTATGAAATATACCTGTTGTATACTGCATGCGTGTATTGCGAGTGTTGTAATAATTAGTTATAATTATTTATTTTTTTCACTATGTACGTTTGTGAACTGTGTAAACACACGCAACGCACTGGACCGATCCTAACACATATACCATACTGTCATGTCCTTACTTCGACTTTTGCTCCCTTAGGGGATGATGTTGTCAGTGGCAACGTTAAACCCTTATCCGATTTCGATAAGATATGACTTAGATAGTTTTCCTTAGCTAAAATGGAATTAGTAGATAGAGGTTTAGTTTGGATGTATGGAAGGTAGCCTAAGGAGGACGAGGAGATGCTCGATTTTGATATTAATATACCCCAACTGCCACCACCTCCACCTTCCCTTTCACTAGATGAGAGAGTAACTAGGCTCAAGGAGACAATCACTCATGGATTCCAGTGCTTGGAGGAGCAATAGTAGGAGCGACATTCAGAGATGATGACGAGACATTCAGAGATGATGCGCCTCCTCCATTGTTGACATATGAGCAAGCGTCCTCCTCCTTTAGACTAGATCTTAGCTTTAGACTCGTTTGACTTATTTTGCCTTTATTTGCTATATAGTCAACTTTTTAAGTTTAATTTATGTTTATTTGTTGACTTCCAATGTTTTCCACTTACTTAAGTTGATGATTACTTTCTACTTACTTAAGTTCATGCTTACTTGATGTTTACTTCGTGCTTACTTGTTAATGGAATGCTTTACTTGTTTATTTCAGTTAATGCTTACTTTTTACCTATTAATGTGGCTTTTGTTGACTTGCTTTATTGACTTAAATTATAATTGTTGACTTGAATTATTGACCATAATTGACTATTAAGCTTACTTTAGTTGACTTGAAGATTACCTACTTAGTTGACTTAAAATTTACTTAACTTTACTTAAGTGGACTTTAAGCTTACTTTAATCGACTCTACGCTTATTTTTACTTTACTTTAGTTCACTACAATTAAATTCATTTCTTTGCATGTTTAATTATACTTAAATGACTTCATTCCATACTGCATAATTTTTTAAGCATTAACTTTAAAAAATTTCTGATTTTTGAAAACCCAAGTTCTCTTAACTTCTTTTCGAATCATTTTTGATGTATGAAAAAGAGGGAGTGAAAAAACAAAAGTTTAATGTTTTTAAAATTTTAAAGTTTAACTAAGTTCTTACTAGGGGGAGAGAGAAACTTTATAAAATTTATTAAAATTTAATTTTATGCATAAGTGCAAGATTGCATTTCATTTCTAACATTATCATGTACAAATGCATATCCATTTTTCTAACTTTAATTTTTTTTACTAATTTTAAACTTAGTTTCTAAACATAAAAAGGAGGAGATTATTGATAGCACCATATCGAACCTATGTTTTAATGTATGATAAGAATAAGTTTAAAGTTAGGTTGCTTGTGTCAAGTATGCAGATGCAGGTAACTTGACGAAGGGCGAAAGTCTTGGTAGGTAAGTCAGCCGATCAGATACCAAGCAATGGAAGTCCCAGTGGGTCAGCAAGAGTTGGACCAAACATTTGGTACTAGAAATCTCATTGGGTCAGCAAGAGCTGGACCAACACTTGACAACTTGGTTGTTCCAGACGACGAGAAGGAGTTTGGTCAACTAGAATCACATAATATTATCAAACCCAATCACAATATTCCAGGTGACCGGAATGAGGTCCGAGCGACCAGAGAAAGCAAGATCCAACAATCCGGAAGAGACGGTCAAGGATAGAAGTTAACCAAGTTTCAGGCGCCCAGAGGCTGCTGAATCATCTTCATCCCGAGTCGAACCAGATGAAGTTTACAGCCATGTCAACATAATCCAAGCGACCAAAAAGACTTCTAGTTGACTGGAATAGTACCACGTCGACATCGACAAGGCTCTATAAAAGGAGGTTTGAGGCAGTGGTTTCTACATCTAATACATTTCGAAACAACTCTTCAAGTCCTCGTCTCCTTGCTCATATTTGCTAATACGCTGTGTCCGTGCTCTTCTTTAAATCGGCAAGATCATACTTGTAACTACTATTTTTATTTTGTTGTCGTACATCTTATACTTTGATTATATGTGATTATATTGTGCTTAACTTTAGATTCTTGTTAAAAGGTTTTTCTCCACCTTCAGAAGCTTTCTAGAAAGGAGATCATTTAATAGAATCATTATTTTTATTAATTCGATCATTGCAATTCTAATTAGTTTGATCATTACTGGTTTAGTTAATTCAAGTTTGATTAAGTTAATTGCTAGTTCAGTTACCTTAAGTTTGGTTAAGTAAATTGCAAGTTTAGTTACTTTAGTAAATTACAAGTTAGTTTACTTAGATTGTTCAATTGCCTACTCAATTTATTTATTTATTTTACTATCAACTCATAAAAAATTAATATGCACTATTCACCCCCCTCTAGTGTAGACACCATCCTACAATAATATGTTGTTAATGAAGTGCCAAATAATATTCGCAACCCCATTTATTCAAAGAAAGGTAAAGGTTTTGTTGATAGGGAATCAAAGTCTGGAAGTAACTCTAAAGATCATCAAATGGAAAAATAATCTATAGGCATAATTCTCCTGGAAGAAAAATAAGATCTGTGCATTTATCACTGTCATGTATTAAAAGAACAAGAAGTAGAAAGATGGTAAGTTTTCTAAAATAAAGGGTAAATTCAAGCGGAGTCAGTTTGAGTTCATTTTCAACATAAATTGGAACCTACTCAACTTTTTCAGGTAACAAGAATTTGATCAAACTGCAACTGAATACCAAGTTCGGTAGTTATAAACCAGCATGAGCCCGGTCAGGTCATTATGAAGTATTAGGCTAGGAATGAAAAACCCACTGTAGCCCAATTTTAGTGTTATAATATGAGAGGATTGAGCAGGTTCCAGATAAAGTTGCTGGACTTGCTGCCTTTTTAGAAAAATGAAATTGTGTATTACAGATTAGCTAACAACTTCATCGTAAAACAATTGACATAAATAGTTGCAGTACAGTTACTGGGTATTTTAGGGATGAAACCCACTAGAGAATCCCATTATCACTAAATTTATAGCTAGTGAATCAACCAACGTTCCCAAATAAACTGATTTTTCAGTCGGGGCAGTGTGGGCCCAGTCATTGGGGGTTTTTCCCATCCATATCTAGGAGAGCAAAGCTCATTCTGGTGAGCCAAACCAAGCAGGACATGGGTGTGATACACATGGTAATTTATATTCCTTGTAAAATAAAGGTATATTTGCATTTACCTTCCTGCAGCATGAAGCAATTCTGCCAAATCAGTCCTCATTTTCTCAAGCAAATTGTCATCTACAGACATATATTTTGTATCTCTGATTATCTGGAGACCACTTTCATACATGGAAATTGCTTCATTCACATCTCCTATAAAACCAGAAGCTTTAGATAGAGGGAGTAGATGGCTGTTATCCCGTAAAATAAGTTAAAACTTTAGCATAACTAAAACAATTGTAAAGAGAAGTTACCCTTCGCACACATAGCATATGCCAAAGAGCACATAGCCATTCCCACCCTTCCATCAGTTTCTCCGTACACTTTCCTGTAAATATCTAGGATTCTGGGAAATAGAACAGGGAGTAAGTACCAAACAACCATGACTATCGTGATATTTAAATGACTTACTGCTTTAGAAGAAAAGGCAAAGTGAGATTTTCCAAGAACAATGTCTTATTAGTTAATTGCTGATGCACATGGAAACTGGTTTTGTTGTTTCAAGAAGCAAAGTTCTACATAACGCATTAAGATTGTGAAATTTCCTAATTGAAAGAAACTCTGCAGCTTCCAATATAAAGAAATCGTATTTGTCTTTTTGAGTTCATTTTAGTGCATAAAAATAGCTAATGTAAAAGCATGGCATGCCCTTTATCCATCAAAGAGAATTGAATGCTGAACAATGTCCATTAATTCTGCATCTACAAGTAAACATTCTTATACTAGTGGCTGCAAAAGCTACAAAAATAGACTGGTAAAAAGCATAGAAAGCTACAGAAAAATACTAATTACCAATTTTCACAAACGTCTGGTTACACCTGAAATCACACTGTCATTAGTAGACATTATGTTTCCACCATTCATAGTTCTGAAGAGACCTTAAAGTTCTATCTGGTACTTACCTCTTGAAGCAATTTACAGCATCTGTTGCCTTTCCTTCAGTGATTAAAAGATTACCGAGCACTGATAAAGGAACTGCAAGTTCTTCATTTTCAGTTCCCCTCTCATTCTCCAGAATATAAATAGCACGACCATAAAGTGCTACAGCTTCTGAGGCTCTTCCAGTAAGACCCAAGGCTTTTGCCATTCCCATAAGAGGTGTTATGTTAAAAGGATTGTTGATTCCTGCAAAGAAAATTTTCTCACATGATATTTATCCTAATGCCTCATTTTATAATAATTATTTTCTAAAATATGGAATATCTACAACTTTGGCTGCAAGATGCTAATTAAAACTTATGATTCTAGGATGCTGAATTGTATTTGAGTTTGAAAAATTTTGTCACTCCAGTGATTGTATTATACTGATTGTGTGTATGAGTTGATTCTAGGATTCTGAACCGTCTTCAAGTTCAGAATCAAACCAATGATGGTATTACAACGATTGTGCATATGAGGTGATTGGAAACATGGTTTAAAATGTCGATCCGTGCCGAAGTTTCGGTCCCAGACCGAAACGATACGATTTTAGTACCATATCATGTCGTACCGATATGATTTTGATACTTTTTTATTTATATATATAAGTAATTATTAAATAAACATGTTTATTGTGTATAATTTAAAAATAAATAGGAGATCTAGTCCAATAACGTAGGAGGATACATATAGTTGATCTCACTTAGTGGGATGATAGTTATTAAACTAAATGAAATAGGATTTGCATATGTAATGATTGATCTTTGTTCTAGTCAACTAGAGCATGATAGTCGACTTGAATGTGGATTTTAAGTGAATAAAATATTTTGATTCCGAGTGAAGTCAATTGGTGCAGTTGACTAGGTGGTTGATTAGTTAGAGAGTCATTGATTTTCTAGTTGACTTGTGATATATTTTTTTATTTTTTGAATAATTAAAATTTTTAAAATTATTTATAAAATTTTAAAATTATTTCAAATATTTTAAATATTTTTTAGAAATTTTAATTTATTTTTTATTTACAAAAATAATTTAAGATTCAATTTTGAATAAATTATTAATACGAAATTAAAATTTTTAATTAGAATATTTTTTTATTTTTTATATTTTAATAAAAATAATTTAAAAATAAAATTTTATATTATAATTATATTAGTTGATTAATAGTTTATTTAATTAATTATTAATTTATATAATATGTAGTTATAATTTATATAGTAATTAATTATTAATTAAAAATTATATTATATAATTTAAATAATACATTTTATAAAAAAACTTATAATTATAATTCATAAAATTTTATTTTATTTTAATATAATGATTTTAATTAAAATCGTTATATTAATTAATGGGATAATTTTATTAGGCTTTAATAAAGCTTATTTAAATTACCTCCGTCATATTTGGGAGTTGATTAAGATTTTTAATTTAATTAAACCAAAGTTCATAGGTACTCTGTTCCACACCCGTGCGACACAGCGCGACACCTTGGTGTCGCCGCACAAGCTCGACGACACCTCCAGAGGCATCACGCAGACTCAGCGATGCCTCCGGACTCATCGCGCGACAGCGGTAACCTCTCCCGACGAGTCGCGAGGACTCAGCGACGCCTCCACGGGGCCTCAACACGCCGGCACAGGAAGAGTGATTGTGTTGGTTTCGGTCCGCAGGCGGAACGAGACGTTTCACTCGTATCAGACGAAACAACTCGAGATTTCATTCCTTGATTGGCAATATCTTCCAACTTTATCAATCTGAAAGATAGATGATTATATGTTTAGGGTTTAGTTCAAACTTTTGTTGCTAATTTAGGAGACTTGCTCCAAAACATTCCAGATGTTTATCTAGAATCATATTGAAAATTTGCTTAATATTAATACTGAGAAATTGTTTAATATTATGTTCCTTCATATTGTGTTAACTAAATTTAAAAACTCAAATTCTAGGTGGCACCTTTATTCCTAGTGTCTAATGTATATATGAAAATGCCACTTCCACTTCTATTCCATATCCTGACAAATCAATCTACCCTTGCATTTCAAAACAACATGCTCCCAATCCAAGAGAAAGTAGTGGGAGTAGTGGAGTTATTATCATGGTTATAAATTTAGTTCTGGAAGGCGAGGTAAGCCCAAGTGCACTCATTATAATAAAATTTAGTTGTGGAGATGAAGGTGTATTTTTTTGGTGACATATAGGAAAGTATGCCAAGATGACAGTTCTCAAATTTCTTGTTACAAAATGCTTTTCATTTTAAGCAAAATCTCTTACCCATTCCTACTTATTCATTACCCATATTAACATTCGAGAAGCACATGAGGATGCACTTAGTAGACATTCTGATCAAAATAAAAGTTCAGTAACATTTTTATTACCATTTACCTCACGATGTCATACTTTATATCAAATTATATCAAACTTGTAAAATTGCTATCGCACATTCCCAAACTACCACTCATCTATATCTAATGCACAATCACAAGATGTTAGTATTCATTTTGTCTTAGGCTTACAACTCATTCAAGGGAAGAAAGATTCCATAATGGTGGCTGTTAATTTTTTTTTTAAAATGAATCACTTTGTTACTTACAACAACTAATGCTTCTCATGTAACTAAGCTTCAAAATGATAAATTATCGAAAGATCTAAGAACTATTACATCTAACCAACATTCAAGTTCATTAGACATTCTTGTTCACATTAAGGAGAAGCTTAGTACTTTAATTAAGAGTTTCAGGGAAAAGTTCACTTTCAACGAAAACCTATATTAATATACAAACTACAAAAATATTTGATATCTAAAAATATATAAATTATATTACAATAATTTAAGATAATTAGTAGAAAGTGTATTAATGCAATTACTATCCAATTCCCTACTCAAGCATTTTAAAGATTTTGAAGATGTTTGATGTTTGTAGTCTAAATTCTAGTTAATTTTTTACAGAGAATATTTTATACTTCAAAAAAAATCACGACTCATCATTCATTGCCATTATCTCACCATAAGATCCAATATTAACCTTTTTGATAACATTGTGAGGAATAATGTTCATAGAATAAGATTCCCTAAGAGTATTAGTGAATCCATAAATAAATATGATGCTGATAGATGCTATACTCAATTGGACAAATGACACATTTTGTAACCAAATATTAAGCACTTACCAAACTTTCGCTCTATGATCTTGAGACCTCTTGCATATAAAGAAATTGCTTGGTCAAACTTTCCCAAAGTAGTGTAACCACTTCCCATGTGCATCAATATTGAATCTAATATGAGTGTGTCATCATGCAGATCATCTACTATTTCTTTCAACTGCAAGTCATAAAAGTTCATTGTAAAACACCAAGAACATTGTAGTAATAACTATATTCTTTATGAAAGAGATTAGTCCTCTACAATCTACATAACCTTCATATAATACAATGAATCATTTGTCCTAAAAAATGAAGGTGATGTTATTCAATAATTTGAATTCCAAGCAATTAGCAAAGGATCTCATAGTGGCAGTTGGCGAATTAATGTTCTCTATGTAGATACTACAATTTGATCATAATGCAAGTGCAGTTTGGAAACAACAGTACCATATTCAGCAGATGCTTGCCATTTTTTAAGTCACCTGCACCTATGAACCCTAAAGTTAGGGTATCAAGAATAGCAGCTTGTTCTATGCCCCTAAAGCCACCATTTATCTGCTCTTTTACTGCTGCATAATTTGCTTTAAGTAGATCTAAAGCATCATTGATATGCCCCTTCTCAATCTTGGCTCTAACTTCAAGAAATAGATTATTTAGCTGTATCTCAAATTCATTCATCTCATTCAGTGTAGTAGTTGGTCCATCAAGGACGTTTGACCTGCTAATATAAGATATTCTTTAATCTCAAATTTATAAAAGCGGTTTAAAATAACCATCTCACCAATACATTTATTAAAGTTAAATTTGCAAAAAAACATTCCACATGAGTTTCAAATTCCCATTCAATGTCTAAGTGGATGTATATAAGCGGGTTGGACAGGGAACATTAAAAGTCCGAACTTAAGTTTAAACTGAACAAAATTCTGTCTTGGAGTCACAGAAACCAGAGTTCCATAATAGTTAAAGTGTCATGAGAAGTTATAGAGAATATAAAATATGAAAGTTTATCTCAGCAATATATACACAATATAAATTGTCAGGAACCAGCGAATGATTATGAGCTATCCTTGTATGAAGAACCATGGTGCAGTCGTATCTCCCAAATGAAGGAGCAATATTACTCCAACCCTAACTTGACATAACACTAATGAAAACCAGCCAGGAAAAAGGCTTAGCAAGCATACCTAGTATTGACATGTCTGAACAGGTTACAGGACATAAAATATCAAATAAAAAGTATCATTTTAAAAGAACTCAAACAAAAGGACACATGTCTTCTATTTTTCCAAAATAAAATAAAATTTACTTTCGTATGAATAGAATATTATTAGCCGACTTCACCTAGTGGGATAAGGCTTAGTTATTGTATGAATAGAATATTATGAGTATGTGTTAAATAGTTGATGGAATTTGTTGGAACTTTCGTCCTCCGTGGCAGTTAGTCAATTAAGTGTGAGTTGGATAAATTATGTTAGATTTGTTGCATATCATATTTGATACATATGTGAAGTTGTGCAAGATCTACCATATATACAAGTCGACTTGGCATGGCCAACATGTTTGTTGGCTTGATGGCTCAAGGTCCATGGAGATCAAAAAAGGATGACATAGGCATTTGAGAGACCTCAAGACAAGGTTCATGGAGATTAAAGAAGAATGACACTTGCATCTAAGGGTTCACATGAGGAGGAGCATTAGAGCGACATAAAGCCGAGGAGGTGAACTACGTAGATGAATGTGTGAAGGATGACATTAAGAGGAGTCGAAAACTCGGAACATTGAGGGGCATAGCACATGAGAAGACCTCAAGACTTGGAGAAAGTCCACAAGAGATGAGTGAAAGGACTTGTATACATTTCTTCAAAAAGTGGGAGAAATGGAAGATTTGTATAAAAAAATTCTTAATTCCTGGATTATTTGGACCCCATTTTTATGTTGTCAAAGGGGGCGAAGTAGGTCATGATAAATCACGACCGAAAATTAATCCAAATTGAAAAGTTAATCTAGGGGGAGAATGAATGAAGGAGGAGCCGATTGATTTGATTCTGCATTGCCTTTATTTGATTATGAATTATCTTTATTTGATTGGCATTAATGCTTATTTTCTGGTTGATTTTCCCTAATTTAAACAATTTGTTGTCAAACATCGAAAAGGGTAGACCGAACAATTTGACCATAGATTTTATGTTTAGGCAAAGGGTGTGCAGAACATAGGAATACACACAGGTATACCCAATAACTCAGGGTCCATGTAAGTACAAAGAAGAGTGATATAGGATACCCGAGGAACCAAAGGACAAGGAGTATCGGAGACAAGTACACCTAGAGCAGAAGACGTAAGCAAGCAAAAAGGGTGGCATGGGAAAGAAGCTAACATCCGAGGAACAAGAAGTTTTGCAGAAAAGCACATTGGTGGAGCGACAAAGAAGCACAGGAAGGGAGCCAAAGGATTCAATGCATCCAAGGGATAAAAAGTTCTGATGGAAAACTACACAAGATAAACTGTTGTGAGATGAGGGTTAAGTGAACTTGAGACGAAGGGTAGAACTCAATCTAAGCGAACTTAGCAATCAAAGTTCTAGTCGACTGCAGAGTTTTCTAGAGGAATAGAACAATAGCTACCGGAGGAATCATCTCAATAAACAAGATATAGAGTCCATCGGAGATTCAGGTGGCTAAAAATGAATCAAGCGACTGGAAACACCTGGAGCGTGATCCACATCATATCCCAATGAGGCGATCAAAGTTCTTGTTTGACCAAGTTGTTGTCAATCAGAAGCCATATCCGGGCGACCAGACAGACTCATGGATGATGCCAACATAGATGAGTTATTTCACAAGTAAATCCGTAAATCAATTTCGATAAATTAATGTCTAAAACCTATTCAAGTGATGAAGGAAAGAATAAAAATTATCAGCTTAATATGCTTTGATCCAACAAGGGCATACGCTTATACACGAGCATAGTTTATGGAGGTGAATGCATGAGAACTAACTCAAGTGTACATGAATGTTAATTCTTATGAAACTAATTAATATGCATGAAGGATTTTTTTTCAATCCAATTTTGTTGGCTTGCATCAAGGCATAAATTTTACTTGAAGCCTAAGCAACGAGAAAAAATAAGTTGCAGTTAATCAAATAATCAAACAATTGAATGATCGCACCGGCGTGGTAGAGGAGGGATGCACCTCCTTTGCACACAGCTTGCATGTGGAAATAAAAAAAATATTAATAATAAAGAAAAAATAAAGGGCTAAATTGAACGATTATACCCCGTTTTATGCCCTTTCACCCCTTCGCTCCTATTTTTTCACCCATTGGGGTCGCCCCGTCATTAGTATATAACAAACCCTCTTCACTCTCAAGTCACTCAATTCTTAAGTTTTAAAGTCTACTCTTGAGTTGTTCTCCTTTCTCCTCTGTAAGACTACCAAAGGCATTGAAATTTGTCGAGACTCAAAATTTTGAGTACTCTTATTTCGAGTTGATGGTCATTATATCATAGGAGTTGATTGCTAATAAATCGTTACTACCTAGGCAACACGATATTGTCTTAAAAAGAAATGGTTCGATTCATGGCCTTACCATTTATCCAAATATCCAAATGCAATGCAACATCCTAAAGGGGTGACTTGAAAACCCAAAGGGATAGATTGACTAACCAGAAAAGGTAGTCTGACTAATTACTAGTTATGATCCACGTCACCATACTATGACTAACCGAAATGAGCCGCAGACAAGACAATTAGCTCACTATCTGACCAAGGAAAGTCACGTTAGCAAAGTGCCATTCCACGACTCTCACCACTTCGATAAAACTCTTTGGGGAAAGAAGAAACTGCAGACCGTGCGTGCAAAAGATACTTGAGGCAGTTAAGAAATGGTGGATAAGTAAAATACATTCATGGAGCTTATAAGAATGAAAGACAACACCCACCCCTGCAAATTCTCCAACCCGCTGGAAAAATAGTCCCCTTTTGTAGCGTATTTCAGCCTGGCAAACTCTTTTGCAGGGGAACGCCAAGATACAAGCTTCCTAGGGACCTTGCAATGGCGTGCAGGGCAAAGCGGAGCAGATGAAAACCTGAGATCAAACGGCAAACACGAGCGCGCAGAGAACAGGATGGAAATTCCCCTTTCCGTCATTCTAACAAACATATTGAGGGCGGATTTAAGCTGACATTCATCCAAGCGTCAAACCTTCAAAGCAAGCGACTTCGCAGGAAGCTTTTTCGTACCTTGGGAGCGGAAGGCGAGAAAGATGGAAGGATTGAGCGGGCGAGGCTGCTCACCCAGCCACCGCCACCCCTCGCCTAACCGTGAGCGGAGCCGGCTGAGCCCTATCGTGACGGAGATGTTCGTATTGTCGAGTGTATTCGGGAGTAGCTCTTTTTATTTATCTGGGCAGCTAGCCCAACTAGTCCTGCCCCACATGGCCTTCAACGAGAGTCCCTATCAGGATTCATAGTTTAAACCCAGTGAGACACGTCCCGTGGTCCACGCCGTCAAAGAACAAACGGACGGCTGGAAAATTGCTCGGCCGAAAATCCATATTCAAAAAGAAAAGGCTTTTCAATTAGCTTTCCGTGTGACACAGTGGCAGTAAGCGATGGGGCTATTAACGATTTAAAAAATAAATAATATTTCTTTGAAAATTGCTCGGCCGAACGCAGATGCAAACGGACATCTATCCCAAATCTTGTTATTTCTTTGGTCTGAATAAATAGTGAGAGATGACGCAGGTTGTGTCCGTCCAGTCCTCCTTATTAATACAATCTAATTGTTACTGGGAGCTACTTCTCTGGGATCAAGCAGTGGATGTCCGGCTCCGTTGGTCCCTTTACGTCGCCGTAGGCTTTCCAGCAGAAAGGGTCGAGGACTTTCCCTCGCTGCTGCGCCAACTGCAGTTGGATGTCGCTGAGATGGATTCCACTGCACGGTTTGCTGTCGCTGCAAGCCAAGCGCACCGGCTGCGTTGTGTAAGTCCCGGCGACCCCGTCGTAGGTGATGTCCGACAACGCCACGGCCGACGTTTGGTTCTTGCACTTGCTCCGGTCGCAGTAGAATTGGTCGATCACGATCGGCGTCATCACCTGCGACACCTTGATGTTCGAGAACCTCAACCCCTTCGCGTACCCTGACCCGCCCTGCCATGTCTTGATCCTCACGCCGGTCGGCGTGCCTACCAGGTCGGCGTTTTGAACGGTGACGTCGGACACGGTGGCTTGCGTGTTGCCCTTGCCCAGTCCTCCGATGCTGATGCCGTGCCCCGGCCCGCACTTCACGTTCTGGATCAGGATATTGGAGCATCCAGTTTGGATGGAGATGCAGTCATCGCCTGTCGCCCATTATATTAATTATATGGCACGTATATGAAGAAAGAAATTAAATGTTCTTGAAGAAATTATTCTGCAGTTTAATTAGAAAAAACTCATTACCACAAGCCATATCAGTATTGCGGATAGTGACACCCACAGAGTTCTGCAGATGAATTCCGTCCGTGTTGGGGCTGTCGCCCGGAGAAGAGATGGTCACACCCGAGACCTCCACAGCTTGGCAGCTATCGAACTTTAGATGGCACTGTTGACTGTTTTGAATTGTAATACCAGTCACAGTTACATTAGAGCTCCCGAAAAATCTAAGCGCCTACAACACCATTATCAATCTCAAGACCAGTAAAACCTCGGCATGCATCTTATTGAATAGCTGCAGCAATCTTACCGTTGGTCTTGTGTGAGGCAAGTTTCCTCTGAGCTCAGTGTCCAACTGTAATTAAGAAACATATATCACCATGAAGCAGTACAAGAGCGAATATGGTAGGCACTGAGCTAGGTATACGATCGACTTACAGAATTGGAGAACAGATATTGAGTATTAATGCTCCACCAGGCACTGCCTCTGCCTTCGATAGTACCTTGTCCTTGGATTTCTACTTGCTCTAGCACTCTGAATTCAAGCCACTGTAGTCGACCTGTGCCCCAGGCTTCAGCACTGGTTGGAGCAATGATGGTTCCGTCCAACTGCAAGACATATATATATTAGCTAGTCATTCGTTCTGCAAGTAATATTATTGTTGATTAAGCTATATATATTGTAAAATAGTGACCTGAAACACGATGTTGGGTTTGCAGGGTCCTGAGAAAGAGATTGGGCCAACCAGGAACTCCCCGTTTGAAGGAACGAACATCGTCGCTGATGGCGCCTCATAATTGCATGCAGCTGCCCATGCATCCAGGAAAGCCTGCCATTAATCGTTGTAAGCTGAGCGAGCTTTATGAATACACAATTACAATTAACACTTTACTGCACGCACCATGGTGTCATCTGTTACCCCGTCTCCCTTTGCTCCGTAATCGAGCACGTCGAACGTGGACCCTCCCTGGATCGGCGCTGGTGGAGTCGTTGGTTCCGGGTTAGGCGCAGGCTTAGGTGTAGACGACGACTTCAACTTAGGCTTAGGGCTGGGTTTGGGTGGAGGATTAGCATTGGAAGGCTTCCTCTTTGATCCTTCTTTTTTGTTTGCCAACCAGTTCGCTGCTGGGTCTATTGCTGAATCGCACGTAGCAATGAACATGACGAGGAGAAGGATGGCCACTAACCCCCTCAACCCACCAGAGTGGTTGGCCATCGATCGATTCCCTTTATTGATTTTCTTTTTCACTCGTTGTGTGTGAGACGACAGCAGGGGGCTGAAGGGGCTTAAATAGCCACGCCATATTAATATATATATATCGACCGCAAGCCCTCCTTGTCTTGTTCTTTGTATCATGGATAGTCCTTAATTAATTCTCAGCTTAATTTCCTGTAAACAAGTGCATACATAACCTGCATGCGATTTCAATATACTGATCGTATGAAACAAGGAGAAGGTTTCATTTGGGTGAAAACAAGAAGCAAGTTTGCAACCGGCGTTGTCGTCTCCGTACGTAAACTATTTATATATATACAATCTGAACTCAGCAACGATCACGGGGGTTCCTCTGCACTGCACTTGCTCATTGGCTACGTGCTTCCACAAGAAATGGCCTAGATAGCTAGCTAGGAAATATATAATAGCTAGAACATATATATATGGTGGGTCACCAAATTACTTGTAGAGTAATTATAATTAGGATTTAACGTTTTGTTTTGATTTGCTGAGACGTGTAAGCGAGATTAACAGTATTTGTCGAGATTTTAGGGCTCTAAAACGTTAAAATGTAGTTAAATGCGTGCACGTAGAACTAGTTTAAACTCAATTTTCTAGATTTTTTTATAGAATATATATATCATATTTTCGATTCAATTTGATTTAATTTAGATTTCCATCGTTGTATGGGATGAACCGAGTGGATATTAGCTTGCAGATTAATGAAACTAATCACTGTTATTAATTATAATTTGTTCTCATTCCCCGTTTTCATTTGCATTTTCATTTTCATTTTACATTATGGATTTCAATTTATTGTGAGGGACAAGAGTATCCATGTGATGTGTGACGGTAGTTGCTTAATCCCTGAAACCAAGTAACTAATTTCTTTCTTGAGAATCATGATGTCGACGCATGCTAGCTGTTTGTGGAGTTTGTTGCAGTGTTGTTTTCGTTGAAAAAGAACCAAGCCCAACCTCAACCTTAATTAGTCATCTGATTTTTCTTAACTGAATGAGGATATGGTATATAATTAGGATGACAAGATTTACTTCTGCCATATTTTTTTGGCAATTTAATATAATTATTATGATAACAATACTAACTTAATTGTGTAGAAAATATATAATTGGACATGCTAGAACGAAATTGAATTGAACAAGGCACAAACCCAGGGGTACTTGGGGTCTAGTTAATTAGCTATTTTAATTTTTGCTAAATTCCACTGAAGTCTTTGTCTTTGTTAAACACATGAATATATATTAGAGAATATGTACTGGGATTGAGTGTTATAAATATTCTCATAGTGACTATCAATATAAATAGTTCTTTGATCCGAAGCCATTATGATTCTCTATATATCAAGTTGAATACTTTAGTATCGGCAAACATCACATATAATAAGGTTGATTATAAAATTGTTCATTGGGTATGTAATAAGTTATGCGAAGAAATGTGAGTGATTTTGATAAAATTTGTCCCCTTCCATATAACGAAAGTAATGTATGTGAGCACTCCTTGATTAAGTTAGGACTACTAAAATGTATAACTGAGTTGGCTTGATTGAGCTGTGTTCAAGTTACTAATTCTACAATAGTCGGAAGGAGATGTTGATTAAATAAAGTTACACTAGAATGATCAGATAATTTAAGGGCTATAATGGAGCAATCTACTAATGATGCAATTTAATAAACTCATGTAGCTGTTAGAAATTGGGCTAAAGTGATTAGAGGAATTAATTAGTATATTGATGAGAGGATATAGTTGACTCATCGCCGATATATTAAGTAACAACAAATGAATATTGAAGGGGTTGAAGGCTATATATAAAAGGAAGCAAAGTGCGCATTTGAAAGTTGGCAAATATAAATTGGTTAGATTATATATATTGAGCCTTTTCATTGTAATTTTTTAAAATCTTCCTCTCTTATTCTTCTTGTAGTTATCAACAAAGGAGAAAGATAGTGTGATCTTGTTAAGCTTGTAGAAAAAGTAGAAAGAATTTATAATTTTAGATTCAATCGCTATTCATCAACCTCGATCTAACTCATCTGTCCCTCGGATCACACTCTTCTGTAAAAGGTGGAATCCACCACCCTAGCGGTCCCACACGGTCGGTCCCACGATCATTTGTGAGGAGGTAAATCGAGAAACTGTATTTGGTTACGACAGAGGAGAGTATTACTCAGCTTCGTTGAGATTCGAACCCTTATCCTTTTCTATAAGTCTGTACCATCGTAATCAATTCAGTTATACTCCGAAGACCTCCCTCAGATGACACTTGTTCTTTATTGTGATGGGTTCACATAACAACATTAATCTGTAGTATCTTTAAACTATTACACAACGTGGTGAATAGGTGTCTTTGACGTAATTATGGAGCATCTTCCACACTAACCACGTGCCAAACTCCCCCATATTAATTGCAACGTTTCTATCAATAATTTGAATGGAGACGTGTTTTTGTGGAAAACTTTACAGTTACGTTCCTATGCATGTATTTTGGTTCTTAATTATGATCACTAAGTTGTCAGTACATGCATCATTCGATTCTTCTAATCGCATGCATTTAGGATTTAACTCCTTTAAAGGAAAATCAAGGAAATGCAAACTTGGTCATTTTCCCAAATGTGCACTTGTTTTATTCTCCTATATATGTTCTTAATTAATTATTGGATATTGTTGAGGCAGTATGCTCTTATCAACATAGTGGTACCGCGCCTTCAAAAAATCTCTTAAAGGGTTTTCTGATATGGAATTGTTTCGGCGATGGGGTCATTCACTATAAAAATTTTACCTACTACAGTTTGTCCTCGGGGCAATGGTGCCGTAGTAGGACATCCAGGTTGTCACTCAGGCACCTGCGGTTCGATCCCCAACTACGGCTGGCCGCTGCGTGCACTTCCCGATTTACCCTGGTGGCCGGTGAAAAACTTTCGTGGAACCGGATCGGCCACCCTTAGAGATAGTCAATGGAGCTAACTGGGATTTATCATTTTTTTTTAAAGTGAAATATTTGCTGATAGGAATCAACTTTACAGCTATAACAATGAAAGATAATCATCTTTAATTAAAATGGACCGGACCGCGACGGCCCTGACGAAATCTTTTGAATCTCTGTATCTGCCCAGTCTCATGTATTCTCTACTCGGATTGAGTTGGATTGGATTGGATGATTTTCTGACAGGTACGCCACTATTACAAGAGAATTGATAGAGAGCAACGTGATACATCAATGTTTGGTTGTCGATCGAGAAAATTTGAATGGCTGCCCTTTTTTTTGGTTGATCGAGAAAGTTTGAATGGCTGCCCTTGCTTCATGGATCCATGTCATTAATTTCTTTCTTTTGACTTCTTCCCTTTGATCGATAATGAATGATTTAGGACTTGTTAACGCATCTCTTAATTAATTTGGCCCCATGCATATATAAATATTTTTCAAACATTTAAATTTAAACGCTTTATAAATCTTAAAAAATTGTTATTATTTATTTTTTTATCTTTCATAAATTTATTCGATTATTAACTAAAAATTTATATTATGAGTAAATATTTTTTATATTTAATTTAAAATTATATCAATCAAGCAAAATCTTATTACTTGCACTAAAAGACAATTCAACTTGAAAATTACAAATAAAAGAATAGTTAATACATTATATATGAACAATAGTGTTCGATCGATGGTGAGGCTAGGGAGGTTGATTACTTTTGATTGCTCATTCATGTTGGTGCAATTGTGCCCATTTAAATAAGCTAAGTCAACTAGCCTAAAATGAAAATGAAAAATTTTTCTATCTTATCCCTTTGCTCAATCAACAAATTCTTTTTGATCTACGACTTAAACTTTAAGGGGAAGTAGCACCCATAAGTTTTTCTTATGGGGGAGTTTTTTTTATTGTTTACATGAAGTAACTAAGTGTTTCTTTGTAACCCTTTCGTTCATTATACATGTAAAATATTCAAATATATCTATGATCATGCTCCAAGTGGTCAACTCCAACTATATGATTTTGATGTGTTTGACATAGGCTTAAAGTTAGGTTTATCTCACGTTGTCTTAAGTGTGTATGTGTAGAATTTTTACTATCTAGATGAATCAAATTGAATAAATTCTTATGAAAGTAGAGTGAAAACTAGAAACACTTAATGAAAAAGCAACGAGAAAATCAATTTTTAAGACAATCTTAGAATTTCAATGTCATCATGATTGTCGAATCGAAAGCTTGGGTCACGATATTATAAGAGTCAATGTGAGATTTTATATCTCGAATGATGTTGTCTCGACTCCTTTCTGTTTTTTTTTTTCGAATATCCTACGCCTATTTTTGATTCCCAAGAGACCC
This sequence comes from Curcuma longa, assembly GCF_044706935.1. Lineage (NCBI taxonomy): Eukaryota > Viridiplantae > Streptophyta > Magnoliopsida > Zingiberales > Zingiberaceae > Curcuma > Curcuma longa. Next base: position 344,522 of record NW_027435602.1, on the reverse strand, counting down.
TACCTACTAATAAGTAGATAAAGATTATATTATATATAACTGTTTGTATTTTGGATACTTTGAAACTGTATGATGGGATTAAACTTAATTTCTAAACTGTGTGATGTGGTTATAACCGTTTGACATTAATTTAGCTGTGTTTAAAACATGTGATAAGTATTTGTATTGTGACGTTGGCGATTGTGATGTTGGCGATTGTGAATGTTATTCGAATTTGGTGTAAATACTATAAATGTGTGCACATTCATTAATAAAAATCAAAGATATATTGAGTTTACAGATTTTCCTGTAGTGAATATAATTGATATTACAAATTAACTTACTATCAACCGTTCATATTATATCTTAAGTGAATTGAAAAAAATATGATAATCCCAGTGAATTGAGTCGCATTGACTCAATTCCTGGGGTGACCGATCCGGTCCAACCCAGATGTCCAACATCCTTTAATTGCGATCCCTATTTGGAGGAAAATTCCTGTAAATACGCCGTAACTAGGGATCGAACTGCGGGTGTCTGGGTGACAACCTGGATATCTTACCGCGGCACCATGATCCGGAGACAAATTAAGTGAACTGAGCCAAATCAAATTAAATAAATTGATTTGCCTTCAACCTTGGGAACAACATTGTCTAATTTTATACAAATGATTGCCTATTATTTTCACATACCAAACTCAATTTCTAAACTTTTAAATGTAAATAATATATCAAGACAAAATGAAAATCAGAAAGAAATTAAGGTAGCTATTCAAACACAGCCTTTGAAAGAAAGAAAATGTTGTCGTTTTGTGAAAGGTAGCAGGTGTAAGATTACGTGAATGATTGGTCCGAGATTGTCTCGTCTCAATCTAGACTTCCAAATGTTAATAGGCAGGAAGACGTCACATCAGCTGTTATCTTCTTCCTCCCTGCTGAATTGAATGACAGTCGAGTAAGACACCGATCCCTTCACATTCTTCTTCTTTTTCTTCTATCTCATGTCTATATGAATTAAATTTGACAGACAAGTTTGCTCAGCTCAACACATATCCCAGAGGGAGAGAAGCTAGCTAGCGAGCATGAAGGTGGACAACATTGGCAGCCATGGAACTAGTACTATTCGTAAGGTGGAGAGGAAGACAGTGGAGAAAAACAGGAGAACGCATATGAAGAAGTTGTGCTTCAAGCTTTCCTCCATCATCCCTAAAGAACACAGAAGCATTCACAAGGTCATAATCTACATCTACTCGCATTCATTTATTATCTCCTTCCTTAATTTGTTTCAAAAGCTTAATTCCATAGAGCTAGCTAGTATACAATTAATTAATTAATTTAGCTTCCTGCAATTATATATATGTATCTTCTAGGATGTTTTGACGCAGCAAGACAACTTGGAAGATGCAACATCTTATATCAAAATCCTTCGAGAAAGGATTGAAATTTTGAAGCAAAGAAGGCTGCTGCAGGTGAGTAAAACGAGGAGCACGGACGTGGCCATCGGCTTTGGGCTGCCAATTGTCGAAGTAAGATGCAACGATGTGAACTTGGAGGTGCTGATAGTGATAAGCTCTAGCGGCGGCGTGAGCAAAAGGTTTTTGTTCCACGAGGTGATCAGTGTTCTTGAGGAAGAAGGAGCTAAAGTTGTGAATGCTAACTTCTCGGTTGTGGGGGACAAGATCTTCCATATAATCCATTCACAGGTCAGTTTTGGTACAATATCATTAATTAGTCACCAGTCTCGTAGTCTCTTAACTTGCAGCAACAGATGCATCGATCCTAATTGGCTGCAAGTCTTGTTGTCTGCAGGCCGTCAGCTCCAGAATTGGGTTGGATGCTTCAAGGGTCACTCAGAGATTGAAGGAGTTGGTTAATTAGCTAGCTATTACGAGTTTACGCACGTATATATATATTATTCTGTCAAAATATTACAACTCCCTGCAGCGAATTGTATCGATGTAGTTAGTTATTTTAATTAGCCGATCGATCGTCGATCGATCTCTACTTCTTCATTCCGAGGCGCGGCGAAGCAGTTCGGGACGACTTTTCTTGGATTCATCGTCAGGAAGAGTTGGGTGGGACATTTAAGGAAGCAACTTGCGGGCTTCTGATTAAGACAATTCGTGTTTGTTAGCTAAAAAACCCCATATGGAATCTACGGTGCGTCAATCCTTTTCTTTCTTTCTTTCTTTCTTTAGCATTGCTTATATTATGTACCTGATCACTTTATATGAATATACTTATTATATATATAAACGAGTTTGATATGCTGCGCAACAAACTCGTGCGCGATTTGTGTGCGACTCCTAGACCCATCGTCGCTGTCGCTGCCCTTTGCGCCGTCCGACCACCGCTGACCGCTGCCTTGGCCGCGATCGATGCGCCACTCGTCGGTGCTTTGGCCGACATCGGATTTCGACTACTATCCGGCCAGAATTCGGCCCGATCGCCGTCGACAATGGTCGTACCATTTCTGGCCAAATCGCGGTCGGATTCCGATGTTGCCACTACCAACTGTTTTCGATCGAATTCCGTCGGATTCTGACCACTATCCGATCAGAATCCGACGTCGGACAGAGCACCGACGAGCGGCGCGTCGATCTCGCCCAAGGCGACGCGTCAATTGCGCTCGAGGCGGCGACCGACGGTGGCTAGACGGCGCGACGGCAACGGCGGTGGATTGCGAGTGTCATGCACGGATCACGGATTCCTCATCGCGTACATTTTTGTATATATAAATTATTCTTTTGTTATCAAATTTATTATTAAAATAATACACACACATATATCATGGTTTTGAAGATAAATTAACAAAAAAAAATTCTAAAAATGAAAAGGAAAACATGCAAATACAATTTAATTAATTAAAATATAGTTAAATTGTATTTTAAAAATACATAAAATATTAAATATTTACAATATTATTACTTTATAAATAAATAAATAAATAATTAAATTCGATTCGTAATTGTGCTAGTCTGATTCTGTACTGAAAGCACGGTCCAATTCAGACCTGATCAGATTCACGGGTCATTCGATCTGAACTGCTGCTAGGTGCGCAGAGCCATAACGGAGGCTAACATGAGCCTGTGACGACGCTGCTTAAGCTGGACCGTCTCATAAAGCAGCTGCCCTATCCATTTTACACATTTACCCCTGCCTGCGGCCTACCGTCCGCCGTGGGCCCCCCGTCGTTTTCCCCTTAAACCCCTTCCACATCTCCAATTAACCATCTCCTCCCACTCTCCGCTTCCTCTCCTTTTTCCTTCTTTTCGACAGTTCGATCTCCCACGAATGGAAACCCTATCTGCCGACGATCCGATCGCCGGAGAGTCTCCACCTATACCACCAGCGCAACTCCCAGACTCTTCCCGACCAACTCGGTCTCAATCGGATCCGCCACCCTCCGATTGTAGGACATCTCTCGAGGGGGATGGACATGGCGACTCCTCCGAGGTACTATATCCAACCCTTACCCCGGTAGACACCCCCGGATCCGAACCTAAACCCGAGGCGGATGTACATTCCGTCGACCAAGTTGCGGTACTAGGGTTTGCTGCAGCCGGATCGCCGGGTGCTTCCCCTTTCTCCATCGGCGATTTCGTGTGGGTGAAGACCAGGAGTCATCCCTGGTGGCCGGCGCTGGTTTTCGATCCCTCTGATGCTCCTGAAGTCGCCACGAAATCTCACAGGAGTGGTGATTCGGCCATCCTCGTCTTCTTCTTTGGTAGCGACACCTTTTCCTGGTGCGAACCGGCTCACCTTAAGCCATTTTCTCATGATTTCCATCGCATGCTTAAGCAGAGCAAGTCTGGTAGCTTCGTAGGATCTGTCGTGGTTGCCTTGGATGAGATTGGGCGGCGCCTTCAGTCAGAGCTGACTTGCCTTTGTATTCCGCAGGAGAACGTAGCCAAGTATGCTGCAAGTCCACTCACGGGACTTCCTGTTACAAATCTCCACCCGTCGGAGTTCCTTGAGCATCTTTGTAGGGTGGCTTGTGATGTTTCCGCGGCTGATGTGCTCCAAGTTCTAGCTCTTAAGAGTTGGGTGATTGCTTTTGGAAAGGGGTGGAGTGATTGTTCGCCTGGGTACCATCATCGTCGCACAACAATGGAGTTGGTGGACAAGATCGACCTTGACGTGCCACCTGGGGACTTGGGTGATGGAAATGGAGATGGAGATGATGAGTGTTGGATCACTGGAACTGGTATTCAAAAAAGTACTAAGAAATCTGAGGAAAATTCACATAAGAGCCAGAAGAGAAGGAGCATAGCAGCGCTTATGGCTGGAATGGATTTGGATACTGTTGAAGTTAGTGATGATGATGAGATTAAGGTAAAGAAGAAGGCGAAGAAACTAAAGTACCCAATGAAGCTTGAGAATGATAAAATTGATGTTGATGAGTGTTGTGTTGAAGCCAATGAAGAAACCTCTGACACCAAAGAAGAAACCTTCTCAAACAGACGGGAGAGAAAAAAGAGCAAGTATCTTTCACCTCCTTACACTTGTTTGGCTTCACACACCAAGTCTTTGGACTCACCAGCTGCTGAGGTGAAACCACAAAGGAAGGCTGTTGATACCTCCACCACTAGACACTCTGCAACCTTGTCGTTTTGTCACTATGGGCAGGAAGAGGATACTGGTAAGCCTGATCTCAATATGGAGGACATATTAATTAAAGACATATTCTCAGAGTTCCTCTCTACGGTTACCAATCCACTACATTTTAAGAAGAAACCATCAGCTGAGAAGATGATCAAAAGCTTCTTCATGAAATACAGAAGTTTGATGTACTCTAGTGGATCTGGCTTCCTAAATTACCAGAAGCATCAGGGTGAATCCTGTGATGATGACATTGGATCTCCCAAACAGGCCATTGTCAATGATTGCTCTGCAGTTGGAAAACTTGCAGGGAAACAGAAGAAGGGGAAGGATGCCGCTAAATTAGAGATAGAAACAGGTTCTAGTCCAAAACAGGTGACTTTCAGTGACAACTCTGAAGCCCAAAAGTCCAAAGGGAAACAAAAAAAGAGAAAGGATAAGCCTATGTCAGTGGCAGAAACAGGTTCAAGTGCAAAACATGAAACTATCAATGATATCTCTGAAGCCCAAAAGTCCACTGGTAAACAGAAAAAGAGAAAGGATGCTGTCAATTCGGAGATAGAACTAGATTCTCGTTCAAAACAGGCCACTGCCAATGATAGCACTGAAGCCCAAAATTCTACAGGGGAAAAGAAAGAGAGAAAAGAGGCACAGACTGGTTTAAGTTCAAATGAGGTAACCTTCAATGATAGCTCTGAAGTGCTGAAATCTGTGGTTAAATTGAAAAAGAGAAAGAATGCTAGTCCAGAGGCGGGGATAGGTTTTAGCTCTGAATCAATAAGTCATTCTGAACATGGCAAAGCCGGGCTGAATAAAAGGATGAACATGGATGAAACTAACATTGTAGTGCCTGCCAATGTGGATACTCAAGTTATAAATGCTATAGAAGATGTGCATGAAAGCATTAATAGCAAAGATGGAGCTACTGGAGAGAGTGTGGTTCTGTTCCCTAATAATGTTGATTCTTTGCAACCTACTGATGGTAGAAAAAGGATTAACAAAGGCAAGACGGTGCACAAAGGAAAAAAAACTGAAGAGTCTGCCCTTAATGTTTCAGAGGGTTGTCAAGAAGGCAAATCTGGTAGGAAGAAGAAGAAGAGCAAACTTGCCAACCCTGTATCTGTAGTTAATTGGAGTAATGACATCGCCCACAGCTTGGAGACAAACAAAGATGTGCAGCAGAGGAAGGATGGCGAATATTCTTGCAGTTACCCTGGAGCTCTTCTCTTAACTTTTTCCCCAGGAGTTTCTATGCCCTCCCAAAATGAACTTATTTCCACATTCTGCAAGTATGGTGTTGTAATAGAATCAGAAACAGAGTTACTGAAAGAAACTAACGGTGCTCGAATTGTGTTTGCCAAAAGCACTGATGCAGAGAAAGCCTTCAGTAGCTCAGACAAGAATGGTGTCTTTGCACCTCCTTATACTAGTTATCGTCTTCATTATCTTCCTCCAATTGTATGTTCTCATCCGATCCCTCCACCTCCAAATGCATGTTCTCCTCATCCGATCCCGCCACTTCCTTACATAAGAGATAGTCTAGAAAGGATGATATCTACACTGATTTGTTCATCAGAGAAGGAAGCTGGGCCATCAGATATGATGAAGCCTGATGCAAGGGAAAATCTTGTAGGGGACATGGAGGGTCTCCTGAAGAAAGTTAAAACCTTGATAAATGGGGCTGCTTCTGGTACCTAACTCAACAAGTTTCTCTAACCTGTTTTAGCTTTAGCATCAGTAATTAATCGATGTTGTGTTTATCACCACCTGCTTTATTTTGGCTGTTGAAAGTTGACTTATCAAGTGTAAGTGGTGGATCTGTTGTATCACCTGCTTTGTTAGATTACTGAATGTAAGACTTATGATGTTATCATGGTCCTTTTGTAGGCTGTTAAACATTTACATGACAACTTTGTTCCAGCTTAGTCTAGATTGTGCACGACCCAATCCTTTTACTCAGTCAGCTGGAAACTGGACATGCGGGCACTTACGTTAAGCTCTCCACATGTGGTTGTTTGACATTTTTGGTATTACAATCTTGGTTGGATACCAATAGATGTTAGATTCTGATGGCAGTCAACAGATGCTTGATTCTGCTTCTTTTGTAAAAGAAGTTAAGATGGTGATACAAAGGTTAAGTTTTTCCCCCTCCTTTTTCATGTTAGTGAAGTAACTTGAGAGATCATATTAATCAATTTCAAGATTATTGTGGAAGCCTATTGGACGTTGATAAACTAGTAGATGTGATACTTAGATTAAATGAGTATATGCATTTTGTTTAGAGAAATAATACACTACATGAAAACACAACATGATACACTATTCTGCATGGATGTGGGATCCACTGCATAGACATGTGATCCATGTCTATAGTGTGTTATGTTGTATTTTCATGTTGTGTTTTCATATAGTGTATCATTGCTCTTTTGTTTACTTGGTTATTCTGTTATATTCACTATATGCTAGTTCGTTAAGTGGGCAACGGAACAAATAGTTTTTTTCTTTTGCATAAAGGTGGAATCCGCTTAGCACCTTAGTCAGTCTCACATGGTTGGTCCAGAACAAATAGTCAATATTAAGGAAATGGGTCATCTAATAAGGGTGATCATCTTAACTCCATACAGTTTGACAATGTTACATTAAACGACTCGAGGCCTTTCTTTTCCTGGCCCGGATTAGTCTTTTGACAGTTTCTCCTCTTTGTTAAACTTTCTCATCTCCATGCAATCAAGGATTTTTCCTGGTTAAACTGCATTCTAAATATGAAAATTACCTCAGGTTGGTGAGATAAATGCTCGTGTTACTCGGGCAGGCGTCTCAATTTATTGCTTCTTTTAGATTGACGGCTGATTCATTTCATCTTTGCCTTTCCGCATTTGTCATTAAATGATTTTAGAAATGAATCCATCTGCCTTTCCGCAGTTGTCAAGTTAGAGTTGCCTTCTCCATTACCTTTAAAGCTCCCCCTTCACTTGAGCCTTCAACTTTCTTCCACTCCTTTGAATTCTTCTCCTTTACCGCCTTCTTCTTTGAGCATTTGGTGTGCTAATGACCTCTCTCCTTGCTTGTGAAGCAAACACCTGGATTAGCAGAATAATTCAATTCATCAAGTTTATCTACCTTCTTTAATTCTTTCTTGATGAGTGGATATTTGTTCTTGTAGTCCCCCTTTGATTGCACCCAAAGCACACAATGTGCTCGTTCTTGATCTAGTTTAAAGTACTTGAAGACTGAGCTTCCAAAACTTCTTCAAATGTCTTGGAGTACTCATCTTCATTTCTTGAAGAGTGAAATGACTTTCCACTTGATCCATTCAATGAAGAAGTTCTAGTGTCCTTATTGACTTCCTTGATGCTTGGACTTTGAAATTCTACCTCCTCTTCATCTTGTGTAGATTTAGGACTTTGAAATTCTATCTCTTTTTCACCTTGTGGAGATTTAGATTTTTCTTCAGTTCCCTATGCTTTCTCTTCACTTGACTCATGGACTTGAGCTTCTTATTCTCGGACTCCTTTCTCTTTCTTGGGATCCTAGTGAAGAAGTTTAAGTGTGTAGGTGTAAGAAATTTAACAAGTACATGAGATAAGTCCAAATGAATTAGGAGGATCGATGAGGAGATGTCTAACTAGATTAGATGGACCACGTATTTGGCAAAATATTAACTTCAAATGGATTAAATGGATGTTTATCAAAGATAAAAGGTCTTGGTAAGTTGAAGATGATGAAATATCAAGTAAATGTAAGAAATCTTAGAGATGACCTTTTGGCAAAGAAGGCTATAAGGAAATGTCTCTTGATTTGGGACAAGGACAATCTTTTACAACCTAAGTGATTGATTTAAACCAAGAAATCAATAGGTGTTTCAAAATCACAGGCACAACAGGTAGTTGATTGATGTCAACTGAACAATAATAAATTACTTTACAACATTTAACTTTTGAATCATAATCTTGGTAGAATAACAATAAATTAGTTCCTCATTACTATTGAATTTCAAAATATAAATTTTTATTTAAGGAAATCATAAGACTAAGTTAATCACAGAGGGAGCTTGTTCATTACCTATTGAGCTCTGATTAGTCAAAGTTGGCCGACTAGATGGTTTAGTGGTCGACCAAAAGACAATCAACGACCAATGAATGGATAAAAGTTACTTGGAGTTAGTCGACAACATGAACAATAATGGTCAACTCGAAATAAGCTCAGTCAACAGCTGAAGTGGCCATGGGAAACAATCTTACACATAGTTATACATACAATAAGTTCCTCATTTTTTTAGTTTTTTATAAAGAAAATTACAAACTAGTTATTTTTTCCACTCATGAAATTACAATTCTCCATCTTACTCATACAATATTGTTAAAAAAAAAATTCAAAATTTGTACAATTGAGTTGGTTCCCCTTTAATACTAATTATCTACCCATAGACGCCCTTTATTTTTATTATCGCTAAAAGATACTCTCAATTTGAAAAATATCAAAATAATGCCCTATCTTATTTTATCTTAAAAATACCTTTATTAATAAGTTTAGCTAAATTTTTTATAATGTAAAATAAAATTGCTCTTATTTCATCAAAATTATTATACATGAAATATTATTATTCAAAATATTTTTTCAACTTGATTAAAATTACTCTAATTTAATAAAAATCATTTCAATTTGATTTTGACCAAACTTATTTACTATAAGTAATTTTGGTCAAATTGCTCTATATTATAGTTATAGTTGTTTGGATTAAAACTACTATATGTTATAACAATTTTAAATAAAGTTAGTGTAACAATATTATTATCAGTATTAAAATAAAAATATTTTTAAGATAAAAATAAAATAAGGTGTTGTATTGATAATTTTTTCAAATTGAGGGTGTAGTTTTGATGATGAGAAGGATAAGAGGGGCCTTTTGAATTATTATTTTTTAAAAAGGAAAAACTCCGAGCCAGAATTGGGTCCCTCGACTACTTGGACGGCCAGGATTAGTCTAGCTTCTGGTTCCCTGTCACATACGGATCCATCCGTTTCGCCGTTGCTCGATCAAATTCGGGCTTTGTAAAGCAAACTCATGGACGCGTCACGCCGACGACCTGAAACGGCTGCGCCGCCTCTTCTCTGGCTCTCGTGCCGCGCCCTTCCTCCGAAGCGAAGCTCAACGATCTACTCTGATCTGCCGTCCTCCCACTCCCAATGAGAAAGTTCCCACCCTTCCTCGTCTTCTCCATCGTTCTCTGCTTTCAGTAAGCCTACTCAAACTTGAACTACCGTAAACGTCGAGAAACAAATCGAGCGTGACAAGGTCAATTGTAAAAGTCCATTTCCATTATGATCTTTATTGCTGCATTGGATGAACTTAAAATAATTTCTGATGTGTTGAATTTCTGATTTCATAAAGATTTCATTTTTTTTTATCTTGCTCTACATAGAATAAGCAGTTTATTAGTACGAGGGAGTTACTAGGAGTACTCTTTCTGGTCTGGTTCATTGCGAGTATTGGTGGTGATGGAGCTACTTGTAGTACTCTTAAGGATGCTATACGAAGGGATCTCCTATATCATTGCGCCAATTATCTAAGTGTTATATAGTGCTGGTTGGGCTAGCTATCCTATAAATAGTAGATCTACATCAAAATATTATATCTTTTCATCTAATGTTGGCGGACATAGTTTTCATTTTTCATCTTTGTTGAAAACAGTCCGGAGCCCATTCAACTCCAAGCTGACTTGCTAGTTGATATTTGAAAGGAAACTTCATTTTAACATAATCACTCCCATACAGTTGGGCATAGAAGACAGGTGGTGACTCCTCTATACTGAGTCATGGAGCACCCTGCACATTCCTAGTGTCCTGTTCGACACTGAGGTACAAGTTGTGACTCTAAACAAACAATCTGGATGCCCATACTTGGCTATCAGTCTTAGAGGTAGGGATTGAGGATTTGATAACCAACTAGTTCTAATGGTTACTTTCTAACATAGAAAGGGATATATGTTTGGATGTTTGTCATTGTTTTAGGTTTTAAGCTTATTTATGCAGGGAGCTCTTCCATCAATATTACTCTTATTTACCTAGTTGTGGATTTTTTGTTTGTTTGGGATTTTGATGCCCCTTCTACTTCATTGTATTGTTACATCTAAAATCTTCCATTCTTTTTGCAAAATAAGAAAGAAGGTAAAACAAATATTAGTAATTAAAGTATTAGACTGTTGTTTATGTAATTATTACTATTATTTGCTTTACCTTCTTTCTTATAGTTCTTTTTTTTTCCTTGTTAACAGAGGTCATTGTTTTTCAATTCTGATGAGATATTGTGTCAAGAACTATTGTAGTATTTCTTAATCTAATTGATCTTTGTGTATAACTATCTTTTATTATATAGCTTGTTGGTGTCTGTATCAATATGCAACTTGCATTTTTTGAGTAATTTTAGGTCCTCCAGCTTCATGGCTTTAAAAAGGGAGAGAACTTTGGCGATGATAAAACCAGATGGAATTGACGGGAACTTCACAGACAGGATCAAACAGGTAATTTTGGAAAATGGATTCATCATTGTCCAAGAGTTGATGGTCCAACTTGTTGTGGAAAATGCAACAACTTTCTACTCCGAACATTCAGCAAAGAGCTTCTTTCCAAATCTTGTCGAGTATATGACAAGGTATTTAATTGTAAAGAATTTGAGCCACTGTATGTTGCCTATAGGAATTGAAACTTTTTCTCCTCTTTTTGTTCCACGATTCTTAATTGTTTTCATTGAATAAACTATTTATTCCGAAAGGAACATAATGCTGCATTTTTCGTTTCTTATTTTAAGTTGTTAAGCATGCATTTCAAACATAAAAGCTTCTACCTGAGAGATTGATGGATGCAGTTTGGAACATTCTCAGTTCTGAAAGCACTTTAAGTCCTGAGCTTTAACCACTTAGAATTGCTTTAACCACTTATTACACTGACCATTTCTGCAAAAATGGAGTTTGAGTCATGTTCCTTTGTTGATGATTTGAAATGCAATTTCTGTTCTAATTTCTCATCTTTCCCTCTACTATTTTAGTTTGTCACTTCTTATCTTCCAATCTTTGTGAATTGTTGTTTTTATTCAGTTTCTTAGTAGGTTTTGTTAGTTCACTTAAGCCACATACATATTTAATTCCCAGGCATCGGTTTTTCCTATTTATGATTAAATTTTTCTTTCCTAGTTGCATCTATTTCCTCCCATATTAAATTAATTATTGATTGGGATATATAGTAACCAACACAGTGCCTTCTGTAAGTCGAAGTACTGCCTCTAGTTCTTGCTTATACATGAGTAGATCCTTCTGATTACTTTATATAAATAATTTACTATCACTGACTTGTCCTTATTGTGCTCATGTGCTGTTTCTCATGGCTTCAAATTTCCTTTTAATTTTTTTCAGCCAGGGTCGTTTGATTCTCTAAAGATGTTTGAACACTAGCAATCCAGTTTTCCATCTGTGCTTGAACCTAAATATATTATGGTTATCATTTTGCCAATATTTCACTGCATAATTTGATATTAATCTTTAGTGGTCCGGTGCTTGCTATGGTAATTGAGAAGACTAATGGTATCTCAGAATGGCGTGCTCTGATTGGTCCAACAGATGCAGGCAAAGCTAGAGTTACCCACCCCCACAGGTAGATTATTCTTAAAACTAAACTTCAGCTTCAAAAGCAAATGATCATGTCAACTTATAATGATAGGTATTTATTGTGAACTAGATTAGCTTTTTGGATATTTGATGAGCTGTGAGCAAATGAAAAGTTACCCCAACTTCCTATCATCATCTTCTCTTTACCCCAACTTCCTATCATCATCTTCTCTCTTGATCACCTACTAGTAATCCCCTATTACCCGATTCTTTAATTTATCTGCCGGAAGAATGGCTGAGAAAAGTATTGTTCTCCACTTCCTATTGCCTTGTTATTAATCACTTCCATGCACTTTTTGTTGGGTGATAGATTTATTAGGTTTTTATTTAGTACATGGTAGGATAGATTAGTTAGTTTTAACAAAACGTAATGTATTTGTTAAAAGTCACAAAATATGTGATGAATTAGTTATTTTTAAAAGTATAGGATAAATTTGTTAAAAGTGACATATCTAAACATTAACCCTATAAAAATATAATAAATTTATCACAGATTCTGTTAAGAATCCATACAGTCATGAAATGTCAACATGCTAATCATCTTTTTATCTACATCATTTGCCATGTCAAATTCTAATTAGCTAGTATTCTTAAATAAAATTTGTTATGTTTTTAAATAGTATTTGATAGATTCATTATTTTTTAAAGTAAATGTGAATTTGTTAGAAGTTGTACAGTATTTATCCAATTTGATTTACTATCTAATCGGACAATAGTTACAATTCTATTATGGGTTACAAACTAAAAATAATTCCTAACTTATGAAATATAATGGAAATTCATATCCAATATTATAGTTAAGTTTCAGAGGATTGTTGTCTTACTTCAGTTCAATTTTCAGCATTAGGGCCATGTGCGGATCAAGTACTCAGAGAAATTGTGTTCATGGTTCAGATTCGTCTTTAGCTGCTGCAAGAGAAATTTTATTTTTCTTCGGAGATATCTCAGCTGGTTTGTTCTTCTTAATACTGGCTAATTGTGCATATGTTTCATTTTCCTTACAGAAATGTATTGATTCTCCATCTTTTTTTTTTAAAAAAAAATCCCACATACTAATTGGTACCTTCAATTCGGATTCACTGACATTCTTAAATAATGATATTCATAATGATATTCTGAATTCTCTTCTGGATGCAGGTGCTGTTGCTGTTGAGCATGATGAACTTTGATATTTTTTTCCCCCCAAGAACAAATTGCTTAACCTATTGAAGGCTGTTAGAGTGGCAAGCCAACAAGTGAAGTGGATGATAATAGATTATTCAGAGTTATTTTGTTCAGAAAGGAAAGAAGGGAAAAAGACATTTTATTGTTGTTGTTATTATTATTACTTTGTTTTCATTTACTAGACTCATAACTCAGATTGTAGCAGTTCCTACAATCCAGGAAATCTGTGATAATATTTCCAGGGATTTCTCTAATATAATTGAAAATACACTGGATGTTTTCTTTGATTTCTGATTGGGGTTGGATAATTAGTCTGGAGGATTGAGTAGCATTTCAAAAGGAAAGAGTTTCAGCGTAGGTTGCCGAGGCGGATATGAATTGAATTAAGTTGTGGATAGAGTCGCCCAAAGTCATCAATGCCAGGTAGGTTATTGATAACATTGTTGCAAATTACCACTCGTCAAAAGTTACATCTCTCAAAATTTAGGATTTAATATTAATATTGTCACATCTACAAAATCACTATAACTGCATAGAAAATTATTACTGTTATAACTATGTAACAATTATGAGTTTTATAACTGTTACAATACAAAATATATTAAATTTTAAAATTTGAAAGATTATAATTTTTAACTCGAATTGAATTGCAAAATATCATAATATATTAATTATATGACATGATTCGTATTAAAACGTCGGTTAAAGTCTTTTTAACTGTGTTTTGTCCAATTCTTTTTCATGCAGTTTCATGATGTGTAACAATATAATTATTATAATTGTATATTAGTTATGACTTGGTAACTACTATGTGTGCCAATTAACCGTTATGATTTCATAGTTATTATAATTGTATATCAGTTAAGACTGTATGCGTCCAATTAATAGATGAATAATATTAGAAGATAATTATGGACTTCTTTTTAATAAAATATTAATATAAAATGCATGATTGATTCGATAAAAGAAATAAATTTTTGACTTTTGTCCTTAATTGCCTCTGGGTTGCATAGTTGCATTCGACTCGTGAATCCAGATGATGACAAAATTTATACGCCCATGCAGCAACCGCTCCATGCTTTATTGTCTGCTGCATGGATTCTGTCTGCTAAAGCAACCAAAACGTGCTGCATGTTTTAATCCCTTCATTTCAAAAAAATTCCACGTGATTCTCGACTCCCTCTCCGATCTCTCCACTGTGCTCTGCTTCTCCTCTTCGTCAGCCACAGGGTTGTCATTAATCAGCCTTGAACCCTGCTACTGCTGATGGAGTCTGGAACCGAAATGATCGAGTCACGCATTAGCGGAGAGATGGTGGATCAGAGGACGACGGTGAGTAACAAGGGACAGAAGTCCAAATTCTCTAAGACATGCAGCTTGTTGAGCCAGTACATGAAGGAGATGGGCAGCCTCCGCGGTCTCGCCCTTCACATGGCTCCATTATTAGGTCAGATTTCTTCTTCTTCTTCTTCTTCGTCAGATTTATGACTCGAACAACGCAGATTAGTTATTAAGCATGTTGCATTTTTAGATAAATCTTTGGCACCCACAACGACCATGAACCTGCTTCCTGGAGTCGTCGGTGCGTCTCGAGAAGACCAAACTGAGAACCATCAAAAAAGAGAGCCCCCGAAATCGACGGATCTCTTTCGCCATAACTACGGTTTTGATTCAGAAATCAAGTGAGATTTGTGCCTCGAGCATTTCATATATATGATGGCCGTTGAAAAAGGTTAAGGTGATCCAATTAAGTTTATTTTACTGTTATAGGCTGATGCTGAAGGGGCAGCTGACCATCTTCTATGGTGGCAAAGTACTGGTTTTTGACGATTACCCACAAGACAAAGCCAAGAACTTGATGCATATGGCAAGCAAAGAGAGTAATATTGCAGCTCAACACTTTTGTTTCTCCGCTGCTGATTGTCATCCCAAGCTCGACTCAACTTCTCTACCGGTTTCCTCCCCTGCTCCGGTGGCGGCGACGCCCCAAGTTAGCCTGTCAAAGGCCATTGAATCGGGTAATTATTCAAGCTTGGAATCATTCAGATATTGGTTCATCATTCATGAATCAGCAAATCTGAAGGTTTTGAAATTAAAATGAAGAATACCCAATGATATATAAATTTTTTGATCATGGGTTGCAGACATGCCCATAGCCAGAAGTAACTCCCTGCATAGATTCTTAGAGAAGAGGAAGTACAGGTGTGTATGCTGTTTGCTGACAAACCTCGTGCATGCTTAGTCTTTGCTCATCATAAATCCGTTTTTTCTCCCTCTTGCAGGATCTGCACTAAGGCACCCTATCAAGTCCGTGGATCTCCTGCACCAGCCATTGAGGCTGAGCCTGAATCCAGCGAATCCAGGCTCAACCTTGGCACACAGGATGAAGCCACCTCAGCGTCAATAGCAGGCATTAATTAGGATGAGCTTATATACAGTAATGCTAAGTTCGGAAACATGCATGCTTTATTTCTCTGTGTTTATTGGTCTTGTATTCTACCTATTACACTTTGATTAGTTAAAGCTAGCTGTTATTAATAATGGCTCCTACGGCCAGAGTACTGCACCCTTCTTGTTATTCGTCTGTGGAGTGGAGTCTATTCTCAGCCCACATTGCATCTTTCTACAGGCAAATATATAGGAGGTGTTTGGTTTTAAGTTGTATTTTTTCAACGGAAAGTTGGGGTTGAAAATATGTAAATGTACAGTTGGAGTTGAGAAAATGTAAATGTAAATGAAGTGTTTGGTGAATATGAGGTTGAGTTGTATTTTAAATGTCCATTTACTTATTTATCTTTACTAAGAAAATTAAGAAATCCTTATATATTTTTCACAATGGTAGATATGTAATTTGAACTTTCAAGTTGTATTTTTCACAAGGACCTCCCTAGGTCCTTTTTGCCAACCTCCAATTTCCAATTACCACAACCTCATATGTACATTCACCATCTAAACCCAAACATCTATCATCTGTCAATTGCACAAATTTTGAGAACTCAACGGAACATTTACATCTAGGAAATCTTAAATCAAACACCCCCATAGTCTCACTGTATTTTCCAGGGAGTTTCATTCAGTTGCAGCCTCTTAGGACATGCATGGAAGATGTGGATGAGAGAGGCTACTATTGTTTCTCTTGATATATGTAACCTATATTTTTGTAAGAACTTCTTGACGGAATGTTCTTAATTATTTCTCATTGACGTGATAATGGGATTATATATCAAGGTTGATTCAACTTGTAGATAATACATTTATTTTCTTCAAGAAGATATGAACGTGATTAGCCTTTTTTCTTTTAATGGGGGACAGAAACAATATATTGCCCATGAACAAGTTAATATACTTAATACAACATGAATAATAGTGTGTCTGTCTAATTCAAATAGAAAATTTAAAAAAAAATGTTTGGCAAGGTACTTAATCGATCCACTCATCCATCGAGACCTACAGCTACTCGATTCTTTTCTTGCATTTGGCTCTATGTGAAATTACTTTTTTAACAAAGCATAGAGAAGCTCAAATGCAAAGGAATTTATAGAATGATTGCGTTTGCAGCAAAACCTAGTTGATGAGACAACGTACAAATAATATTCTACTTCAGTGTAAAGACAAGCTCTTCAGGTGGTTACCTAACTTGCAAGATACTCTTCATAGATCATGTTTTCCACAAGGGGTTTTAATAAAATCATATGCTTGCTCTGTTAAATCCTATGTTCCTCATCAAACTGATCATGCAATTTAAGCATCATGTGATCCATCTAAACATTAATTTAACTGAAAGCGGAGTTTCAATTTAAGCGATCGATATGAGGTCTCTGTCGATCGGTTAACACCAATTTGATGTAAGTGAGTTGATGAGGTATAAATCTATGCTATAGCTTTGGCAAAGCTTAGCTGAGTGACTAATCCACATAGTGCAGTCAACAATCCACACATATTCTACTTTCTCCAAATCTTCATTGTATTCTTAGTCACTTATAGAAGAATAGGAGAGAAGAATATGACTGTCTTCGTCCTAACTCCTATAGAAGATCAAGCTCTGTTGCTTCTTGACTTCTTCCCGTTTCAGGTTGCTCTTGCAACATTAAGGGATGATGACAAATCTCGATTAATATCAGGATTACAACTTTCGCATTTCTTTCATCTGTTTTTTTTGCAAATTGATATATATCAATAACAAGATCCTGTGATTACAATTGTTGCCTATCCAATACAATGACTACACCCTTTGCATATACAATAACAAAAAACTGATGATCATCAATGCTAAGATCATCACTGTAATATACAAGAGAACCATATAAGCTTGGAATTTCACCCCATAAACTAAGCTTTTACTTCAGTACCTCTGCTGTTGAATGATGGGAAAGAAATTAAAGAACCTGGCACAGCAAAGAAAAAACAAGATTAATATACAATCAAATCAGGTTTCCAAAGTCAACAAACTAAGCTGCAAAGAGTGATCATACTTGAAGGTGATTTTTTGCGAAAGCATAATATAATTAACTTCCAAAGCTCCAACAAGGGGATGGGATTTAAAGACCATATGATCCAGTTCGATGGAAGAATCAATATATAGCTTTGGAATTGCGTATATAGTCATGTTATCTTATATTCTATCTATCCCTGAATTGCACTTGTTTTAATAGTGTCAAGTATTTTGTTTGCCATTTGGTCTCTAAATTCAGCGATAGCGATTCCATGAAGAAAAAAAATGAAAGTATCAGGAGCAAAAGGAATACCTTGTTCAGGGAAGATCCTGTCGTCGTGCAACGCAACATTATAACAGGGCGCGTAGAGCTTCCTCGATTTTGTCAGCTCACCTAATGATTGTTTTCCCTTGTCAGAAACATTTTCTGCATCATCACCGCCTTCGGACGATATTGAAGTAGATAACGAATCAGTCATTCTCTTATCAGTGGTTTTGTTTTTGCTGCCAAATTTTAACAATTTCTTGAACATATTTGCAACATCCTTCATTGGTCGATCAGAATCTGTAGCAAAGTTGGGTTTTTCAACACTTCCCCATTTCTTCCTTACTCGAGCAGCATCAGCTTCCCGCATTAGGTGAAGGTGGTAGGCATTGCTGGTAGATGGATTGCCTCTTGGTGATGCTGCTGAGGCGTCCATATCGGATGCTTCATGCGCATTAGTTTTTGATATTTCTGCGGCGTTGGAAGTAAAACCAGATGACACGCCACGTTCATCTACAGATTTAACATCACCAATCTCTGCTGATCCTTGGCCAGATGGTTTTTCTTCTATATGTTTGTCTCGTGGTCGTGGTCTTTCAATTTCTACATCAGTGCTTTGAGCCATCTCAAAAGAACCATGTTGCTCATTCTCCAACTCTTCTCCCTCCTCTCTTTTCTTCCAGTTCTCTGAAGCTTTGGAAGCTCTCAATTTGACAATAGAAGCGCCAACACCAGGACCTATGCCATTGCCTCGCCTGAGGAATGGTTTGGGCTCACTCCTAGCTTGCATCGTTTTGGAGACATTGCTCGTGCATTGGTCCTCTTGAAAGCTTGAAATTGGAAGGCTGCGACTGTCAGAATTTACTGGTGCTAGTTCTTTCACCTCGAAGAAACTCACTGAGCTGCTGTTTCTCATGTGACGAAACCTCGACTGCTTTTGATCCTTTAAAGCATCCATACCTGCAGCGCTGCTCTTGCTTCGATCAAATGCCCTAGAGTCTAATTGAGAGGTCACTTTTCTAACTGTTTCCAGAGGCTTCATGTTTTCCTTCCTCAAGTAAGATGATTCAACAGACCTTTGCATCGAAGAATGCTCAGAATTGTTCTTTTGTTTTGCAAGTCTAGAGCTAGTTTTGGAATGTTGAAAAGGATGCGTTGTTGAGGAATGCAGACTCTTGCTAGAGTTGATAGACAGTCCTTTCCTTGAGCCATAGCTTTTAGAAGAATCATCTACAGGAAGGGAAACCTCCTCAAAATTCTGAGCGTGACGAAGAAAATTGTCCACAGGATGCTGAAATATTCAAACCAATGTGAGCGTGGAGTTCAATTGAATTTGAGACAGATAAAGATGTAACAAAATGATTTTAAAGAGTTCAGGCTTGTGCAATTTCATAATTTCCTACAAATTTAACTCGTATGACAGATTACAACACAATCAGATATAAAATCGAAGTCTTGTGATGTCGTAAAATGCAAGTACCTTTTCTCTCAATTCTAATCCAGAACCAATACTAAAAGACCTCTGCTTCCTCGGGCAGCGAGGACCAGTAGGAGCTGAATTGCTCCTATCAGCAAGATATCCAAACTGAATCTTCATCTCTGCCTTAGTATCCTCCAGCATATCCTCCATCGCCTCCATCGCGTCTTTCTTCCGATCCCATTCAGTTGATTCCCACTGTTGCATCAGCTTCTCATCCCGCATCTGCTCGTATCTCTCATAAAGCCATCCTCTTGGGCACTCCGAAAGACTCTGCTTCATGTTGTGCTGCAGATTATGCACCATATCGAGAAGCAAATCGCCGTCGTATTCCACCAAACCTTCGGCGGAAGACCGAACTAGCATTTCGTCGGCCACCTCGACCGCATGGTCCGGTCGCGCTTCCGCGACTAGGTTTTTCTTCCAATACTGTAACTTTCTAGCGGCGAGCAGCCTCTCGAGCTCGCGGGCCTCGGTCGGCAGCTCATGCATGGAATCCTGGTCGATCCTGGAAACCCGCGTAGGCCCGGAGCGCGAGGAGGGGAATTGGATCATGGAGGAGGTACGGCGATGCGACTTCATGGTTCCGCCGATGTCCATCTGGGTGTAAGATTACTATGCCGCGGCGGCTGAGCGGAAGGAGCATATAAGAGATGGACGGCGTGAGGAGGACGCAGGTGTTCGGTGGCGGAATGGGATGGGATCCGACATTGATTTGGTCTTTTCCACATTGGCGCCGCCGTGTCGACCCGGTAAGCCCGAAATAGTACACTGGTATTTTATTTCATGGGGACGACATTTTTATGTTTTAACAAAATAGTCCAAGAGAATTTTCCAAAATAAAAATTTAAAAAAAACAGGGATGATATAGAAAATGTTCATTAGTCAAAATTTCCATTAAATTCAAAAATAAATAAGATGAGTAGAATTTGAAATTTAATAAGGTTGATTGTTTCATAGATAGATTTTTAAGTATATAAAGATATATAACGAATAAGAGAAAAAAAATCATCTATCTTTGAAATTAATCAAAAGAAATCTAAAATCTAGACTATAAAAAAAATAAAAAATGATATATGAAAACACAATATAAAAATACAATAGAACACACTACACTGTATGGATATGAGATTCACTGTATCGATGTGGGATCCAAATCTATAATGTATCATGTTGTATTTTTTTATTGTATTTTCATGTAATATATCGTTGCTAAAAAAAATTAACACAAATGGGAGGCTAATGGAGCTTAAAAATTGTAGCGAAACTGCCTATCCAAGTCAACTGTGGAACACAGTAGTTTTAACACTGGAATAAATTGAAACGTCAATTTGATTGTATCAGTGGAAAAAGTCAACTTTTAAACAAATTTCATAAAAAATTAATAGTGCACTAAAGTTAGAAGCATCCGTTCAACCGGTGATCGTATTAAAGAATTATTGATCTGAGCAACAAATAAAACACGCCTCGGTTGACCAAGTCCGTTCGTCTTTTCTAAAAAAAAAACAATCATTTTCACTCGTGACGATCGTGATGATTTTAGTTTGACCAATTAAAAGTCAAAAGCCAATATGTAGGAATATGGCCTTTTAAGCATGTGGTCAAAGTCAATATCCAGAAAAAAATTTAAAAAAGAAAGAAAGAAAGAATCCATACTTTGTCTAATTGTTGCTTGAAGCCTTGAATTATATAACGAACTATTTCTTCTAAACAAATTTCTCCATGATCCTAATTTTAAGTTGCGAAAATTTTAATCAATTCTATCCTGTCGGTAAATCTATTTTTTAAAAAAGTTATGAGGTAGTTAATATTTGAAAAGCATCCCTACATTGAATTAGTTGAGGATGTTTTACAAATAAGCTTTGTATGTGTGCCTAAAAAAATGATAAATTTCAGTTAATCTCATTGACTATCTCTAAGGGTGATCGATCCGGTCCTACGGAAGTTTTCCATCGGTCATCATGGTAAATCAGGAAGTGTATGCAGCCCAGACGTCCAACATCCTTTGATTACGCTCCCTATTTGGAAGAAAATTTCTGTAAATACGCCATAGTTAAAGATCAAATCGTAGGTACTTGGGTGACAACTTAGATGTCTTACCGTAGCACTATTGCCTCGGGGACGATGATGTGTGCCTAAGTGAATACACAAGGTAGTTACATAGACATGTTCAATAATTTGATTGTTATTGAATTCATAATAATAAGTTCTTGAGACATAATTGAGTTGATTATAATTAAGTAAATTTATAAAAAAAAAATAAGGATTTGAATTTCGATACAACTGAAGAATATCTTCTTCCACAAGGATAGATTTCACTTTTTTTTTTTAGGAGAATTCACAATAATAAGGTGTTGAGTTTTACTCTTATTTCTTTGTCATACGCTTGGAAGGCCGACCGCTGATGCTCCGCCGCGGCATCAACTTCAAGTCATGTTCGCGCTCTCGATTATAAGCACCCACCTTCGCTGTATACTCGTCGGAATCCCTCTCCTTCCCGCCTTCCAGCCTCAAGAGACGGCGCCCAAGTTGCACATCCCATGTCAACTCTCCGGCCGTCTGCTCGCCGACTCGCTCTTCTCGTGCAGACTGCGCCTTCACCTCTTCGCCAATTTCACCCTCATCTCGTCGAAGCCTTCTCAGACTCCAATGTTTTTCTCTCAACCATCTTCGTCCACGCGCGCCTTCTCAAAACATCGCTTCTTGGCGTCGTACAGGCCAATCATCTAATTGGCCTCTATGCTAACTTCGGTCAGCTAATCGACGCCCATCGACTATTCGACGAATTGCTCGATCGAAACATCGTTTCCTTCAACATGCTCATGGCAGGTTACTTGCACGCTGGATTCCCTGAGCAAGCCCTCTCAGTGTTCAAAAGGATGGTCTTCACCGAGGTGCATCTCCATCCGAATCAGTACATCTTCGCGACGGTCCTTGCTTCTTGTGCTAACATCTCAGCCCTCGACGAGGGTCGGCAATGCCATTCCTACGTCTTGAGAACTGGGTTGACTTCATACTCCTATGTCCGTAATTCACTTCTTCACATGTATGCCAAATGTTCAGACATGCAAGGTGCACTCGGTGTCTTCGAGAGTAGGTCAGATTTCGACATTTTCTCTTTCAATTCTATGATCAATGGGTTCTTGACTAATGGGCAGCTAAGTGGAGCGAAAGATATATTGAGTCTAATGGTGGAGGAGGTTGGCCAGTGGGATCATGTCTCCTATGTCGCTGGTCTTGGCCTTTGTGCTGATTCAGTGTACTTGAACTTGGGGGAGCAGTTTCATGGTCAAGTTTTGAGAAGAGGAATGGACTACAGTGACTTCATTTGCAGTGCGATTGTAGACATGTATGGAAAATGCAAGTCTGTACAGAGTGCTCTGCTTGCTTTCCGTGTGCTGCCAAGCAAGAATGTTGTTTCATGGACAGCGGTAATGTCTGCGTGCATGCAAAATGGTTGCTTCGAAGAAGCCCTCAAGTTATTCATTCATATGATAACTGATGGTGTTCAACCTAATGAGTTGACATATGCTGTTGCGCTGAATTCTTGCGCAGGCTTGTCAGCTTTGAGAAGTGGTGATGCACTAAATGGCCATGTTGAGAAAACAGGATACAAGGCTTATGTGAGTGTTGGCAATGCATTAGTTAACATGTACTCTAAGAGTGGTAGCATTGATGATGCAATCAGAACATTCACATACATGCATCACCGAGATATCATTTCTTGGAATTCAATCATAAACTCTTACTCCCATTTTGGGTATGCTAAGGAAGCGTTGGAAACTTTTCATAATATGCTAGAGATGCCAACTCATGTGACTTTTGTTGGGGTGCTTTCAGCATGTGCACATTTGGGATTAGTAGATCAAGGATTCTATTACCTGAAACTAATGAGGGATTTGGGCATAGTGCCAGAGAAAGAGCATTATACATGCATGGTTGGTCTCCTGTGTCGAGCTGGGCAGTTAGAAGAGGCTGACAGATTCATGAGAAACACAATCACAGAGTGGGACATTGTGGCATGGAGAACTCTTCTCAGTGCTTGTCAGGTAGCCGGGAATCAGAGTCTTGGTTATAAAATTGCTGAGTGGATTCTCCAAAGGGATCCTGGTGATGTAGGGACATACATTTTGCTGTCCAACATGTACTCAAAAGCAAGAAGGTGGGATGGTGTTGCAAAGATCCGTAAGCTTATGAGAAAAAGAAACATCAAGAAAGAACCAGGGATCAGCTGGATACAGGTAGGAAATGAGACCCATGTATTTGTTTCAAAAGATACGAACCACCCGGCAATGAAGCAGATTACTAAGAAAGTAGTCGAACTTATGTCAGAAATAAAGCTGATTGGATATGTTCCAAACATTATCAGTGTACTTCACGATGTCGAGGATGAACAGAAAGAAGAGTATCTTAGGTATCATAGTGAGAAGCTAGCTATTTCCTTTGGACTACTTCACATGCCGGTTGGGGCAACAATCTATGTGATGAAGAACCTTAGGATGTGTGATGATTGTCATTTAGCAGTGAAACTTATTTCCAAGGTGACAAATAGAAGACTAGTTGTTAGAGATGCGAACCGATTCCATTGTTTTGAAAGAGGGTCATGCTCCTGCGATGACTACTGGTAATTGATACAATCGATTTGCTAGATAGAACTATTCTCTTCTAAAATTATTTTCACATATTTATGGATAGGCTTGGTTTTCAGTAGAATTGTTCATGTGATATTATGTCTATAAAAGAAAATGTCTAGCTAGCATCTATATCATATGTATTTGATGCATGTACACGTTGAGTTTGTGAATTTTCTATTTTAGTAATACAGTTAGAATATTCCATTCCCCGGACTCCGCATGACGGGCGCTTCGTGTACCGGGCTGCCCTTTAGTTAGAATATTTCATTCAATATATTTGAATCCAACATGGTGTCAAAGCCAAATGAATTGCCCCACCGCCTGACTTCGCCTTACCCACTTTCATAGAACAGATCGAGCTTAGCCTTAGAGTTAGGGCCGGATTCATGACATTGAATTGCAAACTTTCAACTTAAGACCAATCTTTAAGTTGTTAATGTTGGTAGATAATTGAACCTGTGTTTTAATCATGATTCAAATTAAGAATATCTTATGTACATAAAAATAAGAAATTTATGTTGACTCCACGTAATTGATACGATCGACTCTAATAATTTATGAAAAGATAAATCGAAAAACTGTATATAAGCCAACATCATCATACATAAAAAAAAATGATAAATCCCAATCAGTCTCATAATCCCTGTGGTCGGCCCGGTCCCAATTTCCCACCGACCACCAGGATAAATAGGTAAGCACATACGGCGGCCAATCCAGATGTCCAGCATCCTTTGATTGCGATTTGGAGGAAAAGTCTTAAATACGCCGTAGAGATAAGGCAAGATAACCCGGATGTCCTACCGTTGCACCATTGCCCCGGGGACAAATGATAATCTCAGTCAGTCTCATGGACTCAATCTCTGGGGGTGGCCGGTCCATTACATTGCCCCGGGGACAATTTATAAATCTCAAAGTCTCATGGACTCAATCGAAAAATTATATAGTATTGTAGTGCCTGCATCAAATCTACATTGTTTTTCAAAACATCAATTTGTATAAAAATTTACATTAACCTCCCATTCTTCCTGAGTTTCGGATATCAAACTAAAGTAGCAATGAGCTTAAAAGCTTTATTTATGCCTCCGTGGGCATAACCCTCGAGTGGCAAAGTTATTTCATTCATTAAAAGCTTTATTTATTTTTCATATTTTGAGAAGCACTTTTAGAAAATCCTTTTATTTTGAAAAAATCAAACAAACAATGATTGTAAAAATATTTGATAATACATTGACTATTAAACCCTATTACGAAAGTGTTTCTTCAAAAACAAAACAATCCTGCAACAATTAGACAAGCAATTGCTGAAGTTAGAGAAGCATTCATCCTCAAGATGAAAATGCTGGGCTTAATCAGGTAAAATGATAGAGTTTACAGAACCCCACGAGGAAGACAAGGATGCATCATCTTCGCAAGGCAAAACGCCTGCAACATATTTATACAAAAGTTGTGCATCATTTCTTTTTCTGCGTGATACGAAAATGCAAAATTTCTGCTTGCCATTACTGAGAGCTCGACTACCACACCTTTACCTGATGCAACAGTTTCTTCCAGGTCACTCGAATCCAACCACTACCGGAGTTTGGTTAGCCTAGAACAGGACTGCCTAGAAGAAGAGTGCTTCAAGGGCAACACCTTTGGCTTCTCAAATGCAGGATGTTCTAGTATCTCTTTTGCTGATGGCCGTTTCAAAGGATCAGGATCCATCATAGCCTGCACAAATTCAGGGAACGCCATCAGTTGATGGCACATCACTATAAACAACAATTTCTTTTGTTAGGAATGAGTCCTGTGCTCCAGAGTAAATGAGTCAATAAATAATTTTTACTTTAGCACACACTATATTGTGGGGCTCAGTAGAAGCTGGCAGACTTTCTTAATGGGATATTTCCACTTGGAAGTAAAATTTATGGTGTATAAGCAAAAAGTAATTTAAACAAATCTAGTTAATACATGATGAGTTAAAAAATTAAACAAAAATCTAGTTAACAAATGATCAGAAGACAGACTAATATTGCTAATATCATTGAAGAAGTTTTCATTCACTTAGCAAATCATTAGCCACAAAGCAAACTTAAATTGCCAATAATTTAAAAAAAATGTATGGTTGTATGAAGGGTGAAGGCATAATCAAGTGACCCTATTAGAAAACTGAAGCATTGAAAAGACCAAGAAGACAGATTCATCTTTCACAATGACATTAACATAAACACTGAAAAGATAATCTCCTGAAAAGTTTATGATAATCTATCCTGAGCTACAAGCTTTACTCGTTAATTTATCATCTGCAGGAAAAGTTTGAAAGGTTGATTCAAAATGAGAATTCAACTTGTTCATATAGAACCTTGGTTAAGTACCTTAAGCACTGTTTGAAACTGAATGGTGTATCCTGGAAGCAAAGGGATTTTGCCCTCTCTAAGGTTGGAGAACTGGGGACCAGAGTCAGGCAAAGGGGAACCCTTCACAAGTTCATAGACAGATGCTCCCAAGGAGAAGATATCCACCTTATCAAGATGCTCATACTTGTCATTTAACATCTCTGGAGGCATGTAACGTGAATCACCTTCTTCAACAAGCAGACTCTTGTCTATGAGTGTTGCACAACCAAAATCACCAAGTTTATAAATGCCCTCTTTAAAATAAATATTCTCGGGTTTGACATCCAGGTGGGCTATTCCTTTTTCATGCATAAAGTGCAGTGCCTTAGCCATCTGTAAAATTAGGAAAACAATTATTGAGTTAGAGTAGTGAATAACTTTATTCACCACAAGGTCTGCGTGCTGACTGGAGTTGAACCTAATAGAATCTTTCATGCACTTAAGGCCTAATGTCATATGTCCATTAGGATAAACCGCTAAAACTCTCTAAAGAACAGATCTTATTTACATGTTTTAAGTTATCCCTCATTGTATGTTGTAGGGCCATACATGAACTATACACACGTAAACCCATGTTTTCTTAAACCATCATAAACCAAGGAACCCCAATCTTGTAATTGTTTCATTTAAAACAAAAGGTGACAGATAAACATTTCAACATAAACTTGTGTACAGGTTCAAGAAACATTTGTATCATATTTTATCACAATAGTTAAGATTGATGATATTTTGGTAGCAATGCAACAAATTTCAAAACTTTTAGCCACACTTGGTCTTGCAACTTCTATTATCAGTTATCACTATCAAGATTAACAGCCAATAAGAAGGGTAGCACTTCTTAGTTCATTCCCATCACTGACATGAATATATTAACAACCTGATCAACTGCTTGTACAGTCAAAAAGTTCCCAATTAAATTAGTTTTGCTTCTACTATGACACCTCAGTCGCTGCTTTCAGTAAATATCTTAATTACATTAAAGAGATTTCTGTCATTATAACATTACTTTAGTTGATTCAAAATGCATGACATGTTATCCGTCATTCTTCACATTAGATTCTAGTATGCACAAAGAGCTTACTCTCAAATAAGACAATCAATTATGTGCTGCAAAAGCAATTTGCCAACTAGTATGGAGTAATAGTCATTACAAGATTTAAAGGACCTGATATATTATTTTGAAGGCTTCTTCACTCTTGATACTCTGACCTTGATTTATGGAAAGACTTCGATCACAGAGTTCCATCTGAATATACAGTCGTTCATTTTCAAACCAAGAAGTGTAATATCCAACTACATTCTCATGTGATCCTAAAATTTAAAAACAGTATATAGTCAACAGTGGGATCAAGAAAAAAAAAAACTGGCTTCTTAGAAATGAGTATACCTAAGGCCGCAAGAGCTTGAACTTCCATCAAAGCACATCTCCTGAACATTATAGTTTAAAAATGCAAATTTAGACAATCTTTTCTGCAAGCAAATAACAAAAACTTAAAGCAAACCTTTCCATGTCATGATGCAATTGCCTGATGCTTTGCTTCACCGCATACAAGCAACCATCTATTCTTTTGAGAACCTTGAACACATGGCTAAAGTTCCCACAACCAATTTGCTGGAGAATAATGTAACACATGTTTAATATAATTTGCAAGCAATAAAGTCTAGGAAGTATTATGAAAAAGAATTAAGAAATCCACCATTATAATGGGGTTGATATGTTTTCATTTCATACCTCAATTTCATGAAAATCAGTGTGATATCGTGAAAGGCCATCTCCACCAATTAAGGAGACTACACAAAATAGCATAGTGAAATTCAAGAAAACAACCTTAACAATTAGCAACAGAATATACATATGCATTGTGCATTCATGACCATATGGAAAATTACAAGCATGTGCCACATGGAATCAAAAAGAAATATATTGCGTAACAGCCTTTGATAAATACTTTATATAAAATACTCAATCATTTATTTTACCAATTAAATCAAAATCCTGTTGATGAGTATCTAAAATACTTATCATTAATGTGTCATGATATGACTAACTTGGGCCGATGAATTATGCTTGCATTTAATGTATATACTAAATAGTATTGAATATAAATCAAACATATAGAAGCAGGATAGTATTGAATATAAGTCAAATATATAGAAGCAGGATAGTATTGGATATAAGTCAAATATATAGAAGCAGGATAGTATTGGATACAAGTCAAACATATAGAAGCAGGTTAATTGCATCTTCTATTTTCATGTCAGAGATAACAGGCCCAATGATATAATGATTTTAGATGCCAACTATAGAAATTATAGATCAATGAAACTCACAACATAGAACAAACATTCTGTTCTTGTGAAAATGAAAATTACAGACATAACTAATAAAAGAAACACCTAGGGATATTGAAATTCAAAACCAGAAACCAAGAGAAGGCGAACCTGTGGATTTAAATCTTCTGTCACCAAAAATATCTAGAACCTTTGATGATGTTTCCTTCATATATGGATTCCTGATGCAGGGTGGTGGTGTGACTCTACTCCGCAAAGCAATTGCTGACTGAGAAACATAACTTCTCTTCTTCTGTTGTCCAGTTTGAACTGATTTGTTATTCATATTTATATCAGAATCACAGTAATTTAACTGAATCTCCACAGTTTGATGGCTTGGAACATTGACATAGAGGGGTTTCTTAGGAGAGAATTCTGAAAGAAGGAACACAAAATTATTACATAGCTCTATATAGGCATATATTTGTAGATGGGACTTCATTTGACTTATCATAGTGCTTTCAACTACTATGAGTCACTGAAATACGTTTAAAAATTTGTTTGAAAGAAGTAAGGACTACTGCTTGGATGACAATTTATCTTGATACCTCGAATGTTTCTTAAGGAAATGTCTCCTGCTGTGAATTTTTACAAACAGTGTTACACTACAAGCTTTTAGCTGATTTCTTAGAATAAAGGAATTGAGATGTTTGTTTTATTATCATTGTGCAGTATGTATATACATAAATCATAGACTAAGTCTAGGGTTAGAGATTAACCCTATTTATTTAGAATTTAATTTACACTAATAAATAAATAATGGAAAATATCAATATAAGATATTTCCTAATACCCCCCCTCATGTTGAAGAGTGAATGCCATGAAGTCCCAACTTGTTCCACAGATTCACAAACTGATCCTTTCCTAAGTCTTTGGAAATACATCAACTAGCTATGAGTGTGAAGGTACAAAAAAAAGTTCAATCATGAAAGATAAGATTCACCGCAGTGTGTAAAGCTGCCTGATTGTCACAAAACAATGGCATAGGAGTTGTTTAAGGCATCTTTAAGTCATCTAGTATAATGCAATCAAGTTAGCTCCAAACGTTTGTTAGTCATGGCTCAATATTCAGGCTCAGCTGATGATTTAGAGGCACTAGCTTGCTTCTTGGATTTCCATGATATGAGAGAATCTCTAAAGAAAATGTAACATACCATAACTGATCTTCTTGTGGCATGACAACCTCCCCAATTTGAATCACAAAATGCTTTCAAAGTCAAATTATTATAAAAAAATAATAATAATCACTGACCAGGGGCACCTTTGATATATTTAAGAATTCAAATAGTAGCATCTCATTGAGATACTCTCTAGGCTCTTGCATGAATGGACTCAATGTGCAAATTGAGTAGACTATGCCTGGTCTGGTCAGTATCAAATAAATCAATCTACCAACTAGTCTTCTGTACTTTGTTGGATCATTTAGCAATGCTCCATCAAAGGAAATGAGTTTCAAATTTTGCTCTATTGGAAAATTATCGAGACAAGCACCTAGGAGCCTTGAATCTTGCAGAATGTCCAATGCATATTTTCTTTGTGATATAAAATACTTTTCTTGGAGCAAGAGAATTCAATACCCAAAATGTGCTTCAAGTTTCCAAGAAATCCTTTGAGACGTTTCATTTCATTTGAATCATTTCCTATGAGGAGTATGTCATCAACATATTGAGAATTGTTGTAAAAAAAAGTACCTTGAGTCTTGGTGAAAAGTGAATAATTAGTCTTTGATTGTTGATAACCGGCCTTTAGAATAGTATTTAAAAATGTAGAAAACTAATTTCTTAATACTTGTTTAAGTCTATAAAGAGACTTGTTGAGTCGACATTCTATATTCTCCCCCAGTCGACGAAGACCGGGTGGAGGTTCCATATAGACAACTTCATGTAAATCTCCATGGAGGAAGGCATTTTAAACATCCAATTGGTGGATGCACCAATTGCAAGAAACAGCAACAATAAGAAGACATCGAAGTGTTGTAAGCTTGGCTATTGGTGAAAATGTTTATTGATAATCAACACCTTCAACTTGATTGTATCACTTAGCAACAAGATGAGCCTTAAAGCGCTCAATGGTGCCACCAAACTTATATTTGATTTTGTAAACCCATTTGCAACTGATCAATTTATGGTTGATGGGTAGAGGGACGAAGTTCCATTGAGTTGTAATGCTTCCTTATTCTGTATTCATAGC
The DNA here is from genome assembly GCF_044706935.1 of Curcuma longa. Taxonomy (NCBI): domain Eukaryota; kingdom Viridiplantae; phylum Streptophyta; class Magnoliopsida; order Zingiberales; family Zingiberaceae; genus Curcuma; species Curcuma longa. Next base: position 313,413 of record NW_027435602.1, on the reverse strand, counting down.
TAATGTGGATCAAGGACAGCCTAAGTGTATGTTTTGGGTTCGGTGTGATTTGTGATAGCAACTAGAAAAGCAAAATGGGAAGATGAAAAATGTGAAAAGGAAAGAAAGTTGGAGAGTGGATCTCGAGTGTTTGTTATAGAACTTGGTGTCAAGGTAGATTGATTAGCTTGAGATGATATTAGGAAGTCTTTATGCCACACTAGAGGTTGTTTAAGTCGTGTTGATTATCTTGGAGGTGGAATGACAATAGTGGTTAGTTCAAAAGAAGTGTTTGAAAGTTGTGGTGTAGTTTTGGCTTCTAGTATGGACATGGAAGGATGCATAGTGTTAGAAGGAACACCAAGTGTGGTTTGCATATATGTGGAAGAGATGGCTTCATGTGTATTAGTTGTTTTTGTTTGCTCCAGTTGGTGAGAATGAGTGATAGAAGGAAATGATGACATGACAAGTCATGTTTTTGTGGTCTTAAAAAGAAAATTGGGCACTATAAAATTAGAATTTATGGGGTTAAGGTGAATGAAAAAGGGAAGATAGTTTCATGGAACTTCACATCAGAAGTAACAAAAAAATTCTCAATTTTCATATCAAATAGCTTGTTCCTTTTTGTCCAGTCAGATATCCAGCAAAGGTATAATGTTTGGCATGTTATTCAATTTTATAAATTGGGTATACAACGGTTGCATAGCATAGACAACCAAAACCCTTCAAATGATCAAGTGAGGGTGGACAGTTGCATAGAATTTCAAAAAGTGCTTTATTAGAGAGCAATGAGTATAGTAACCGATTAATGAGATAAACTGTAGTTAAAACACACTTACCCCAAAATGCAAAGGTAATGAGATTAAAAAAGCAATGTTCGTGCTACAATTAGAATGTGACAATGCTTCCTTTTAACAATTCCATTTTTTTGTGAAGTGTAAGCATAAGTGTGTTGGTATTAAATGCCATGAAATTTTTTTTAATAATCTCATAGATAGGAATTCAAGACCATTGTCTACTCTAATTGCTTTGACATGTGCAGGAATTGAGTATGGACAAAACCAATGAAAGATTTTAAAATATTTTGGGTTTTAGACTTGTGTTGCATAAGGTATATCCATGTGCATCTTGCAAAATAATCTACAATGGTAAGAATTGTTCCCTTGAGTGTGTGGGTACTTTATGAGGACCCAGATAGCACAATGCAATAAATTGAACAGAGCATGAGTTGATATGGAGCTTTATGAAAATGGAAGCCTTGTTTGTTTTGCCATGGGACAAATAGTACAATTATTATCATAAGAATTTGAAGATAACAATGAAGAAGCTAATTTAAGATGAAATGGTGATGGATGTCCAAGACACATATGCCACAAATTGGAATGATATGAAGCTTGATAACAGGTTGGTGTTCTTTGCAACGGAGGCATATAATAGAGACCATCTTGTTGTTTACCCAAGCCAATTATCTTTCGTGTAGCCAAGTCTCATATGATACAAAAAGTGAGGGGAAAATGACACAACACTTTAGGGTAGTGGTAATTTTGCTCCCAGAAATCAGATTTAAGTGAAAATTAGGAACATACAGAATATCATCTAAAATAATATCAGAATTGAAAGGTATAGTGCTAGTTGAAGTGATTGAAGCTATAGGTCCAGTTGGTAAATTAATAATAGGTAAATTAATAAAGGTGATATGATCGGTGACTCCACTATCCAAAATTCAAAGCTTAGTGAATACAAAATTAATCAAAGCATCGGGAAAAGGAGATAGACATGTCACACTTGCATAAGTATTTTTATTACCAGCATTGATAAAGCACGAGGAAGTTGTTGAAGTTGCTCTGTGGAAAATCATTGGAAGACATTTACCAGATCTGAAATTTAGCTTGTTTTGCTATTGTCCTGTGGATGAAGTCGATGTGTAGATTGAGGGAAATCTACTACATTATTTGTAATCTGTTGAAATTCATGTTGTTGTTGTTGTGATGTTCTTGTTGGTTGCCGAGTTGATCTGAATGATGGATGAAATATAGATTGGATGAATCCACGATTGAAGTGACATTGTTGGTGTTTTACTGATTGAGTAAATAAATGTTTGCTCGCAATGATGGTAAGCAAGGGTCGAAGAGGAGGTTAGGTTTGAAGCGACGGCTATGGTTTGGAAAGACGATTAGAGTAGGCATTGATACCATGATAAAAATAATAGACGAATAAGCAATAAAGGAATTGAGATGTCTATTTTATTATCATTGTGCAGTATATATATACATAAATCATAGGCTAAGTCTAGGGTTAGAGGCTAGTCCTCTTTATTTAAAATTTAATTTACACTAATAAATAAATAATGGAAAAGGTCATATTTCCTAATATTTTTCTGCTTACTTTACAAAAATCAAAGTAACAGATTTTCCTCCTCCACAGTTAAAAGAAGGCTAAAAATTTGTTGGATGTGAAATTTATTTTATAACTTAAATTCTTTATAGGGCCCATCGTATTTAGGGGTCACAATAGTTGTAACATACAAAATATAGAACGGCAATAGAGAAAAAATCTTTGGATCACTGACAATCAAATCTATGGTCAATGAAAAAGGTTAAAGAGTGCCAGAAAAAAGCTTGATTAGCAACGCAAATAAGAGTAAACTTGCACGAGCTATATCATAGGCTGCTTTTGCTCGATCAGATAACGAACTAATAATTTACTGGAAAAAAGAGAAATTGCACAAAAAGAAAACCTTAAAACTACCAAGCATACCACTTTTACAAGAAAATTCAAAAAAAGAATACCACTTTTATGACGTTTGTTCCTGCTATTCGTTGTCTTTTCCGGCGATTTTGGGCAAGGAATGTTCTCCTGCGTGGAACCCAACTTTAAAAACGAATACGCGAAGGTTAATAATCACCAAAATCCAAAATAAGAAGAAATAGGCCTCCAGTTCACCTTATCGAACTGAAACCAGTTGTCAATCTGTTGGGCATCCGGTGTGATGTAATCTGGAGTACTAAAAAACGAACAAAATACATGTACACTCAACGAAGAACAAGAATCGTCAATTAATCTGAAACAGGAAATTTCGATCGCTTACCAGAAGAAGTCTTGGCTGAGAATGCGATCCCTGTCCTCGCCTTCCTCCTCCACGTCAGCGACAGGGACGTCCTCAACACACTCGCCCTCCAAAATCTTCTCGAAGCGGGGAGGCGAGTCGGCAGAGGAGGAGAATCCTGGGAAGGGGCACAAGTTGACGTGCCCTAGCTGGAAGCTGAGACCACCGTCTGGAGAACTGCCTTCCATATCTCGTGCCTCCGCCTGCCGCCTACCGCCCGACCCTTCTCGACCTAACTCCCGACCTTGGGGTTCTCGATCTCGCCGCACTTCCCACTTCCCCACTTTTAGTCCGCCGACTCCGCCAAAATAAAAAAAGAAAACAAAGAGTTTAAATTTATAAATAGTAAACAACATAGATGAATGGTTTGGCGGGAGAATGCAATACGATCTTTTCTTACCAAACAAGCAGCCCCACTTTTTTACCCTTCTTTTCATCGACTCTGATTCTGCGTAAATGTGAATTAGGAAATACCTGGACACTTACACTTTTATTGAACAGAAACACACAACAGGTATCTACACTCCAGTTCTATGGTATCGATTTCATAATTATATATAAAGAAGTAAATCGATAAGTTATAATTAATTATTACAAAAAAAAATCAATTTTATTAAGATTCAATTATTATACATTACAATAAATCTATCTTTTAATAATCAATTCAATTATACTTCAAAAATTGAATCGGAACACACAAGTTCTATGAGTCAGGAACATGATCACTTGCCCCCGGGACATAGCTGAGTTGGTTACGACGCAGTAGAGTTGCAGAAGAATACAAGGATTTAAATCCTGACGAAGCCAAGCAATACCCTCCTGTATCGTGATCAACTGCAGTTTCCTGATTTATCTCCTCACAAATGGTCGTGGAGCCGATCGTATGAAGCCGTTAAGGCGACGGATTCCACCTTTTTACATAAAAGAAAAGGAACATGATCACTTATTTGAATTTTGATGAAATCCAATTAATATTCTCTTGCATTGTGATTAATTGTAGTTCATCCTTCCTTAGTGATTTTTTTTATTTTTGAATTCATCCTCAGTAAACTGAGTATAAGGGATTACTATCAAAGGCATTTAATGAACATATTAAAGAATGGATATTATAAAAAATTATTAATAATTTCATAATTAAGATTCACACTCTTATCAAATTAAAATTCATGAATATTTAGTTCATTTATATTCTTAAAAACTAGGAAAGCGATATCTTTGAGGAAGGGTGGATATTATTTAACCTATAAATATAACTCTATCTACTATACCTTAATAAGGTTAATAAAATACAATTAGTGAAATGAAAATAAACATAACTAAGAATACAAACATTAACATGGTTGGTTATAAGGCTCCAAATTCTTATTCCTACTCCATACCTATAAACTATCACTCTCAACAACTCATTAGTTTTCTTCTTGAGTTCCTTTTTTAGCGGTGAAGAAATCCCTTACACAAATCATTTGACAATATTAAGAACAAAGTAAAACTTTAAGTTAAGCCTATAAATACAATAAAATAAAACTCAAAAGATTAAAAAATAAGTAAAAGTTTCCACCATTACAAGCTCTCAAAACTTTATATAGCCTTTAAATAGGGTTCATGGTTGGATGATTATTATCAATTATCAAGCATAATAATTTGACATTTATCTCAGCAATAATATTTAAAAAAATAAATATTTGTTAATTTATCTTAGCTCTGTTATATATGGATTACGTTTTTTTTATTAAAATGAGTTTAATGTTAAATTAGGTAAGAGTTTTGAATATATTATATTATACTTTTCTTTTAATTGTTTTATTAAATATATTAAATCATTTTTACAAATCATATTTAAGCACTCAATTATTTATTATTTATTTTTACTTTTAAAAGTCGTTACAGGTATGTTGGGAATGAAAGACTTTAGTGGTGGGACATTAAATGAAATAGGACTTTAATGGGATAATAATAAACTAAAAGTAAGTATATACAGTGGCATTTAAAGAAAATGTTAATAAACTGAAAAAAAAAAATTGAGATCGGATCGGGTCTGTTTTGTTGATCGGATTCCAGTCCAAGACCCTGTCCCAAGGCCAGCACTGACTCCTTTGTCAAGACCGAGAGGGGAGGGTAGAGAAAAGAGGCGAGCGCCGAGGGGAGGACAGCCATGTCGAAGCGCCCGGCGGCGCCTGAGATTTACCGTCCCGAATCCGGCAAGAGGCACGGAGGAGTCGAAGCTCATCATCGCAGATCGCCGCCACGGCCTTCCTTCCCTTCCTACCTCGACGCTGGCCCCGATTTGAACCCTAAGACTCGTTTTCTCTGCGAGATGCTCGCCTCCTCCAACCCTTCCTCCGTCGATCGCGCCCTCGACGACGCTGGCGTCCGCGTCTCCTCGCAGGACGTGGAGGCCGTTCTCAAGCTCTCTTACTCCCAGCCGGGTGCCGCCGTCGCCTTCTTCCGCTGGGCGGGATCCCGCTACCTCAGCGACCAACACTCACCCTACGCGTGGAACCTTGTGGTCGACCTCCTCGGCAAGAATCTCCTCTTCGACGCCATGTGGAGCGCTGTCCGCTCTATGCAATCCGAGGGCCTTCTCTCACTTGCCACATTCGCCTCCATTTTCTCTTCCTTCTGCGCTGCTGGACGTCCCGATGACGCCCTCTCCGCGTTCGATACCATGCGCCTCTACGGCGTGCCCAGGGACACCGCCGCCCTCAACTCTCTCCTCTCTGCCGTCTGCCACGGTGGCCGCGTCGCCACAGCCCGTCTCTTCTTCGACCGTGCTCGCAAGTCCGTGACCCCTGACGTCGACTCTTTTGCAATCCTCCTTGAGGGCTGTGAAGCTGACGTTGATCACCGTTCTGCTCGCGAGGTGTTCGACGATATGATTACAACCGTCGGTTGGGATCCAGCCAACGTCCAGGCCTATGACTCCTTTCTCACTATCCTCGTGCGGTCTGGCTCTCATAATCTTCATGAATCCATCACGTTTTTAGAGAAGATGAAGCAAAAGAGGTGTTTTCCAGGGATGAAGTTTTTTCGCAATGCCATCAAAGTGCTCATTGAGAAAAATTATGCTCGTGAAGCATTAAATATCTGGGAGGCGCTCATAGGACGGAATGAATGTTATCCTGATATCTCCATGTATAACTCAATGATCTCACTGCTATGTTCCAACAATCAGACTGATGTGGCACTCAGGTTCTTTGACGACATGACAAATTATGGCGCATTCCCGGACTCACATACTTATAATGTCTTGCTTCAGTACTTAATCAAGGAAAAGAAGCTAAACGAGGTTGCTACTATATTCACTGAGATGGTTAAGAATGAATGTTATCCAACAGAAGGTAATTGTGTTTCTTTGATGAATGTTGGCCTCGGAAATTTATCATATTACGATATGGCCTTGAAGGTCTGGAAGATTATGGCTGAGAATGGCTTACCTTCATTGGAGGAGTCTGGAAATATGTTAGTCTTAAAATTGCGGGACGCGGACATGCTTCCTGAAGCCTGTAAATATGCTGAGGATATGATTGATAGAGGTATTAAGTTGAACTCGTCGACTCTGTCCAAGCTGAGGCAGAGTTTAGTGAAAATTGGTAAGGGAAATATCCATGATTCTCTCCTTAAGAAATGGAAATCTCATAGTCAGTGTGCTTTGTACTCTTAGTTACTCAGAATGCATTCTCAAGTTATTTGAGCCTCTCAGATCTTGTTTTCTAATTAACTCGATAGTGATACTTTATTTTTTATTTTGCATCTTTCAACAATATGTTTCTCAATTTTCTCCTGATTGATTAATTCAGTATTTTTCCTTGATTGTTAACTATTAAGGATTCCAATTGTTTGCTAATTTACAATCCTTCAGCATGGTCCCTATTTCAGGGATGTAATCATGGAAATTATAAAATCTAAGGATTACTCGAGCAATATTTGTTTTGCTCAGAATAAAAACCGTTGTATGGCACAAGATTAAAGCCAATGCAATCAGATATATGAATCTCACTTTAACATTAGTGATTTTCTCACAAGGTTCATTATGATTTGTTTCGTTTGCATTTAGATACTGCATATTTCCAGGAGATGAAATGATTGAATACCAACATATCAGTTAAAACTTGATCAGTCCTGGTGGAGTGGAATTGTATGCTGATCACAAAATGAACCATTAGGTTCCTTCTATAAATCAATGATGCTTTCTGCTATCTGGTGATACTGGATACTTCACTTATATTGCTATGTTAAACTGGTTGCAAATGATATCATCTTTACTCTGGTTAGCAGGAAACTGGTCGTCCTTGCAAAATGAGAAGATTCTTTATCCAGTTATTTTTTGCCTGAATATATTGTTGCATGACTAACTACATAAATGTGATACTGTACTGTCTGTTTGAATTGCTTCTAAATTTCATAAGATGGCTGGTTGCAAATGCTCTCTCTTTTCATTTCTGAAACTTTTTTTTTTCTAACTATAATTTGAAGCAGTAATCCAGGACAACCGTTGTAGTATTGTGTGCATCTTCTTGAGGATAAATGTAAGGGCAACTCCATTCTTCATATAAGATCTACACGTTACCCGTATGCAGAAATTTTACATGTGTTTTTTTTTCTTTGACCATCTCACATCGAGTATTGATCCCATTATATAGTTAGAATCGGCTACATGAATTAAACTTCTGTATTGAGCTCGTTATTTTGTTAGTCATAATTTGATGCCCTATTTTGAGTCAATTAGAAACGTTGGATGAAAATGATTCGTAGTTGGTTTACACAGTTGATGTTATATTCAATTTTTTTAGTTGGTGTTAGATATCCAGTTTATGTTGATTAATTCTGGAGTGATCGGTTTGGTTCTACGGAAGTTCCATCCGTCATCAAGGTAAATCAGGAAGCAATCTTCCATCGAGGAAAATGCATCCGTTGATGTACCGAAATTGAGACTTTGATCTTTAGATGCCGGCTCATCAGTTCAGTATTTTTAAGACAATCTTCCATTGAGAGAAATGCAGCCATCAGTGTATCCAAATTGAGACTCGATAGAAATTGAGTAGAGCTTTTGCCGCTGCACCGGAGCATGTTATATTCATTTTGATCTATAACATAACATGTTTGATCGACATGTTATTAGATTTTACTGCTCAAAAAAGGTCCAGAGATCTTCACTTGCGATAGCAGTGTTGGGTCTATGTGGAAGATTGATTATGCCAACGCCAGGAGCAGCAGCAGCACAAAGCAAGCAACATGAAAAATATATTACCGGTGCTTATATGAAGCTATTCTATATTAAAATTGTATAGCAGTTTAATCTTAGGATGTCTTTTTAATATTGTTTAATATAAAATATCTTTTTATAATAATAAAGATAATGGATGTCTTTTTAAATTTTTACCACGAGTGTTGATTCTCAAGGATTTCATTATTTTGTTTGGTTGAAGATCAAGCTGTAAAGGATACGTAAAAAGGTACATAAAAAGCCTTTCGTGGTTAAACTAAATGATTCTTCACGTATTAGATTGGTCAACGTGTGAGTAAGTGAAATAAAAAAGTTGACTCGGTCTCTCATTGCTCTACGACCTTAAATATTTTATTTTATTTTTTTTTAAAAACAGTAACTTCTTATTGACAGAGTTGTTTTGTCTCTTTGGTTATTACTGAAATTTTAGTTTGTTTTTAAATATATATTTTCTCCTTCCTCAAGGCTTTAATGATTTAAAATTTTCTATTGGAGTCTCCGAGTAGTTTGATCATGAATTTTAAAGTTTGGATAAAGAATTTAAGTTAGACATCCCATTATAATTTGATTTATATGTCTAAGTGTAACGACCCGGCCCCTCGGCCCCTTGGGCGGCCCAACTAGCGGCCCCCTTGGCGACCCCTATGTCGTCAACCGACGATCCTCGGCTGTGTCGTTACTCATAGGACTTTCCACCCTTGGCCAGTGGATTTTTGCTAAACTCTAGTATAAGTACTAGAGTTTATGAATCCTTAGAGCTTCTCAGGCTACCAGGATTCATAAATATAGTAGTACGACACGGCCGAGGGTCGTCGATTAACGACATAGGGGTCGCCAAGGGGGCCTCTAATGAGCCGCTAGTTGGGCCGCCCAAGGGGCCGAGGGGCCGGGTCGTTACACTAAGTATATAAGGACTTAGGAATATAGATGAAGTATCGAATGACTTAAGGTCCAAGTTAGTTTGTAGAAAGGTAATGTGAGATATTTGAGAGATCACAAGATGGGGAGCATTATTAGTAGCTACATTTGAAAAGTAAAAGATGCAAGTAGACATCAAGGCTGACGCAAGTAGGGAGCTAACGAGTTTGATGTATCTGAGGGATAAGGAATTTGTCGGAAGAATACGTATGTGAGAAGAATAACATGGCAAGGGAGTTAGATGGCTTAATTCATCAATGGGATGAAAAGATTGGCGGAAGAGTTGCTGTAAGCTGAGAGTTGAGTGAACTTATAACTAAGTGAGCATAGAAGTTAACCTAGAAGGACTTGAGCTTAAGTCAAATTACCACTCGACTTCACCGGTTACCTAAGGTATAGTTGTCTGTAGTAATCAACCATAAAACTTACTATAAATTTATTGTAAGTGGTGTAGTTTGTTGGAACCGATGACATCGCTATAAGAGGTGAATAGTGATTCTCTTCAATTGTTTGATTTTGTTCGTTGTGCTCATCTACAAAGAGTTAAAACATAATGAAAATATAAACACAATAAGTAAAACAACACAAGTATAACAGATTAATTTTTACATGGTTAGGAACCCTTGGTTCCTATTCTACAACCTCGCATCATAATGATATCACCACTATAGTTTTTCCTTGTTAGATCGGAGATAGAGAAATCTCTTACAAACTTGTTCATTATAAGCAACACAAACAAATATAAAGATACTATAGAGAATAAGAACAATGTAAATAAAATACTTTACAATAATGAATCTTTACTTTGATCGCTTTTAGTCACTTTGAATTACCTTTTGAAGATTTAGAATGTAGTAACACTTTCTGATTTAGAATGTAGTAACACTTTCTCTCAAAATCTCAAAGAATTGACGTTCAAAATTCTCCTTGAAATCCTCCTTTTCAAGCTTTTGGTTGGGGTTGAAACCGCCTAACAATCGTTTGGCACAATCAACCTCTAGATGTTAAAGTTTTTATGATTAATAATATGTTTGAGTATGTAAGCAAGTTCAAGGTTGATCGAAAGTTAGAAAGTTGATAAAAGTCCAAGTAGATCAACGGTTATCAGATGCTTGGTAGTTGATAAAAGTCCTAATATGTTAAGAGTGATCAGATGTTAGGAAAGGTGGGAAGTCCAAACAAGTCAAAGGGGGGGGGGGGGGGGGGGGGGGGGGGCAGATGCTTGATAAGTGTAGAAACCCTAGAGGAGTGAATTCTAGGTAGCTGTAATGTCCAAACAGGTCCAAGGGAAATTGGATGGTTGGCAAGGGAAAAATCTAGTGGAGTGAACTTTAGGTAGTAGGAAGTTTTGGAGTAAACTCCAAATAAAGGAAAAAAAATCTAGAGTAGTGAACTCTAGGTAGAGGAAAATCTTGGAGGAATGAACTCCAAAAAAGTAAGAAGTCTCAGTAAGTCAAGTAGATTAAATACCAAGTAGACCTAGTAGGTCAGGTAGACTATATATTAGACATACTTGAATATTTTATGTTGTACTTTAAACTAACTTTGTGTGGAAGGAAAAATAAGTTTTCGGGTGATAAAAAAGGATTTTTAACCGATCGAACATTTCAGGTAACCAGATGGATGTCAAGGTGACCTAAGTCAGAGATGAGCTTCTGTTAGGATAAACATTAATATGGCTTGATGACTTTCAATCTCAGCAATCGAAAGCGGTCTGAGCAACTGGAAGGCCTAGATCGATATCTAGACATGGGATGCGGTCTGAGCAACTGGAAGGCCTAGATCGATATCTAGACATGGGATGCAATGTGTATATGGATGCGTAAGCTGATAAAGGGGGGCGTCCGAGGTGACTAGAAGTGGCTTACAGGCAACCAAAAGTGGATAGATAATGGAGACTGTGCCATTTGATAATAGAGAAATCTGGTCGATCGGAACATCACTATATAAGTGACGTCGAGTAGGCAGTCTACATCAATTCAATATTCTCATTCTTACTTGCAAAAGGATCTCAAAGTTCATCAGTGTAATCTGAGAAGTTCTAGAACTAGTGTTGCACGCATTCAAGGCATCTAGAGACAATCCTTTTTAGTGTAATATCTTTGTTTTGATTCAATTTATTTATTTATTATTCTGTATTACTTGGTCGAGCTTGAAAATAGTTTGTAAGAGGTTTTTCTAGTAGCTAGCATTAGAGATATAGTACATGAAATAGGAATCTTAAGGGTTGCCGAACTATGTAAAATTCTAATGTGTTTCTTATGTGTTTATTTACTTTATAATTTTTATTGCGTACTAACATTTTGGATAAAAAAGTTTAGTGAAACGTTATTCATCCTCTTTTAATGTATATCAAATTTTATAATTAGTATCAGAGCCAAATTAACTCATGATTATATTAATTGCCTAGGGAGTAACCATGCTAGAGGTTTGGATTTCAAATTCATATGTTATTTTAGTTGTTATTTTCTTCTTTTTGTTGTAAAAAGAACCAGAAAATGGGCTTCAAAGAAAAGTTCGATCGTAATATCTATGATCCATCACTATTCAAGATAGACTGCTTTGCTAATTAGAGGTTAACGATGGAGAACTTTGTATGGATGGAGGGCTTTCAAAATTGGGCCATTTTGAAGAAAGAACTCAAGATTACAAAAGACATAAATGACAAAGTTCTCCAAAAAGGCACGTGGACAGAAGATCAAATTAGAAAATTAAAAGCTGATACAAAAGTAATAAAATTATTACTAAATATTGTATCTAATAACATCATGTGTAAGATAGGTAGGTTCAAAATTTTTATATCTTAGTACACATAATTCATGATAATCTTATAATTTTTATAAGAGAGATATTATTTAAATTGTAAATGATTAATTTAAATATTTGATTTTATATTAGATTTAAATTTAACTTTGTATCAATCAAAAAGTATTTTTAAATAATCCAAAATAATTAATCTAAGAAACTTAATATTAAATTTTAGTCTAATTAACACATATAAGATCGAGATAATTTCTACTAAATCTATAAAATCGAATACATCAGTAGAATATTAGTTTTTTAGTGTAGACATACATCATTAGAGTTTCATTAATATACTATCATTTTAATCCTTTTCAATATTATATATATCAAGATTAAATCCCTTTAAATGATCACTGTGTACCGCTGGGATTACTAACACAGCAGGCACGGCAAGCTAACCAGAGTCTGGATTTGTCCTCCCCGACGCAAAACCGCCTACCCTAGGAATCGTCACTTCTCCACCGTCCATCCTCAAATTCAACGGCCACGACAGGAGAACTTGGAGACCTGGTGGTTTGTTAACTTGTCAGTTGTATAAAAGGGTTTCCTCACCTCATCGCTGTGTTGTCTGTTGTTTGCCTTCGAGCCCTTTTCTCCCCGTCTCGCTTCTGCGTCACCGTCTCCATTTCCGTCGGTAGGGAAGACCGCGAGCTCTCTCCGCCCTCTTCCTCAGAACCGAAACGCCTAGTGCCGCCTCTTGCGCGAGCTGTCTTCACTTTGATCCTTCAATTACCGCTTACAGATCGGGGAGACCGAATTGGACCTGCCGGAGGAGGAGATCAGGGATTCACCTCTGCTCCACGTTTGATTTCTGTCTTCTAGTAGACATAGGGCAAATAGGAGAGTTTGATCAGAGTGACCGGTTTTCTACGATCGGCTGCTTCATGGGTGGATGAAAGGGACGTAGGAGGAGGCCTTGATGGGTTCTCAGCTCAAGCGGCCAAACGTTCCTCGAGCAGATCTGTGAGTTCCTTCCTCTTATCTGTATCGATAATTCGTGGATTTATTATCTTTTGGAGATCCTACTATTTGGGTGATCTTGCTGCTTCCCGTTTCTTTGTTTTTCTCTCATAGTTTCTATTTTTGCCCTTGTTGCAATTCTGAATTTTTTTAACACTTGTAGTCCGAGGAAAGTAGGAAAAGTTGTTTTGGTTATCTCATTCATTTTGTTTAGGATCTCTTTTAGGTTTAGCATTCAAGTTATTGCGATCATAAAAGGTAGAGGAATACCAAGAAAGCTTTCTCTAAAAATGTTTTTCTCTCGTAGTTTCTATTTTTTCCCTTGTTGCTATTCTGAATTTTTTTTACACTTGTAGTCCGAGGAAAGTAGGAAAAGTTGTTTTGGTTATCTCATTCATTTTGTTTAGGATCTCTTTTAGGTTTAGTGTTCAAGTTATTGCGATTATAGAAGGTAGAGGAATACCAAGAAAGCTTTCTCATCTATTTTACTTCCTGTTTGTTATGGATGTTCCCTTTAAATTAGGAAGGTTATGATATGTGTGTAGATCTGTTGATTCAACAGAGTTTTTTTGTTTATTGTTTTTCAGATTGGGGCAAACTCATATGGCACCAGCACCAGCACCAGCACCAGCACCAGCAGCTGTAGGTAGTACTCCTAAGCTCACAACCAACGATGCCCTAGCATATTTGAAGGCCGTGAAGGATATATTTCACGACAAAAGAGAAAAGTATGATGAATTTCTTGAAGTCATGAAGGACTTCAAGAGCCAGAGGTTCAACTTGATCTCCTTAAACAATTTTAGTTTACTTTTCCTTTGCATAATGATTCACACTGTTATTTGTCTTGGACTCCTTGCAGAATTGATACCAATGGAGTTATTATGAGGGTGAAGGAGTTATTTAAAGGGCATCGTGATCTCATCTTGGGGTTTAACACCTTCTTGCCAAAGGGTTATGAGATTAAGCTACCAGAAGAAAAGAAACCGGTTGAGTTTGAGGAGGCAATTGATTTTGTTAATAAAATCAAGGTATGGAGGTTGTAAAAGTTTATTCTAAAACAGGAATATTTTACTCAAGTGTTTTATACATTTCTTTGATTGCAGAACCGTTTTGAGAATGATGAGCATGTTTATAAGTCATTCTTAGATATATTGAATATGTACAGACGAGAGAACAAGTCAATCCATGAGGTCTATGAAGAGGTGATTTTCTCTAAATTTGTATTATTTCTGCCAAATGAGATGTGTGATTTTAGCATCTAAGAATGAATATCTTGATAGGTAGCAGCCCTCTTTCAGAATCACCAAGATCTGCTCGAGGAATTCACACACTTTTTGCCTGATGCTTCAGCTATATCTGCTACACATCACGGATATGCTGCCCGAGCATTTGGACGTCGAGATGACAGGAGCTCTATAATGTGTTCGTCAAGGCATTTTCATGTGGAGAAGGTATATAGTCCTTGTCATCATAAATGCTATGGTTCTGAATTAAAGATGTTTAAAAGATATTTGATGCATTTTTGATATTGTTGCTGGACATTCTTATTCACTACATCGCTACATTGCTTATCACATTCCAGCAATGTTTATACACACACCGATCACGCATCACATTTGAGCTATATGTATTTGCACACGTACACATGTGCATGCATGCATGTGTATAACTTAGCATTGGCTTTTCTTGTAAATTAACCTTTCATTTGTTTCAAACAGGTGAGAGTTTATACATCACATGCTGATTGTGATAACCATGTTACGTGTGTTACAACAACTTCACTCTGAATTTTTAAAAATTATCCTTTATTTCTAGCAGGAGAGCATGTGCGTGTGTTACAACTTGACACAATGTTTAAAAATTATTGTTTCCTTTATTTCTAGCGGGGGAGAGCTTAGATATCACATGCTGATTGTGACAACCATGTGTGTGTGTGTTACAATTTAACACAATGTTTAAAAATTATTGTTTCCTTTATTTTTAGCGGGGGAGAGCTTAACATCACAGGCTGATTGTGACAACTGTGTATGCGTGTGTTATAACAACTTAACACTCAATTTTTAAAAATGATCCTTCCTTTATTTCCAGCGGGAGAGAGCGTATACAGCACATGCTGATCGTGACTTTAGTGTCGATCGTCCTGAAACAGAACATGATAGGAAGAGAAGGCGTCCAGAGAAAGAAAGGGATAGGAAGCCAGATGGTGACAGGAAAGATCATGACCGAGATGAGAAGGATTTGGAGCATGATAGTGGAGATTTAGATAATATACAACATAGGCATAAATCATCATTTCGAAGAGCTGATGATTCTATTGCTGAGCAGGTGCAGCCTGGAGCTGATGGTCCTGAGAACATTGACATGTATAGCATTTCATCTTCAATAATCGATGATAAAAATGCTTTAAAGAGTAAGTCGTTTATCATTTGTCAGTTGATTCTAACATCTTCTTCCATTAAGCTGCATATGCTTGCGTATGGATTCTGATGTATTATTTCATAATTGTTCTGAATATTTCATCTTTTGTTCGACCTATTTGTGGCAGGTGTATATACTCGAGAATTTAATTTCTGTGAAAAAGTGAAGGAGAAATTGCATACTGACACCTACCAGGAATTTTTGAAATGCCTTCACATATACAGCAAAGAGATAATAAATAGAACAGAGCTAAAGAATCTGGTAGGTTATTAATACTTGAAGTAATTATATGTAATGTGACCATACTGTTCTTAAATTGCTTTGAATCATACAACTATTTTTATTTGTGATAATCTTTCAAATATTGTAGTATCTAATGAATCCCTCCAGTTTAGGTCCTCAAAATGAAACATATAATAATCACACCTTTTCACCTGATAGCTAGGATATTATATTTTTCATGTGCTTCTTTAACAAGTTTGTTAGCAACGTGATGCTTTGACAAGTTCTATAACTTGTTTGTTAGTGGCCTTCTCTGTCATATTCTTGGCACTTGGAAATATATAGAATAAGAGATATATTCTGAAAACTATGTTTGTTTACAGGTAAATGACATCCTTGGAAAGTATCCAGATCTTATGGAAGGTTTCCATGAATTTTTATCCCATTGTGAGAATATAGGTGGGCCTATACATCTTTGTAACACCAGTAGTCCATCCATGTTTTCTCTGTTTTGTGTAAATATTCTAGCCGTACGGGCTTTCAGATTTTTCTAATTGTAACCTTTTCTGCAGATGGATTTCTTGAAGGGGTGTTCAACAAAAGTATGTCCAAAAATCTTGTCGTTATTCCTTGTTAGTTAGTCAAAATTGATAATTTTATTTTCCTTAAAAGGAATTTTGGATGTAAATTCAACAACTTCACTACTATTACTACTAATTATTTTTCTGTTTTGTACTATGTTATTCCTTATCCTAACTCTATACGTTTACAATGAAGGACACATGGCTAGGCCTATTAAGATGGGGGATAAAGACAAAGAAAGGGACCAGGACATGATTGAACGGGGAAAAGATGGTGAAAGGGAGAGAAACACTGAAAGGGAAAGACTTGATAAAGCCATCTTGCAAAAGACTACTTTATTTACAAGCAAAGAAAAATATAATTTGTGGAAACCTATTTCAGAGCTTGACCTTTCAAATTGCCAGCGCTGCACGCCAAGCTACCGCCTTCTTCCAAAAAATGTAATTTTTGTCCAAAAATCTGAACATCTGTGTCAGCCTTTTACAATTTTGTTTAGTGTCACTTTATTTTCATGTTCATTTTTCTGATTGTTGCTTGACAGTATCCTATACCTCCCACTAGCCATAGAACTGAACTCGGAGAGTCAGTACTAAATGATTTTTGGGTGTCGGTGACTTCTGGAAGTGAGGATTACTCTTTCAAGCACATGCGAAAAAATCAATATGAAGAAAGCTTATTTAGATGTGAAGATGACAGGTATTGGCATAGATCCTTTCTTAGTAAATTTTCTTTCATTGTAGCCAAAGCCTCTTTGTAATTGTAAACGATGACTTGCTATTTTGGCTGTAATTTGTTCTTGTCTCATCTTTTTGATTCTGCGCGCTGGTCATTGTGTCTTTACATTCTCCATGATGCGAGTGCAGATTTGAGATGGATATGTTACTTGAATCAGTTAATACAACAACTAAGCGTGTGGAAGAATTGCTGGAAATGATGCAGGACCCTGTCAAATCAGAGAATCCTATTCATATTGAAGACCATCTTACTTGTTAGTATACATGTTGATTTGTAGATATCTTATTGTAAATTATCTTAAGTTTCTTTTATTTATTTTTTAATTATTTTAATATGTTGGTTCAAATTACGGTCATCTTTTCATTGTTTTGAGTTTCTGTGTTCTTTTCTTTCTTCAAATAGATCTGAATTTGAGATGCATTGAACGATTATATGGAGATCATGGTCTTGATGTCATGGATATACTACGGAAAAATGCTAGTCTTGCATTGCCAGTGATACTGACCCGCCTGAAGCAAAAGCAAGAGGAGTGGTCTAGGTGCCATTTAGATTTCAATAAAGTTTGGGCGGAAATATATGCCAAAAATTATCACAAATCACTTGACCATCGCAGTTTCTATTTCAAGCAACAAGATTCAAAGAATTTGAGCACAAAAAGTATGTACATGTTTTTCTTTTATGATTTTTAAGTGTTGTAGATAAAATATCTAATTGAAAATATTGGTTCTCATGTTTTGAATAAGTGATAAAATATATTATTATTTTTTTCATTCTGATTTTGTTAACCCTGTTAAAATTTATGCTGTATTTTCTGGACAGTTTTGTTGAGTGAGATTAAAGAAATCAGTGACAAGATGAAGAAGGAAGATGACATTCTTCATGCAGTTGCTGCTAAAAATAGGCATCCAATCATTCCCAATATGGAATTTAAGTATGCAGATGTAGACATCCATGAGGATTTATATCAGATCATAAAATATTCAAGTGGAGAAGTCTGCACATCTTCGGATCAGTTGGACAAAGTCATGAAATTATGGAGTACATTTTTGGAGCCCTTGTTGGGTGTTCCCAATCGAAATCAAATTGTTGATGGCCAAGATGTAAAATCAAAGAGACGGGCTGCGAAAGCCACTGTCACAGGTTTGGCTGAAAACAATGCAAGTCCTGGCACTACCAAGCAATGTAATGGTGATGGGAATAATCTACATGAACAAGCAGGTCCATTCAGAGCTGGCTTAGTAAATGGAGATGGAACTAGTACCCATGATGTAGATCGAGGTGTTCACTGTGGTGAAAATCAAGTCAATATTAATCCAATACAAGGAAGAATGCAGGGCAATTCTATATCTGATGAAGGTTCTCGTGCAGTTGTGCAAAATGTACCTGCAGAACATTTGCCAGGTGGCAATAATGTTGCAAGTAGAGCTGAAGTTCACGCTAGAACAAACCAGGAGAATACATCAGGTATCAGATTAACTGGTGAGAAATTATCTGAAATTTATTCTCTTTTTTCTTTTCACATCTGTTGTTTCTCTTTGGAAGGGATTACTGCTGCATCTTTAAGAACAGTGCATCTTGGAACAGAGATACTAATGGAACATCAAGCAACTAGTGAACTTTTACCTTCTCTGGAGGTACTAATTTGACTTTTTGCACTGCTTTCTACTAAGGTATAAGGCCTATGGTTGGCATTGGGATGATATTCTAATAATTTTTTCTGACAATGATGGTGTCACACAAGTTGATCTGATACAAAATTGATGCAACACTAAATCAACCCTCAAATGAGATAGAAAATTGTGATGAAATTGAAGATCTAAAGGATAACTATGTCACACTAAAAATAATTAATCAAAGGAAACTTTAATTACTGAAAATTGAAAAATATATAAAGACATGGCACTTTTATGAAAAGAAAATTTTATTAATCAAAAACAAAAAAAGGAACAAGACACTGTTATTAATCAAAAACTAAGGAATAAATTGAGACACTTTTATACAACTCAATACAAACTAAACTAAGAAGATCAGTAATTGATAAATATGATAATCCCAATAAATTCTTAGCAAATCAAAAGATACCTATTGAACTACTACCAAATTAAAGACCATAACTTAGTAAAAGGATACCTAATCCTAAGTTAAAAATTAGTAAAATCAATTGAAATTCTGAATTCTAACAATGCCTATTCTTTGTTTGCATCAAATGGTTTATGTTTGCTAGGGTCTTATGTTGATGGTCATTGCTCTATTTTAATAATCATTTTTGTATGCTTGATTAGCAATCCTATATGTTGAAATTAAACCTTAATTTCTTGCCTGAGGCTTTAATTTATAATTCTAGTTAGTTTTCTAATTATTTATTAATTTTAGATCATGTTAGCTTAATTGGCATTTTTAGTTAGATATCTTAAACTATCCCAAGTTTCTAATTCATTTTCTTACCCAACAACCAAAATAACCTAGTTTCTTGGCTCTGGTCAGGTATTTGGATAAGGTGTTTTGCTCGCCTCTGTTAAGACATTCTTGCCAAAAGCACCTTGATGACTCTTGACATAGTTTTGCCAAAAACATCTTGATGACTCGGACTTTTCAATAACATGAAATAAGACCATATTTCTATTCTTTGGACTCTCGTAAATTCATATATGCTTTTATTTCTTCCATATGAGCAGTGTAAGGTGTTTTTTGCATAATAAATAATAATAATAATAATAATAATAAACAACTTTACAATGAGCTCCTATTTGTGCTTTATTGATTTTTAGGTATCTATATATGCTTCTATTTCCTTTATGTTTGACAATACCTTGATGCCCAACACTTGTTAAATACATGCAATTAGATTTCTGCTCTTTCAACTTACAGGAACCATATTTGATTTCACTTTTTACATATGAGCAGTGTAGGACCATCAAAGTATAAAAACATGTTGGCTTGCATTTGTTAAAAATATAAAACGAGATCATATTTCTACTGTTTAAACACTTAGAAATGTATATTTGCTGCATTTCAAATATCAAAGAAGTGTAGATCCAGCAAAGTATTTCTGCTTAAAAGTTTTGATAGTTGTGTTTTAAAAGCAAAAGTCAGGTTATATTTTTGCCTGTTGATCTCTTGAGAACCCATGTTTTTTCTTGCCAAGACACCTTGATAGTCTACAATTTAGTATTTTAGCTCAAAATTGTTCTTTCTAACTCGAAAAAATTGGAATATATTTCTTGAAACTCCTATGAAGCCATTGATATATTTTTTTAAGCAACATTAGTTGTTTTGATCTATCAAGCTGATTTTGGAGTCTCAAGATGTTTTTGCAAAAACACCTTGATGATGAGCATTTTTGACTAAAATATTATTCTTTTCAACTAAAAAATTGAAATATTTTCTTGAGACTCTTAAGAACTTTTTGCTATAATTATTTAGCGAAAAATGAATTTTGTTGGTCCATGTGTACTTTCAACAAAGTTGTTATTTTCAGCATGAAAAAACTGAATATTCTTCTTGAGACTTTCAAGAAGCCTCTGGTATAATGTTTTGGCCAAAAAGAAGTATTTATGGGCCACACCCTGCAGAAATACTTCAATGAAATTTGTTTCAATTCGATTTGAGCAATTAAAATGATTAAACTGGTTAATTTCAACAAACTAGGAATGTTTTTGGACAAATTTCCCAATGTGCACATCTAAGTTTAGTATATTTTCCAATGGGCTTACTTAAGTTTCCCTTTTTTCCCAATCATGCACCATATTTCATTTTTTCGTAAATCACAAATGGTGTTTTGGAGATGTTAAAATGGTCAATGCTTGATTTGACAAGTATTGGCAAAAATGACAGTAGGGTTCCTGATTTAGGAAAAATTGAAACTCAAGTATATCTGGTGGGAAATTTGCCTATTGTCTTTATTTAAAGTGGACACAAGATGCCTGAATATTTGATAATTGGTTTTAGTATTACCATAGAAGAAATTCAGACGTGCCTGAAATTTCAAGAACAAGATATTGCTACTTATGCAATATCTCTCTAGTCTTCATCTTCATTGTATGTAGATAAAAATGCCTAAATATTTGGTAATTGTTTCTGGTATATTTATGATTGATAATCACATTACAAATTTCATGTGTACCTGAAATGCCTAGCCTACGATTCATGAAAATTGTCTTTGGATGAACCTATTATTCGAGTTGACATCTGATCCTGTTTTCTCAGTCATATTCTTCCAACAGGAAACAATGTTTTTCTTTTTCTTTTATAGAAAAACACAAGGAAAACTTTTTTGGGCTGTGTTCTATGCACAACTTTGACAAGTCACCTTCAACATTCTGTAACATCATCATCATCATCATAGTCACCATCATTATCAATTCATTATAATCATTCTATCCGTCGATGCCGTCATCATCATCTTTGTTACCATTGTCTTTAGGTTGTGTTAGTTTCAAATATATGGAATCGACTACATGATTTTCATCCCTTCATTAAAATTTATCCTTAAATTTGACTAACTAAAAAAATCTCTCTTTTAACATGTCTAGATCATCCTTACTATTTTTTGCCCCTCATTTATCATCTCTTGAGACTCCATCTAATTGCTTCCAGTAGAAATAATATTGATCTTACCTTTTCTAGTAATTCCATCCTTTCATCTTGTTATTCTCATTGTGCTATAGGTTTATACTTGAGTTTTCTAACTGCATAATATTTTTTCTAATAAAGTATGATGGATCATACCGTAGTCTCATAAAAAATATTTCATCTAGGAGTACATAATGATCACAGAAAACTTTCATCTCCATTTCTTCCATCAACATTTAATTGTATAGTGGCAATGAAAAAATAAAAAGCTAATATAGTGCTCATGACCCCATGCACTTTCAAGTGAACTTTCATGTCTTACAGATAACAATTTCATCTAAACTCACTGTTCTTTATGTGCTAGGTTGGACATTCGGGAAAGCCAGGTATATCAGCAAATGGCGGTGTTACTGTGGAATGCAACAAAAATCTTAGGCATGAAGGTTCGGCTTCCCTTGATAATATCAAAATTGAAAGAGAAGAAGGTGAATTGTCACCAACTGGAGATTTCGAAGAGGATAATTTTGTTGCTTTTGAAGATGCTGCTGTAACTACAGCCCCTGAGCAGAAGAATATTTCTAATGCCGAAGTCCATGACGAGGATGAAGAAAGTACTCAACGGTCCACTGAGGTCAGTGAAAATGCTTCAGAGGCTGGTGAGGATGCATCAGGCAGTGAATCTGGCAATGGTGAGGAATGCTCCCATGAAGATCATGAGGAAGATGATGATGCAGAGCATGACGATCAGGATGCAAAGGCCGAAAGTGAGGGCGAGGCTGATGGAATGATTGAGGTGCACGATGCTGATGGGGAAATTACATCATTATCGTACTCAGAAAGATTTATTAACACAGTGAAACCTCTTGCAAGGCATGTGCCTGCAACATTACATGATAACCATGATACATCCTCCTGTATATTTTATGGAAATGATTCATTCTATGTGCTGTTTCGGCTTCATCAGGTTAGACAATCTACAGTTGAGTTTTTTGAGCCCATGTTTGTAGGACACTATGAATGTGTTATCTTCACTGCAGATATTATATGAAAGGATTCTATCTGCTAAGACTAACTCATCAGCTGCTGAAAATAAATGGAGAAGCTGTAAAGATTCAAATCCTCCTGATCTATATGCTAAGTACTGCCACAGGATAACCATATTCCCCATTTATTTTGGTTTTACAGATTCCTATGCATACAAGTCTTTACAATATGACTTTGCAGATTTATGAGTGCTTTATACAATCTACTTGATGGTTCTGCTGACAACACCAAGTTTGAAGATGATTGCCGTTCTATCATAGGAACTCAGTCTTATGTTCTTTTTACATTAGACAAGCTAATCTTTAAAGTCGTTAAACAGGTATTTTTTTGCATATAATAATATTTTTTTTTTCTGAAAATGGTATTCCTCTTATCTCAAAGCATACAGAAATTGTTTGTTTTCAGCTTCAGGCAATAGCCTCAGATGAGATGGATAATAAACTTCTCCATCTATACTTGTATGAAAAATCGAGGGCAGGGAGGTCTTTTGATGTAGTTTATCATGAAAATGCTCGGATACTTTTGCATGATGAGAACACATACAGATTTGAATGTGTGAGTTGCTTCACTTTCCCTCAATATGTTCAGTTTCAAATTTTCACTTGTGCTTTCATTTTCTTTTTGTACTAACTGAGGTTGGTTCTGACAATGAAATTTTGTTTATGTTAAGAGAAGTCATCCTTTAACATTGAATGACATAGAAGTCTCGTGTCAAATATTTCATTATAAAGAGTCAACACACTTCAAACATAATAAAATAGTACTTTTCTAACTACTAAACTTACAATAGATAACAGTGTGGAATTGTTTATTATTATTATTATTATCATACTATTATTTTCTTCTTCCAGATTTCTCAGTCTTCAGATGTGATCGGACTATCAATCCAGCTAATGGATTATGGCCATGAAAAACCTGAAGTTACGGCTGTCTCGATTGATCCCAACTTTTCTTGTTATCTATACAGTGAATTTCTCTCAAGTGTCTCAGTTAGGAAAGGATTACATGGTGCCTTCCTGGGAAGGTAAAAATGGACACATCATATTTGCATACAGTAGTCAATGTTTTGACTGGACAGTGCTTTGCAGGAATAAGCGTAAATATGGGAGTGCTGATGAGTATTCCACTACTTGCAAGGCTATGCAAGGAATTCAAGTACTCAATGGTTTGGAGTGCAAGGTATCTTGTAGTTCGTCTAAGGTACTTCATTGAACTTCCACAATCTTGAAGTCCAATCTCTTGAACTATTTAATCTGCAAGTGTGATTATTTATGAGTTATTTATGGTTTGTCTTCCCAGGTGTCTTATGTTCTAGATACGGAAGATTTGTTGTTCCGTGTGAGAAAGAGAAGACGAAACTCAAGTAGAAGGATGATATTAAATAGCCAAGCACACTCTGTACAAGTAAATGATTCTAAAGTACAGCGCTTCCATAAATTCGTATCCAGTTTCATGACGAGTTCTTAACACATTTTGACAAGTGGTATGGTTTTTCTGTCATAATGAGGAACTTGTATTTTCTGTAATTTTTTTGTGTTCATGTGTGGGCATTATCTGGTTGCCGCATGAGTATCTGTAATTCATCAGTTATTAAAATATGGTTGAAATATGAGAAGAAAAAAAAATTGCAAATTTGTCGATATATCTTTGTGCAATGATCAATTATTCCATAATGATAATTACATTGAATTTGTCTTCGTATCTTAGGTGGGCTCTGAAGTAGGTCAAACACACCAGCAAGCTTGATGGATCTTCTCGGCTGCTTACTTTCACTACCTTGCTCGTTTCCAGATAACATATGGTTGCATTTCTGGTACTTATATCAGCATATAAGCATTATTCTAGTGTTTTTGTTTCTTACATCACAAACTTGTACATATGCATCCCCTAACTTTATTCTTATATGATGCATACTTTACTCCCACTTGTTAACATGTGGCTAGTCTATACTGTCTGATATGTAACATCCTGATGTAAAATGTTTATTCTTGTAGTGAGTATAGGCTCCTACTTAAATTATAATCTGTTACGTTAAGCACTTCAGGTGCTTATGTTTGTTCAATTTGACGTAGGTCCAGGTTGACAAGATAAACTAGTGTTTGCCTTCTATATTTGTCTTGTAAATTTTCGGTCACGCAGAAAAGTCTCTTGACTATTCATCTTTTTGGGGGCGTTTTATATGATGAAAGAAAATCAAAATGGGCAGATTGGTATAATGATTTTCATTAGCATTTTTTTTCCCTTCCTTTCTTTTAGGAAAACTAGGGAGAAAAGGAAAAGGAAAATGTAAATGTTTTTTTCCCCTTTTTTATATTCTGTAAAATTAAATGGAAATTTATTGTGTGCAATGGAATTTAACTTTAAACATAACATTTTAATGATATTTTATAACGCACTCAACTTTCAATATTTTTTAAAGGGTGCATTATACTTTCGTTTTTATTAAAGGGTACATTTGATTTTCAAAATACCTTTTTTTTCAATAGGGGTTCTCTAAATTGTTCGAGCGGAAGTATTATCCGAGCCACTGAAATAACACTTAGACTCCTTGTGTTTGTCAAGTAATGTTTTAGACGCATTGTTTACCGTTCAAAGAATTATTTGGATCGGATGGTAATCCAAAAAAGGGGGAAGAAGAGAGGACCGCTTAGCTTTAGGCATCAGCAAACGTTGAAGAAGATAACACCGAGAGGTCATCTTCGGTTCGATGCAGCGTGCAGTTGAGGTTATGTGCAGTTTGTTTTTACACACAAGATACTACCTAAGGCTTACTGTTTATCCCACTGTATTTTGATTTTATACAAATCTATATTTTTTGTTGATTATGATTTAATATTCATATTTTTACAATGTAGCTAGTACATTATACTATACATCTTGAAACATAACACTGGGAGGTTGTCTTCGTCGCCGTGCATCGCAGTAGTTGAGGTTTAGGTCTCACCATTTATGGTTTTTTTTTAAATTTATATTTATATTCCTTCCAGTTGTTCCCGTTAACCACTTGAGCACAACAGAATTAATCAAATGCCCTTCATTCCACGCCAATCTCTGTTCAGTTCCCAGCCAAGCATGAGCAATCTCCTCGACGCCTGCAAAATATTTTCTGGCGGTGGCCTGGCGTTAGCTCCTTGCCAAATGGGCCCCGGCGAGGTTTGGTCAACCCCGCGAGTGAGAAGAGAAGCATTTCGATGACGTCCGAGGGAAGAGGCGTGTCGAAACCAATGGCAAAGTAAACGCTAATTAATTAATCACGACCGAGTCCAGGCTAGGAAGAGTCAGGGGAAGACTAGCCAGCCCTGTTATTGTTCTTCAATCCTTGTTCCTACTTATTTTTCTTTTCTCTGATATCCATTACGGCGGTTTCGTCCTTCATCGACCTCCTGGCGATGGAAAAATGAGTAAGTCATCTCTCGCGTTTCATCATGTTAATTTACTTCTCTTGCTTTCCTCCATTTGATCCTTGGAGTTGCTTCGCATGGATAAGATTTTCTTTCCATCTCCTTGATGAGCTTCAAAACCATATGATACATCATTTATCATACTTCAAGAAACTTTGTTTTTGAATGTTTGATAGTTTACGAGAAATATTGTGTTGCAACTCATATAAACTGAGTGAAATTCCCATATAGGATCACAAACAAACTTTCTTGCCTTTCTCTCTTCGATTTGGGATCAAAAACTAATTGGAAAACTATACTTGGGAGTTGCTTTGGACACCTTCAAGCTGATCCTTCATCGATGTTTGATTTGCTACCTAGTTGGCATAGTTGTACTTGTCATGGACCAGTGATAACCAGTACACAATTGACTCCATTTTAATCTGATGGTGAATTGGGAAAACTTACGGGAAAAAAACTTTTAAAGATCATGAGGTCAGTTTAATGAGGTTTTATCTTCTTGATAGTTTGTGTTGATGATTCTTGGGTTAATAATTTGAAAGAATGTACCATAATGGTGTATTGTTAATAGAAAAGATAATTTGCTTACATTAAATGTGACAAATATTTTTGTTTTTTCAATTTTCTGGATTTGCAGAGTGACAAGGACGACGTATTTGGTATGGTAGTGTTGCACCAACGACATGAATTTACTTGGATATATATGCATGATAATTTTTGTGTGGCTACATTAGCTGAATATGTTTAACCTAAGCTTTGTTGGCTAATTGTGCCAAGTGTGGTGTCATTTAGATGGATAATCTGTAAGTGGGCTGAACATATTCCTCAGTTATGGAAGAAGCAAGCACCATGGCCACACACATACCGTCTTGCATGCCGGAATCTCTTCCAGCTTCAGAAAAACCTACAACTTCAAGTGTAGCTGACAAATATCTTGAGAGTACTGATCCTTCATCAGTAGACAGCAGATCTTCAAGTGGAGGTGTTGAGTTGACCAACAAGCAGGAAGATGCTGTTGCTAGTTCTGAGTCACCCCAACAATTAAGTGTTGCTGAAAACGTCACTACTCATAGCCAGCTTCACAAAGGTGCAGAAGAAGATGAGGCATCCACTCAGCTTCAGCAACGCTTCTCAGATCCTTCATCAGAGAACAACAAGCCTTTAAGTGAACAAGTCAATGGCAATAACAAACAGGAAGTTGCTGTCCAGGATTCTGAACCATCAGTTCAGCAAAATTTTGCATATATCTCAGCTGAACAAGTAACTGCTTCTGAAAACCTCAGTACTCGTAGACAACCTAAAGAAGGTGCAGAAGAAGATGAGGCATCTGCTCAGCTTCAACAACATTTTTCTGATTCTTCATCAGTGCATAGCAAACCTTTCAATGAAGATGTGGATGTGAATAACAAGCAGGAAGTTGTTGTAGAGGCACAAAAATTTGTAGATATCTCATCCCCACAAGTAACTGCTGCTTTAAACGTGGATACTCATAGCCAGCATCAAAAAGCAAATGGATCTCAGCAAAGCATTGCCAATGCCTCAATAATAGACATGGATAATGCAAATGCAAAAGCTTTGCTTATCTCTGAAATTGTTAAAGATCCACTATCTCATTTTTCAGAGACACAAAAAGATCTAAAGAACATTTCCCCCAATAAAGGAAAAACTTCTTCTAATAATGGCATCAATGAGGACACTCAAAGAAGAATAAGTGAAAGGAAGCCATCTCGGTTGCTTTCTGACCTCAGCTGCTGGAATGATCTTGGACTAACAGATAATAAGCCAGCAGAGTTAACTAAATCTTTTAAGAACAGAGAAGTCACAAATAGAGGTGTTGTCGACACAAGTACACAAGATCCTGTTATGACAGTTGTGAACAAATTTGGAGGAACCTTTGACTGGAGAGCTAATAAAGCACAATTCGCAGTAATAGTCTTTATGCTCTTACTGAGAATGATGATGCTTATAACTTCGTTGATATTTCTTGCATTCTTGATTGTTCCATCATTAACATGTGGAATTTGACTCTATGCAGAAACAAAAGACTGCCAATTTTGAACTAGAAAAGGTTCAAGGAGAAATTGCTAAATGCAAAAGACAATTAGATTCTGCTGAAGAGGCTAAAGTCCAGGTACTGAAAGAGATGGAAGGCACTGAGAGGTTAATAGAAGAACTGAATCTTAAACTAGAGAGAGCCAAGCAAGATGAGGCCCATGCAAGACAAGACATGGAACTGTCCCATCTAAGATTCAACGAAGTAGAGCAAGGTATTCCTATTGAATCAAGCCATGTGGTTAAAGCACAATTAGAGGTCGCCAGAGAAAGACATGAAGCCATAATGACTGAGAGACAGTCATGGGTTAAGGAACTGAAAGATTTACAAGAAAAGTTCGTTTCATTGATTAATGAAAGGGATATTGCAATTAGGAAATCTAAAGAGGCTACTTTTGCTGCCATGGAGATTGAGAAGAAAGTAGAGGAGCTTACGATGGAGCTCAACTCAAAAAAAGGACCATTGCAATCAGCTCGTGCTGCATATCTTGAGGCAAATGAACATAGAATTGGTGCGACCTTGGTGCGAGATCAAGATTGCCTAACATGGGAGAAGGAATTAAAACAGGCTGAAGAAGAGGTTCAACAGCTTTATCAGCTGCTGACGTTAACAAAAGATCTAAAATTGAAACTAGATACATCCTCTGCATTGTTATCTAAAGTCAAGGCTGAATTAGTAGCATATATGAAAGCAAAATTTGAAGAAGAGCCTGAGGGTTTAAAAATTGATAAACTGTCAGATAATGAGGCAGAAACAAAGAGAAGACTCCCATTCACTGAAGACCTGGATCGAACTAAAAGGGAACTTGAAGAATTGAAGAATAGAAAGAAAGAATCTGAAAACGAGGTTAGCTCTCTTAGAGTTGCATTCTCAGACCTCAAGTCTGAGCTTGAAGCTGCAAAATCTGCTCTCAATATCTTACAACAGAGGGAAGGAATGGCGTCTATAGTCGTTTCTTCCCTAGTAGCTGAGATTGACAGGACAAACAAAGAAATCGAAGCACTTAGAATGAGGGAAAAGGAAGCCAGAGACAAGATGGTGGAGCTACTCAAGTCATTGCCAAGAGCAGCTCAGGAAGCAGATGAAGCCAAATCTGTTGCGAAGATGGTGCGAGAAGAACTGCAAAATTCCAGAAACGAGGCTGATCAAGCACAAGCCGCTGCAAGCACAATGCAGATGAAACTACATGCAACGTTCAAGGAAATAGAAGCAGCGAAAGCGTCAGAGAAGTTGGCACTTGCACAGGTGCAAGCACGTCAAGACAGTGTGCATCCCCCTAGCGGGGTTAGTGTGACTCTACAATTAGATGAGTACTTGACTCTTTGCAAGAAAGCCAATGAAGCAGAGCAGCTTGCACGTGAGAAAGTGACAGCCGCTCTCACAGAAATTGAAATGGCTATAGAATCGCAGTTACTTAGTTTGAAGAGGCTGAAGGAAGCATACAGGGAGATGCCACAACGCAAGGCAACTTTGGAGATCGCTATGAAGAAGGCCGAGGAAGCGATGGGCGGCAAATTGGCAGCAGAACAGGCGTTTAGGGCATGCAGAGCTGAGCTAGAGTATCAAAGAAAAGCTAATGATGCAGGTAAAGCAGCTGTTGGACATCAAGCGAGCTCACTTGCGAGCTTTCATCAGAGAAGTGAAACAAACATGACAAGAAAGCCAGAAGAGGAGTTAGAACAGCAATGGAAAACTAGCTATGAAGCTACAAGTGCTGCCGTTGTTGGTTCCCAGGAGAGCACACATTCTAGCTTGCCTCACAAAAGTGAAACAACGAGCAGCAAGAAGCAAGAAAGCGATGTTCTTGTGCATCCTGCGTTGGAAGATACCGAACATTCTATCATCGTTAACAAAAAGAAGAAATCAGTATTTTGGAAGTTTATTTTCTTCTTTGGCCGCCGCCGACCCAAACACTGAATCCATAGACATAGTTGATGCATGGATGATGCCTGAGTGAAGAATATTGCCATTTTGTTGTTGTCGTAACGAGTTTTATATAATTTTTCCCTGCTGAATGTAAATGCCTCACAAATTTGACAATACAGACATTGATGAATTGTACACTCGTATGATTTATTGTGCAAACGAGTCTAATGGCATAGCTTTCTTGAAAGTAATTATTACCAGAGCCATGTACCAATGAGGCCTCCATCCCTGAAAAATGAATTTGGTTTAGGCATGTTAAAGAATTTTAAATAACCAACTAATGAGATTCATGGTGTTGGCTAGGTTATAATGCTTCATATATTCCAAGCCTATCATATTGGACCATCGTTAGAGGGGCAGGTCCATAGCCTGTGTTCTTCCCCTTTTCTCTTCGGGAAGGAGACAGATGGTTGGTGACCAGAGGCACAGTGGATAGTGAGGCTCAGATAGCACAAGGGACGGTGCATGGTTTTGGTTGGTATTTCATGGAGACATCGCCGGTGGCAACGTGAGATGCTGTGATTCTGGTGACCAATGCACAAGATGCAGTAGTTCTCTCAATCAGTAAGCTCAACATCATGAAACTGCAACAAACATCCACTGCAAATCAAAATTAGACAGTGCAGGCATTGCAGAATTTATAGTTACAATTTCAGGGAGATGGACTCACAACACAACCGACCTGCTCAGTAGCTAAACAGATGGTTTCTACTAGTGATAGGTTCAGAGGCAGGGGGACCTTGGATGGTACAAACACAGTCAAGGGCAACAAGAAGTGAGCCAAGTACTGGGATTGTCAGTAATGTTCAGATTCAGACAGACTCACAAAGTTATCAGGCACTGTTAAAACCTCGAAGGCAAAGAAGGAAATAGAAGTCAGAACTGCAATGTGATCAGAGGATATCAGGTTGATACAAATTCTAGCACAAGTTGTGAAAAGGAAGTCATGGGGTTGCAAAGTTGCAATGATAAACCCCAAACTAGACAGCCACAATCGTCTAAGTCATCGTGAATATTGGAGCATGAAACATTAGGGACCTTAAGAAAGGCCTCAAGCAGAAAGAGATTACTTTCAGTTGTAAGAGATAAATTGAGAAATTACAGTTGACCACGATGAAAGTTTACTTCGTCGTAATCAACTTAGTTATGTTCGGAAGGTTTTTTTTTTTTTAAAGATTCGATCGTTGCTCTTTTAAAGACAATCTACACCTGATTACCAATTCATTATATCTGTAGGGGTTAGAATATCACTCGGATCACGTTGCATGTGTGGTGTCCATTTTAAGGGAAAGAAATCATACGTAGAAACCCCAAACGACGTAATGTTTCTGGAAATTTGGTTCATTTGAGTTTCAACAGCCGGCCCAAAGAAGGCATGCGCTGCTTAACACGATTGCATCTCCATCGTCGCCTCGTCCCAGTCTCAGGTTTAGCCCTCACCAATCCCACCAGGCCCTTCGCCGATCTCGTTCGCCAACCCTTCCAAGGTCGGCCCTTTGCACCGCAGAACCCTCCGGCGTCCCTCTCCGACGTCTGCACTCTCATCTCCCAGACCTATGAGGACGGCGACCACCAGCTTCGGTCCCTTCATGTCCACCTCTCCGACGAACAAGCAGTCGCCGCCCTTGCCTTCCTCGCCGACTCCGAGGGCTCCATGGTGGCTCTTAGCTTTTTTCGCTGGGCGATCGCCCGCCCCCAGTTCCGCCACTTCTTGCGGTTCTACGTCACCGCTGGGACCTCCTTGCTCGCCCTCGGCAACCTGAAGAAGGCCCAGGAGGTCATGAGTTGCTTGGCTGTGAGCTTCTCCGAGGTAGGCAGGCTAAAAGAGGCCGTCGGCATGGCTTTCGTGATGCGTAGCCAGGGGCTCCCGATCAGCATCGACACCATGAATTTGGTTCTCAGGATTGCCATCGGCTCAGGGTCCATTAGCTACGCAGAGCAGCTGTTTGCTGAAATGCCTGCGAATGGAATCTTCCCCAATTCTCATACTTTCAAGACGATGATCGCTGCGTACTGCAGGCAGGGCCGGATTTCTGATGTGGAGAGGCTGTTGAGGACGGTGGAGGCGAGAGGTCTTCAGATCGACAACGTGACGTGCACTCTGGTGGTGAACGCCTTTTGCAACAAGGGCTGTTTCGGTTGGGTCTCTGGGTTCTTCCGCAAGATGTTGGAACTTGGTTTTGTTCCAAATGTGATCAATTACACCGTCCTGATAGCTGCCCTTTGCAAAAGGGGAAGTGTTAAGCAGGCGTTTCAGGTGCTCGAGGAAATGGTTGGTCTGGGATTAAAGCCGAATGTGTATACCCATACTGCATTGATTGATGGCCTCTGCAAGATCGGTTGGACAGAGCGAGCTTTCAGGTTATTCCTGAAACTTGTGCGCAGCAACTCGTACAAGCCGAATGTGTGCACTTATACTGCTATGATTGCAGGATACTGTAAGGAGAGCAAGCTTAGTCGTGCAGAGATGTTGCTAACAAGAATGCGTGAGCAAAATTTGGTACCGAACACAAACACCTACACCACTCTGATTGATGGGTACTGCAAAGATGGGAATCTGGACCGAGCTTATGAACTAATGGATCAAATGAAAATTGATAATTGTCTTCCAAATATTTGTACATATAATGCAGTTGTACATGGGCTCTGCAAACAGGGTAGGATTCATGAAGCTTATAGGCAACTTCAAGTGGCTTCAGAGCGGGGGTTGCATTGGGATAAAGTTACATATACTATTCTTATGACTGAGCATTGCAAGCGGAGCCAATGCTCTCGAGCTATGGAATTATTTGATCAGATGGTTGATTCAGGATGCCATCCTGACATTCATGCATACACCACTCTGATTGCTGCTTTTTGTAAGTTAAGGAGAATGGTTGAGAGTGAAAGGTTGTTTGAGAGATGTCTCAGATTGGGGTTAGTTCCTACAAAAGAAACTTACACGGCGATGATTGGTGGATACTGTAGGCTAGGTAAAGCAGCCTCTGCATTGAAAATCTTTGAGAAGATGATCCAGCTTGGTTGTGTAGCTGACTCAGTAACATATGGCGCTTTAATAAGTGGCCTCTGCAAAGAATCAAGGTTGGATGAGGCAAGGGCACTTTATGAAGCCATGCTGGATAAAGGACTGGTTCCATGTGAAGTTAGTCGCATTACATTGGCATATGAATTTTGCAAGAGGCAGAAGTCTAATATTGCAGTATGTCTATTGGAGAGGCTTGAGAAAAAACAGTGGACTCGAACAACCAATATCTTAGTAAGGAAGCTTAGTTCTGAAGGGCAAGTTGATGCAGCAGGTCTGTTCATTAACAAACTGTTGGATGAAGATCAGAATGCTGATCACGTAACTTGCGTTGCATTTTTAAATGCATGCTATGAAACGGGTAGGTATTCAAGTGCATCTGAGTTTTCTGAGAGAATTTCAAAGGGAAGAATTAACTTTGTTAAGGACATCAGTGCAATAGCTTGAGCTATTTTAAACTCAGATGCAAGTGCATGTAACTTATGAGATGCAAGTCCTAATTGGGGACTTAATTTCGATCTCTTTTTATTGATGTTGGGAGTATTATATCGAATCTATATTTTGATGTATGATAAATTTAAATTAGATCAGTTTATGATCTAATAAAGTTGTCAAGTATACAAGTACATGTAACTTGACGAGATGCAAGTCCTAGGATATAACCTTATAAAAGATGATGCAATATGATATCGGTCTATAATCTTTTACCTTGCTTGCGTGACTTGACTTTGATACGAAAGAAATGCACAACAGTAAAATTAAGATCAAATAAAAATATAAGTGATTATAAGTGTGTTAATTTTATTTCCGTCTACAGATATACACGTTATAATAATAAGAAACGTGAAAATTGAGAAGTAGAAGAGAGTGAGTCAACAAAAAAGCACAAAGATTAGTTAATCAAAGAAGACGCGCAAGGAATCCAAAGGAGATGATGCTAAGGCGTTGGTTTTAAACCGTAACTCTGGATCTCTGTAACTTTTATTTTAATTTTGATTTGACGTGCAGTTTAATCTGGGGATGAACCGATTGGGAGGGTGGAATGACTTGATTAGCTTTTGGAGAGGCATTTCGGAAAGTTTACATTGAAAATATTATTTGAGCATTTGGATCTTTAGGTGTACTTTTAGGTAGGTTCAACGATTTTGTCAATGTCCTTCATCGGCACCTACCCTATACGTCTTCCGTCACTCGTCGCCTATAAAGTTATCCTCGCCTCCTCGCCCTCAAATTCTCCCCCAATCCCTTCCAATTCAAACCCTAATTCATGGCTGCTTCCCAGCCCTTTGACGGCGGCTACTGCCACAGATCCGTCTCCAATTGCGCCTCCACCGGCCCCTATTCAAGAACCGCCTCCAGCTATGCTGTCCTTCACCCTGCCGCTCCATACGACCGCTTCACGAATCTTCCCTTTTCTAGAAGGCAACGAGATCATACATTTTCAGACTTCTATGCCGCTTCAGGTGGTCCGCCCCCGACAAAGAAAAGGAGGATCATGCCCGACGGACCCGTCTGGGACGCCGGCGCGGACTGTTATCCGGTGTTCTCTGGTTGCTGGTCCCTCATACAGTCACCGAGGCGAGAAGAAGAAAACTCGCGACGCCGTGCCCTGAGCGATGCGCAGCCCCACGAGCGACGGGAACCCGTGCGTTCGGAAGCGGAGGACGCACCGCTTGTTACCAGGAGGGAGATCGAGATGTGCTCCCCTTCAAGGAAGGACGGCATCGATTGCCTGCTTGAAACACAGTTGCGGTACTCCTACTGCTCGTACCTCCAGCATCTTGGGCTCAGGCTCGACCTGTAATTTCGCTGCCCTTAGCTGCTCTTTGGTTATTCATATTTCTAGTTATTTTTTAGATTATGCTGCGAGGCTGTCAGATCAAATTTCTTATGACATTTTTTTTTGCAGGCCACAAACTACAATTGGTGCAGCGATGGTCCTTTGCCACCGGTTCTTTTTTCGGAGATCTTACGCCTGCAATGATAGATTTGTGAGTATCCCACATCCCATGCTTGTGCCTAAAATCTGGTGGTCTTTATAGTGGTTAGCATAATTGGAAGAATAGAGGAAAACAATTCTACAACTCTTACCTTAAGTTGAATAGCTACACTTTTAATGTCTAAAGATTGTGAACCTTTAATTGAACAATAACTTTATTTAACCCAATTAAAAAAAGTAAACTTTCTAGAACGGTTCTGTTTAGCTGATAAGAGAAGATTTCAAGACGAGTTAGATTTTCATACTGTGAGATTTTTAAATAAGTTTCAACTTGCTTGTTCCTTTCAATTTGTTGAACTGCAAGTCACAGGTAATTTAGGGATTTTTTATAGTAAAAGTACTGTCTGTTCAGCTGGGTCCATTAGGCAAAAAGTGACATAATTACTAATTTCCTTGTTTGTATAGAGTAGCTGAGAACCTTCTCATCCTCAGATTCGAGATCTTTCAAGACTCAGTAGAGTATAAATGTAGCAGTTTGGTTTCAACCCCTTATCCATGGAGATATCCATCTTCCATGCCAATCTGTTTGATGTCAGAATCTACAGCCAAGAAGAATGAATTCAAGCTGAAAGCACCGTTGTACCTTTGATAAAGCTGAGAAAATTCAATATCTCATCAACTCCAATGCTGTGTTTGTATTTGAGTATTCAGCTAGATAAAAGTGAAGTATCTTATCTGTCTCAAAAGACTTGATGACACAAGCAAAGGTTTTTGTTTGAAGGATTTATTTTCCTTTAGTGGAATTCGGTGACACATCATCAACTATTATAACAATGGTTGTTGCCACTTACGATGACAAATAGTACGTGTTTTTCAATACACTGCTTAGTCCCTTTGAGGAAACATCATTTGAATATATTGTCATGTAAATGGTGGGTGGAAGAATCTTTAAGGCAAATTGGTGCTCTACATGATCCTATTAGACTGAACTGGTTATTGCTTATATGGTTTCCGATGCCAAGTTGTGCTGGTTGGCATGGAAAGAATTTATGATTTTGCTTGTCAACCGACACTGAGACGACTCCAACATGGTGGCACCAGAGAAAGGAGTATTGTGCGAGAGAAAGGAGGGAGATGAAGGAAGGGGAATAATACAATGGAAATCAAAGAGGGAGAGGGTGAGAAGAAAGAGAGGCATACTTGGAGGTAGGTGGATGTCTACGATTGGTGGAAAATGTGGTAGTCAAGCGCAAGGACAAGCGTGGTGAGATGGGTGCCGGTGGGTACAGAAAGGAAGGTGCGGAGATGAATTGGGCAATAGGAAAAGGAAAAGAAAATTAAAGAGAAAGGAAATAATTTCTAACCTTTTAAAAAGACCATTATCTAATTAAATATTTCAATGATGATTGATACTTTTGATGAAGGAAGTTCTTATCAAACAAAGCTCTCTAGGATCTAAGCATATGGGTTTGAGAAAATGGCATTGTGATTTTTTTCCCCTTTTCTTTGTTGTGCTAAGAGCTTTGTTTAGGGTTCAGTGAATTAAAATATGCTTTGAATCAATGCCATATGCTTGAAACTTTGAATCAATGAAATATGCTTTTTTTCCTTTGGGATCATGAATGATTTATCCACATTTAAGTGAGTTTTGAGGGCATGCCCATTTAAATGGGATTTGAGGACGTGAATCAAGTCCTAGAGGCCACAGCATCTTAAATGTTTCTTCTTCCATTTTCCCCTTCTTCCACAATTCCAATTTCTCCATTCACAAAATTTCAAGCATACTTGTGCGCCTATGCTGCCCTGAAGCTATTCATGGTCCTTTTCAACATAAGTCACCCTGCATTCAAGTACATGAAGGACAAACAACGTAGACGATGTGGAAACAACTAAGATTTTCAGGAAGACATTGACCATCTCTAAATCCTCTAAGTTCTGGTTTGTCTTGTAACTCTGTTTTATGTTTTACTTTACTAGCCAGCGTTAATGTTCTCATGGTTTCTACTTCCACCTCTCCTTCACCTTTTTGTTTTATTTTTCATATCTTTTATCCCTTTCTTATTCTATAGACAAAAGAAGGAAAAAAAACTATATCAAATCTTTTTTAGATCGTCCTAAAAAAATTGGGGTTGTTTTCTCATTTGGGTTGTATGCCTTATTTCTATTTCTTTTTAAAAATAGCTTATTAGCTTCTAATATTCCTATATGTTTTTCCCTTAGTTGATCGCCACAGCAGCTTTGTTCCTGGCAACTAAGTCTGAGGATACACCATGCTTATTGAATTCAGTGCTCAGGTCTTCGTGTGAAGTTTCAGAACTTCTTAGAATTCCTTATTATCCATATCTACATCATAAGGTAATTGTTTTGACCTATCTTTTGCTATTTTGAAATTATTCTCTTGACCTCTATTTAGTTTCTGTCTCATTTTTTATTCTAATGCATGTGAAACTTGGTGATCTACCATGCAGGATTGGTTCGAACAGTATCGTGAACAGATTATTGAGACTGAGCAAAAGATATTGACTACTCTGGATTTTGAACTCGAAGTGGAGCATCCTTATGCTCCTCTGGCTTCTGTTCTTGGGAAACTTGGATTCTCACAATCTGTGCTTCATAATGTGGCTTGGAGTATAGTCAGCAAAGGGTATGCCTATTAGGAACTCAGTATTCTTTTTTGTTCTCAACCTGACAATTATTCTCTTTCTTTTATTATAAAATGTCTTGCATCTGCATTATTAGTCTAATTTTTATGTTTTCTTATATTGACATTCCATTCCCTTTAGTTCATATCAGGCATTGGATGTATAATATCGAGTGTATATGATATTTCATTTTTTTTGTTTATTTTGCGCAGACACAACAAAAAGCTTTTCTCTCTGATGCAAGAATGAATGCACCCACATGCATGTTCAATGTGTATTTTCGCTATCAACTGAAACCAAAACTGTCTCATTGTTTTTCTATTCTTCAGCAATGTTAATAAATGAACTTTGTGTTTACAGATTTAATAAAGTATAAAGCATAGAGAATACTGCTCCATGAAGTTAATGTTCTAGCTTCCTGCCTTCATGATAAGGAAATGTTTTTTTAATTTTGTTATCTTGTTTGCATGAACATTAAAAGAGTAGGTTGTTTGCAATGTCTTGACATCTGAAAATGTTGCTTCTTCTAGTAAAGGTACATTTTATACAGGTGAAATAATTCCTACCCTAGTTCCGAGATGTCTAATTTTCTAGTTCAAGGAAAGCATGGTCATCTCCAGGTGTGTTCAGGATTGAGGGTGATTGCTAACTGAAGTTCTCTATAGATATCTTGGTTGGCTTTCAACAACTGCATGGTGATCTGCAGTTAATTTTCAAAGTGATATCTTGCCTGCATACATCTTAAGGACTGCCGGTTAAGTTAATTTATGGACTAATTGTTTTATCTAAAAGAGGTAACCATTCCTTCAGTGTACTCATGTTTCCTGGACATGTATTGACTATCCAAAAGGGGCATACGCATCTATATATTTTTGCATAATGCAGGAAACCTGATTAGTTCATCTTTGATATAC
Source organism: Curcuma longa (assembly GCF_044706935.1). NCBI lineage: Eukaryota > Viridiplantae > Streptophyta > Magnoliopsida > Zingiberales > Zingiberaceae > Curcuma > Curcuma longa. Next base: position 274,951 of record NW_027435602.1, on the reverse strand, counting down.
ACTGTAAGCGGAAGCTACAAGCATCAAGGAGAGAATTGTTCTCTTCTTTGTTTCCCAAATTTTTACTACTTTCCTGATTGAATAATGGATTATGGGAGGGGGATACTGGAGTATTCCTGGTTACGGGAATTGATGCATGATTCAAAAAGACATGCTATAGTTTAGCACTAATACAGAATTTCAACTGAAGATTCTCAGACTATGTATCAGATGGACTGCTGCTTTGATTTTGGTAAGGAGTCTTTGTATGTAGGATCGTATGCTGTGCTTTTTCATCCTGTTTTTCTTGTATCTTTCTATTTGCTATCTCATCTTATATATGTATATTTTAATTCACTGAGCATGTCACGTAGCATTGCCAATTATACTGCTGGGGAAAACATGGTTTGGCTGTTAGCTATGTTAGTTTCATTCGATGGTACTTGGATTATAGCAGCGACTTAACTATCCAATGCACTACTTACATTTTTTATTTTTTTGGAACTGCAGTTATCGAAGTTCACTTTGCCTTCAGTTTAAGCCTCGTCATATTGCTGCTGGAGCTGCATTTCTTGCTGCCAGGACCCTAAACTTTGACATAGTTTTATATCCAAGGATTCTGCACGAGTTCCAAACAACACCATTTATCCTTCAAGGTAGCTAGCTAAACTCTGTTATCATATGATTGCTTTGATGTTTATACCTTTATGGGTTGGTGATTCATCTTATGATTTATTCCTTTTGTTGGAGCTGCAGATGTTGTCCAACAGTTGATGGAGCTTTCTTGACTGGAGGCAAGACGTCTTATTCTGCTTTATAGAGGCAACTAGTTAGTGTATCAGGAAAAGCTTATGCCTTCACTTCTAGGCTGCCTAATGTCTATCAAGTTTGTTCGCGTACTTTCCCCTTGGGAGGCTATTAGTTGCTAAGTATAATTCTAACTTCATTTTCTTGTGTTAATATTCCATTGTTAAATTGTAATCAGAATTCTATATGTATTTGGTTAAGATTTTTTTTGTTTTTTAAAATAAAATTAAAAATACGAAAAGATAAATAAACAAATATTAGAATTGATTTTTTAACACCTAGTATTTATTAAAAGCGTCATTAGATATTTATTTTTTAATTTTAATAATTGTTTTATTTACACAATTAGGAAATAGAGTATGCTTTGAATTTTTAAACTGGCATTCTATAAATCCCAACATCCGAATTTATCATAATCATAACCTTGTCATCACACCTTTTCTTACTATTTTAAAAGTTTGGGATGCTTGATAATTTGTCGTTTGGTACGAAGAGTTGTCAATTATTTTATATATTGGGTTTTTAATTATTTTACTTTTGTTAATATTTAAATCATATATTATTTTTTATATTTATTAAATCATATATCTCTTTTTAAAAAAAATACATTTTCTGCACATTCGTTTATCCATCTGATAACGCACTTAAAATTAAAAAATATATATTATATATTATAGGGTTTTATTGATTTTTTTTCTTTTGAAAAAAAAGTTAAATGTTTTAAAAATCTCACAGCGAGGTAAATACAAGGTGGAATTGGGATTGAAAAATATGATTACAGAGTGATTTTGATCATGTCTATAAATTTAAAATTTGGATAGTTTATTAATTTTGATTAAAATTTATTAATGATTTTAATTGCATTCGAATTAATTTAAATCAGGATCAATGCATATCTAGTAGCCTCTTAAACTTGAGCCAGCTCCAGTGCAATTCAACTGGGCCCAGCCCCAGGCTAGGCAGTCCCTAACCTGTCGTGGCTGTGACAGCCCGTGCCATTGCAAAATGCCATCCAGGTAGAACCCATTTTGACATCTCCAAAGTTTATCCAACCACAGATTCTACAATCAGGAGAACCAAACTGAGGATTACAAAATTTCTAGGCAAGAGTGATTATAACCGTGTTTCGAGATCAGTCAGCGAGATGTCCAAGAATGACAGTTCAATGACATCTCCAAAGTTTATCCAACCACAGATTCTACAATCAGGATAACCAAACTGTGGATTGCAAAATTTCCAGACGAGTGATTATAACCCCGTGTCTCCAGATTAGTCAGCGAGATGTCCAAGAATGACAGTTCAATGAAGGGCACGGCAGATTCGATCGACAGATGCATGAAGCTCAATGGAAAAGATCTTGGAGGTCAACGATGTCAGCAAGGACTCCGGCTGCTGTAGTGTCATTGCCTGCTCCGGCTCCCTGAATTACCATGGGAGATTTGTTGTAACACCTGCTGTAGATTTCCACCTGCAAGATCGTTGCATCACCATTGAAATTAAATTAATTCATAGTACAAAGATGGACACATTATCGTATAATTAGCAGCAGTTGGGGCAAGGACTGCTGGAAAGGAAATATCAAAACTTTGGGTGCAAGATTTTTCATATATATATATATATATATATATATATATATATATATATATATATATATGGTGCATCAAGATATAGATCTCATTGCTGCGGACTCATAAATGCACCGCTACAAATTCATTTTATTCCGGTAGGGAACATTTTAACACAACGGTGAAAAAAAAACTGTAGATTGTGTGTTCTGCAAACTGCCATAATACTCTGTACACCATCCCAAGAATGAATAAATAAAAATACATTCTTATTGAATTGATTGGAAGCTGCTTTGCACACCCCCAAACATTAAATCTTGTTAGTCTACTTTAATAGAATTGTTTAAGTGAAAGAAGATATTGTATAATGATATTGAAAAAAGACAATTTATAATATTATTTATAGTATCCAAATTAAACTCTAAACTTAAATTATCTAATGTAGGACTAAACCCACTACCCTTAGTACGTTTATCGCTCTCCGTCAAATTGGAGCATAAATATTATCTCTGTCTAACTAGTAGTGGAAAACAGAAAAGTACTAAAATCAGAAGTAGCTCTGGCGAAGAATACAATGCTAGAGAGGATTCAACTATATATGATGTAACAAGCTGGAGCAGCATGGATGTCAAAAGGAAGGGAGGGAATCTCTGAATGGAGATTCAGGAAGCAGATGAACTCTCTGGTGTCTCCAGATCCACACCAATGACTTCAGAGTACGTGTACAAGGGAAAGAGGCAAACTCGCAGCAGAGAAGAATCACAGAGGAATAGCAGATGGGAAGTTTTGCCAAGAAAGCAAGAAGAAAATCAGCAGGGGACACATCTACTCAAAGACATTTGCATCAACAACCCTATTTCTGATGAAGGGCAAGGAAATATGTGACATGCAAAACAAGATTTCTAGAGGAAGCAGTAGCAAGCAGAGCGAGACCAAGAGTTGTCTGATTTGTAGGTTACTAGTAATTACCTACTCATCTCCTAGTGAAACCTATCGCACTCCTAAGTGGTGTGCCAACATAATAGAAAGTGCAGAAGTGATTGAACTACAAGTTCTTGGGAACTGTTGCATGGCCTTGAGGATGCTACAATAGCTAATTCTCCTCATAAATCTGCAAAGCCTTTTCCTTTGATACCTTAAGCCGGGCGTAAGGCAATAGAGGCTTTGGGGGCTAGACTCAAAATAGTAGGCGGTAATCTACCTGGCTCTCCACCTTTTCGACTGGGTGGGTAGTGATCTTTTATCCTTGGCGACAAAGACTCTCCTTAATCGTTGTTGCAATAATCTATGTCAATTGCCCACTCGGTAGGAGTCCCGCTGTAGTGTTCCCGACAACAATAAGAGTTTGTTGTGCATCCGACTCATTTGGTTCCTTCTTGTATTCACAATTCTCAATGTCTTAACTTTGTTTCCCACAGATGACACCAAAATGATATGTCCAAAACTTGTTGCCTTGCTGGATGCTGGAGACAAGGCTTCTTCCACCAACTCGATTGGTGCCTCTAGCTTGTTGTTAGTGCACTAATTGATCTACACTGTCTAGTAGGAATATTCCTAAGTATATCAACACAAGTCAGAGGGCGCCGGAGTTGTTGGACAAGGTCACTCCGATACTTAAAGTCACAAGAGTGTTGAGAGAAAGGAATGCTTAGAATTCAAGAGTTTTTTTTTTTCACAAGAGCAGAAGGGTTCACATATCTTTATATTTACCAGTGATATACCTACAGAGATCACAGTGGCTATCCCCATGAAATCTAAAACTGTTTCTGTTATAGTGGCCCACTTTAGCATAGCTACCCTTCCATGAAGGTGTCAATTACCCAGACATTACAGTTCAAGGATTAATATATGGAGAGGCCACCTTTTGGAGCCGATCAACAGAGCAATGGTTAAGGTGACCATTCAGCTTATGTAGACGAGTCTGACCCAAGTAGCCAAATCATATAGCGGAGTCATACTGCTGAGTTAATAGGGGAGCTGATACAACCAAGTCATCTGAGCTAATGAGGTGAGCGAATTGCTCAGGCCGCCGAGTGCCTGTGCTCAAGCTCTCAAGCATCTTACTTGCTTATTGATGTGCTTGGCCAAGTGTGCTTTGGTTTACCAGCATGGTTGGGGATTATTCCCAGAGTATCACCCCTTAAAAATTTTGTTTTTTTAATTAGTTAGAGTAGTAGGTGCAAGAGGGCAAAGGGAGACACCACAGAAAACTCTATTAAATGTAATAATAATGAACTAGTTGATTCAGATATTAATAATATTCCCTTGCATGTAAGTTTAATGGAGAGGTATGAATTATGTAACCCACCTCAAAGAGTCCGGGTAAACTCAGCTTGATACCAATGATGATAATATAGCAACCACAGCACATATGAAGTTTCATCCTTAACTCTTCTCTATAACATGTCATAAACACTTTTTCACAAGTTCAGCAATCTATTGGGAAGTACCTACCTACCTATGGCTCCAAGAACTGTTTCCTGATTTTGAACTGTTTTAAACAGATTTTAAATTAACATAAAATTCTCCAAAATCTTAGATCCATTTCAATATCTTTTGGTAGATGTTATATTTTGTTAAACCTTTTCAGGTCCTCTATCATTCTGTCATTGACATAGATTAAAATACATGAGCAAATCATACACAAAGCATTTGCACATGCATAAGGAAACATACCACATTGTCACTTCCTCTCAATCTTCCCAATGGAGAATCTTTTGGAAGCTCTTGAAGACCAACCTGACACCTGCAATGATAATAAATTTATTTGTGTTAATTACTAAATCTATCACAAAGAATTAAGGCTTTAACAAATCTATCACTAACTTTCACTTTTAACAGTTATGCAACACTTAAATTTTATAATAAATTTATCACAATTTAAAATTATTGATTTGTCAACTTACTAAGAATTTTCTATCTTACTAAGAAACAACTAAGGGACTACATTGATGAGAAGCACTGAGATGGTTGACAAGTCAATTACCAAAGATAAACTTTAGTCTTATACCCTTGGGAGAGGGTAGTATTCAACTTAGGTGAAAGCTGATCATTAGAAGGACTAGAGTCACTCTTCCAATCGGCTGTACGCATTGGAGTTGAATCCAATCGACTGGAGAACTGAATTAGCTAAGGAATCGACTTAGACTAATTAGCCAACGAAAAGTATATTTTTGTTCGAGACTGAGTTGATTCAATAGTCGACTAATAAAGGGCAACCCGGTGCACGAAGTTCCCATCAATGTGGAATCCTGGGGAAGGATCTATTGTACGCAGCTTTATCCTACTTTACAAGAGATTGTTTTCGAGACTCGAACCCGTGACCTCCAGGTCACACGGCAACAATTTTACCATTGCGCCAGGGCTCCGCTTCATTCAATAATCAACTAATGAAGAATTTAAATTGATCTATGCTACAATAGAAAAGTCAGAAGCAGTCATTGATCTAAAAAAGATGCAATGCAACAGTCAAATGGCCAAAGAGCTACAATCGCCCACTTGACTAATAGTGGAATCTAGTTGACTTATGTAATCATTGAAAGACTCGAGCTAAAGTGATTAGAGGAACGAGACAATTGATGGGTGGATTTAATCAATTTATTGACAAATTTATGTAGTCATTGAACCTTTCCTTGTACTCTTAGCCTTCTTCTTAATTCACTTGTAATACTTGCATGTAAGAGATTTCTCCATCTTTAGAGGTTATTCGTGAAGTAGAAAGATAGTAGTCTTTCCAAGAGTGACTCACTGACGAGTCCTAGGCCTTGTAATAGGAATGAGGGTTCTGAACTACATTATATCCTTGTTAGTGATTGGTAAGCTTTGAATTCTTATGAGTTTATTTCGCTGCATAATATATCTTGTGTGACCTTGCTAGTATTGTGGCAAGAGTAGAAAGAATTTATTCTAGCATATTGGTTGTATGCATTTGGTCTCAACAAGAACTACTGAGGAAATAACCCTGATAATTTTTCCAATTCTATCATGTTAATCATAGTACATTCGGCAATTTTAATTATTGTGCTACTTATTTCCAAGTTTAACTAAGTTAATTTTGGAATAGACTATTTTTTACAATTGGTCAAGGTTGGAAACTTTAAAAGAGACCTCAACTCTCTTTCTATGTTATCCTTCTAATATCTTTTGAGTTCTCTTCATGAGTTTGGTTTTTCAATTCGTGAGTTCTGTTCCTTGTAGTGTTGCATTAAACAGCCTATGACATAAAGTTGACATGGATCAGGATCTTAAATGACCTATCTACAGAAGAAGAATAAGCAAGCAGATTGGAAGTGTTAATACGGTGACAAAACTTACCTTGACTCTTTAATAACGCAAACATATCGAAGGACTTTATTTCTGGATGAAGCTGCATTAGCTCTTTCTTGAATACCTCTGTCGAGTGAAAGCATGCCAATCCTAAGGAAATCCTCTGTGGACATTGAATTTGGCCCAAGTTCCTTCGGATATAAACTTTCCACCTGCATATTATTAAAAAGGGGAAGAAAAAGCCATTGCCTTTGCGAGTGAGTACCAAGTATTACCATCATTAATATTGCAATTTCCCAGTTTTAGCACAAGAGAAACCTGTATGTCATCCATGTCAATTCTCCATCCAAGAAGTCGAGCAAGTATTAGTGCCTGTTTCACAACCATGCCAACCATCATCGAAGCAAGTTCAACTTTAAATATTAATATCCTATTACAGGGATGAGTTTAAGATCAGAAGCAAGGTAAAAATTGAGATTCTTGTTTCACTCAAAGCAATAGTTAGCTACTGTCACATCAGTTAAAAATTCACAAATTCCACAAATAATTCCATTGCCACTGCCTTTTATAGTAGTAAGCCAAAAGTCATAGCTATAGGAAAGGCAATTAATTGAAATACAGGTGAGCTTTCTTAAAAAGGGATTTAACAGAAGAATGTCTTAGAGAATAAACTGCTATGGAGATGTTTATGCTGTCAATAAGGAAACATCTAGTAAAAACACAAGAAGAGTAAGAACCAAAACAAGGTCATGTCGAAGTCAAACCTTTCTAGCAACATCCATCCCGCTAAGGTCATCACGAGGATCTGTTTGGAATGTACGAAGTAAGTCTCAGAAAAAGAATATTAAATAACCAAACATGGTAAGCATAAAGAAAAGATCATTTTCTTACAGTGTCATGCCCAACCAACTTACTAAGAGGGCATATTGACTTTTATAGATACTACTGCTATCAGTGGACTGGCTAGTACAATTGGTTATACTGGAAAGCGACAGCCAAGTGGTATAGTTTCCCTCATAACCGGCTGTTCTAAATCCACTAAATAAAGTAAGATCCACTCCAAATTTAAAAAGCCGTACAATTGTAAACAACTGACTTGTTGGTATGATGGAGGCGATTCTTCTTTAGATTTTCAAAACAGACTAATTGCCCCAAGCAACACGTAATGACAACAACCAATTGGCATAGTAGCACTCTAAGATCTCAATTAGAAGGGTACGATAAAGAATAATATTTCAATGGTTGAAGAATATAAAACGGCACAAGATAAAGCCATGGAGAGAAAGAAAGACAAAAAAAAAATTCAATCAAATTTATAGTACTAAACATACAATTGATGGAAGAGAGATAATTCATCATTGTTTTAACAAGAAAAAAAATGATTTGAAGCAATAAGAAAACAGATTCTTAGAAAAATGAATGATGGCAACTTCTAATAAGCTCATTCTCAAATGTTCAATACATTACAAGGAATACCTTTTGTCAATTCATGGAAGTTCACTTTCCTAGAGACTATTGCACTTCATAATTTGCAGCAACTCTAACGAAAAGGGAATCTAACCTTAGGTCAAGGATGTTAGTACCCCGAATGATTAAGGGGGAGATCGCTGAAGTCCCAAACGGTGTGGACCACGGTAGTTTTGATATTTGGTCAAGTAAGCTTAAGTTAGACCTTGTTGTATTTCTAATATATATTTCTAAGTATGTAGGGACTTAGGAAAACATATAGGTACCCAGTGACTTAAGCCAATGGAGTACGGTGAAGAATGATATGGGACATCCAAGGGATCGTAAAGGACAAGTATTGGAGACATTGATACTTGGAGCAGGAAATGCAAGCATCCCAGAAGGATGATACGGGAAGAGAGTCGACAAGCTCAATGGATCCGAGGAATGAAAAACTTGATGGAAGAGTACTCCGTTGGAACGAGGACACACGAGGAGTAAGCCGAGGAGCTCAGTACATCTGAGGGATGAGAAACCGAGAAAAAAAATGTTAGGTAAGTTGGTGAGCTGAGTTGAGGGAGTTGTACTTGGAACAAGAGTAGAAACACTGAACCTAGGCGAACTTAGTCGTAGTGGATTAAGTTAGAGTTCCGAGCGACCAGAACTCGATTTTGGGAGACTGGAACTCCAAGCGACCAGAATGGATCCAAGCAACCTATAAGGACATCAGGGAGACCGAAAGCACGCGTGGAGCATAGATCCGAGAGTCACTTAAAGATCCGGATTGACCGCACGCTCGGGTAACTTGAGATGGTTTGAGTGACCAAAAGGGTGTCAAATCAACAAGATTGAATAAAGGGACCTATTCGTGGATGAGGACAATGACTAACCCAGCAAGGCCTGAGTGACCGGAGGGCCTTCTAGGCGACCGAAAGGGCTTCCGGGTGACTGGAGCAATGACACGTAAGTAACTCAACAGTTGGAGACCAAAAACTATAAAAAGAGGCTTGAGGCTCAAAGAACAATAACCACACTCAAAAATTAATTGTTCTATTTTCTGTACAATCCTCTATTTATCTCTATTGCACTCAACCGTTGTATAAGAAATTTCTTCACTTTCGATACCTTATTGAAAAGAAGAAAACTAGTAGATAGTATTATGTGCATAGGCCTTGGATGTAGCAACCCTAAGGGGTTGTGAACCAAGTAAAAAATTTTATGTCTCCTCTTTATGCTTTGTTTATTTTTTTAATGTGTGTGGCCTTGCTAAGCAATTAGAAAGAGAAAGAATATTTTTTAATTGTAGGTTCGCTATTCACCCCATCCCACTCTAACGATTCTAAGTATCCGCTGCACTATCAAAGGAGGTGGACTAATCTCTGTTTTCCCTACTTAATTTTCGATTTTGAAGAGGGTTCCTAATATCTATTTTTCTACATGATCTAAAATTGCAAAGAGGGTATCAAATCTTTGCTTGCCCTCAATGATCTACAATCTTTTTATTCTGACAATATAATACCATATGATGCTTAGACTAACTCCAAGGTCTAAAATAATATGCTCATCTTATAGAGTGGCTTGCTAACTTCACCAATTATTCTACCTTAAAGGTGAAGAATATTTATTAAATACTGTTTTTTATTTAAAATAAATAATAATAATAATAATCAAACCAAAATGTCAAAAATAAAATTTGGACATCGAGTTGAAGGGGGAATTGGGTTCAGATTAAACCGACGGGTAGGCACGGAGATTAGAGTTACGTGAGTTTCTCCTACATGTGCTAGCTTCATTCTTCTCAAGCGGTGGATAGTCAAATGTGGATAGCTAGCTGCCGCAAGTAGCATTGACTGTTAGTTGGACACATGTGGGCCACGGGAGAGAATGGAAAGGGGAGCAACAAGCGTGATGGGTAGTCATAAACGATTGGTGGTCACAAGTGGCTAGTTAGCAAGTGTAAGTGGCGGACGATCACAGGCATAGGGAGGGGCAGATACGTGGGATTTGCGAGAGAGAGAAATAAGGGGGAGCAAGAAAAAAATATATAATAACTCTAAAATATGACCTTATTTAATTAAATAACTAAATAATTCATGACCTTTAAAAAATACAACAAACTTAATTAAATACAATTGAACCAAATTTTCCTATATATAAATTTGATTTAATTGTAAATTAACTTAAATAAATCTAAATCGAGTCTAATATAAACCAACTTGATCTTAATTACTTTATCTACCTATAAACTTTATTTAACCCGAAATTAACTTTTACATGATTATAAAACTCAAAATATTAATTTCATTTAACTTAATTAAATATAAATTTTTTTAAAAATAATATAAAATTTTAAATAAAATAAAATTTAGTATTTAATATACGTAAAGATTTTTGTGTTCTAAGTTTTATAATGTTGGAAGACTAATTATTATTGCAATAGACGTGATTTGATTAGATAAGATTTTTTAAATAAAATAAATTTTACTATTTAATATAAGTAAAGATTTTTGTGTTCTAAGTTTTATAATGTTGGAAGACTAATTATCATTGCATTAGACGTGATTTGATTAGATAAGATTAATTCATTTTTAGAAAATTCTATTTTCAAATTAAAATTGTATTTTATCAAAAAATCTTAATTTTGAAAATTTTAAATTTAATTCAGAGTTCGAATAAGATTTTATATATTTAATTTTTTTTAGAAATTTCATAAGTACAAAATTAAGTAATTCAATTATAGATTTTAAAATGTAATTTAAATTTAAAATATTATATTTCAACCACAAAATTTAAAAATATTTTAAATTTTTATTTTTTGTGTACTCAAATAATTATAATTATGTAGACAAAATAAAACTAAATTAAAATTAAAGATAAATTTTTAAATGATTTCACTTAATCCAATATTTTTTTATTTAGGGTTTATCATACAAAACATAAAAAGATAATATTTAATGCTTAAAGTTCTTATCAAATTGTTATAAATAAATTTTACATATTTACAGAAAAAATAACATCACTTCATTTCAAACAAAATTACATATATGAAAATATTTTATAAAAATACAAACTCAACAAATAATACTTGAAATATAAAATAGTATATATAAAAATTAAATATTAACAAAAATAGGACCAAAATGGAAGTCTGAGATATTGATTTTAGTAGATAAGTTAGCAAGATATCCAAGTGTAACTGACAATGAAAATCATCAATCACATATTATTGTTCAAACTAAAATCTCAGGTTGTAGTTGATACCTGGTTCTGTGTACCCATGGGATTTAGCTGCTAAAACAACTTCACTAAGTAGCTTGCCATCCTCTATTTCACTCATAACATAACTAAGTGTACCTATGCACATTTCATGGAGAAAAAAATAGAATGTCTGAAAACAGTCTATAGAATTGAAAAGATTTCTTTACATAGATACCACTTAAACTTCCAATGATACGATAGATGGGATCTCCGGATCCAAGTACACGAGTAATGGAAGCTATTATTGGAAGGCCTGCTCCAACCTACAAAAAATGCACTTGAGCATATCAACAAATGGAGTCAAGGCTTGGAGATTTAATATACAAGAAACCCAGGAAAGCAAGCAAAAAAAGTATTCGCCTCATGCAAAAAGCCAAAGAAGATTGATGGGAACAATGGTACATGATTGGCTTCCTGAAAATGGAAACAAATGTAGCATATATTTTATATTTTAGAGTGAATTCTAAGGAGACGGAAGATTTAGATAGCTATGCAACAAGAATGAATATGACTTGAATGAAAGAAAGAGGGGAAAAATCAAATATCCATAAATTTTAAACAAATAATTAACTTGTTATTCATGTCAAAAATAGAATTTTCTAAAATGTTTTCTAAATGTTATAGAGAGGAACAAAAAGAGGAAGCATGCTATGATCAGTCCCACGTGAGGAATTTGGAAAGAAAGGAGATATATATTAATAGGATTTTGACTTGTTATATAGAAAGGATGTTTCACCGGGCTGCCCTTTTATATAGAAAGGATGTTTGAAATTGGAATTAGTGGTGAAGACACATCTGTGTGCCTCATACAATTATGGACACTAGCATGGATATGATTCGCACATGGTACACGAGGTTCATGTAGTGTAGTTGATGCTTCCATGGTGTACGAAGGTTTAAAAAGTTGTTTAGTGCTAGTCATGATGAACAAAATTTTTGGTTCAACCCACTAATGAACATTCAAAAAGCATGATTCCACCTGTTCCTTGGTGGATCCCGAATGCGAGTTCTAATTCCTTTGCGAACGATGAAAACTAGGGTTTCAGAAGGTAAATAACTTCCCTCCCTTCTACCCTTTCCTACTCTTCTCTTTCTTCTCCTCTTTGATGTTAGCGCAATTGAGAAGATTGTGCAAACAATCATCTTCCAAAAGCTTGACTTAAGTGGAGGTTGTTGATGCAGTCGTACTTGAGTTGAGTTGGTTTTGATGTGGTTGGCTAAAAACTAGTGGCATAAATTTAAGTTAGATAAAACTGGTTTGGTTTATTTGGTTTGATTTGTTTATCATCTATTTAGTATGTAGCTTGGCCATATTGGCAAGCGAAGTTCCAAAGGTAAGCTCCGGCAAGTTAAGTCCTAGAAGTGTGGCAAGTGAAATCCTAGAAGTGAGCTGTCGATAGATGAAGTCCCGACTAAATGACGATTGTCTACATGTCTGAAGGGATCCAACTCAATGGACCCAGATTGAGGAAGACTCCAAAGTTGGAGGTTTGTTGAGATGGACTTGAGGGATAGAGCATGGTTGGAAGACATGTGAGATAAGAGATCAAGTGAAGTGAACTATATTTTGGATTTTGGGAAGAAGTTTTTTATTTAGGCATGAACTTGACAGCAGACATGTGGTATAGGTCGAAGCCAACATGTTTACTTGAGGTAGATTAAGGTGTTTATTTAGATGACTTGTTAGCCATATTGATGATGTAGTCAACCAATCGCTCATTGCTTGAGAATTATAATGGCTTTTATTCTGACTTGAGTAGATTAGATGGCAAAGATAGTCGATTGATATGTACAAATCCCACCAAAATGGTTGTATTGACTTTATTTCTATAAAACATGTCGGAAAGGATATGAGTCAACTGGAGACACTTGGAGTCAATATAAACCCGAAAACGGTGTAAAAGCCCATCGTTAGCTAAATGAGTCGACTGTTACAACTTAACATTTGACTAATAACATAGTCATCATCTGGAGATTCAATCATAAATCGATTGGATCAGTCAACTAATGGATTCATACAATGACTAATGACATTCACCAAAAGAACTGGTCGAGATCCAAATAATCAATTTCAATCTAGAGGAAATAGTCATGGATCAACAGACCAAGTTCAGAAGAGTCGACTAAAAGGAGGTTGAGTCAACTAAAGGATGAAAGAGTTGACTGGAATTAGAATTGAATTGACTGTTTAGAGGAACGCTCACTATGGATAGGTGTTCGAGATCCATGTATAAGTCGAATTACGGTGAACAATAGCGGGCAGCATCCAACACAAAATGCTTATTCTTACTCAAATAATTACTAAGTCCAAGTGTTGATCCTATATTGTGTTATACTCTATACCATGTCTAGTGAATGTTTTGTCATCATGTCGTATTGTTTTATTTATTTCTCTTGTACATCACTCTTCTTAAAGGGGAGTCTTAACGTAACGATAAAGTTATTATTATGTGATCTTATGGTCATGGAAAAAACCTCTTGCAATATAAGGTAAGGCTGCATAAATAGACCCAATGTGGTCCAATCCCTTCTTGGGACCCTACATTGATGGGAGCTTCGTGCACTAGACTACCCTTTTACATCGTTCTTCTCATATGTAAACGATCATTCTTGTAAATGAGAAAATTTTATATACGAGGTTTCTCTAGGAGAAAGCAATTTTGAGGAGTGACTTGCCTAATGAGTTATTGGTCATGGAGTAAGAGTCTAAGGTTGCAAAACTATGTAAATTTTTATATTAGAAATATTTTATTTTCCACTGCATGTCTTTGTGTTTTCGCTAATATCATTGAAGCCTACATTTAGAAAGAACAATATTTTAAAAAGATTTAGTTTACATAAATTGTCTTCTCAACCCCTTTCTAGATGTTTGCAGATCTTGATGCCTTCGATGTTGTGTCTCGGCATGTTCCAATACAACACAATTTTGTCTCATTCCAATTGAGGACCAAAACCCTAGCTAGAAATGATTTTAAACCTTGGTACTTTGGGTCATCAATACAATCTAAGGCACTCAATTGAAATTCAATAGATTTACCCAAGTTGCAATTTAAGAAAGTAATAGTATTTTCTTTTCTCTACAAGAGATATATGATATGAGCATGAGAGAAGTAAAAGCAAAGCAGAAACTAAAAAGCTTACAAGACTTGAAGCCTAGATGATTTCAAGCTTCTGTAGGCGTTCTAAGTGATTTTGGAGGCGTTATGCAACCTAGCCTCAAATCAACCAATAAGGCAACTCAAAGCGACTATTTTTTTTTACTTCAATTAACTCAAATTATCTTCAATCGATTGAGAACATAGATATGGAAACTTTCTCGATCAACAACTAGTTCAGTCAACTGTTCCAAAATTCAATCAACGTAAACAAAGTTCAATCGACTTAAGTAGCTATGATAGAAATATTATCCACCAATAACCGTTAGTTGTGAGAACCCCTTCAATCAACTCAAACCGTTTCCAATCAACTTTAATAGTTATAATCAAGGTTTAAAATATTAAATATATTAACTAAAATAAAAAATTTAATCAAAATATTTAAAAATAAAAAATAAAATATTTTTAAGATAATTTTATGGATTTTAATAAAGTCTATTTAAATTATCCCCAACTATAGTTAGGAATTGATTATTAAAATTTTATTAAACCTAAGTTTAAAAAAATAAAATAAAAACAAAAGGAACCGCGATTGGCCACGTGCGCGGCCCGTGCACGGAGGCATCGTCGGGCTCGGCGTCGAGGCGTCATCGAGCCTATGCGACGCCTCCGGTGGCGTCGATAGGCCCGCACGACACCTTCGGTGGCGTCGCCGAGGCCATGTGGCGCCTTCGAAGGCGTCGTTGAGCCCGAGCGACGCCTTCAAAGGCGTCTCCAAGCCAAAACACCTGTACCGGTGCTGTGTCGATGTCGGTCCATTGGCGGAACAAAATTTTTTGCCAGTATCACGCGATACGACTCGAGATTTCAATCCATGGTTATAATAGCAAACTTATCCTCGTATTCTAGTCAACTATAATGGATAGTTTCCTAGTCGACTTGACCTCTCTGGTCAACTCGATCCTAACATAAAACATTCTATTTTAAATAGTTAACAGCCTAGTCAACTCAATAGCTTCAATAGATTGAGTCTTTCCTCCAATCAACTAGAGTTTAAACAAAACATTTCCACTTAGTCGACTTAACTTGTGATTGATGCAACACAAAATACGAACATATATACAATCCTTATCCAAAGGAACATATGATCCTCACCCAGAGGAATGTTACCAATTTTCACTCAGAGAAAAGAAAACTAAAAATTATATTAACTTCACTCTTATCCAATATATGGGATTTTAACCCCTATTTATATATTGACAAGATGACTTATTCTTCATAAAATAATAAAATAACAGACTTTTCCTTTAAAAATCTAATTATCATAATACAAACATATTTCTGAAAATAGTAAACAACATTTTAGAAGTTCTAATAAGTTATAAAAATAATGACATGAACATCATTAAAAAATTTTAAATAAAATTAAACTTAGTTGTGTTATTCTCCTAGGCCAACAAGAACTCAACTCCGTTAAGTAAGAAGGTGCAGCAATTAAAATCAAGTTTGTCGAATGGGAAGTGGAGCAATACAAATTAGGTGGCACCACACATAAGTGTGATCATTGCCTTTTTTATTTCAATTTGTTTCCTTATTTGCATTATCCTCCTCTACTGAGAGAACTCGACTCTTAGCGGATTGTCGACTTTTCTTCTTGGATCGTCTATAACCTTGTCTAGCAATGTTTTCTTTGTTATTTTTGTTCTTTGGGCATCCCTTTCAATGAGAAAGACACTTTGTTTCCCTTTTTACATTTTAACTTTTACATATTCCCCTTTGGTTATTTTTCCAACAATAAAACATTTGAATTTATTGTACAATGAAAATGATGTCCAAACTTTCATTCAAATCATGTGATGTGCATGTGATAATAATGAGCATGACCCCGCAAAACATATAACAAAAAATCAACATATAGTGACAAATGCATGAACTCAAAGAGCTTTAAATAAGTTTAAAAATTAAATAAACAAGCAGTATTATAAATATTCCTCACAATATGACTAAATAAAGTTGATATGATGGATATGAATGCATTTAAAATAGATGTAATGGTAGATGTGATGAGAACATTTAAATAAATGAATGTTATATAAAAAATTTACCAAATTACTAAACATTTTATAATAATGATTACACCATGCAATTTCCATTTTTGTATTGAAAGATATATTTCTCACAGTGAATTTCTCAATTTGTAGATGTAAAAAATGAGGCATTTAACTTAGTTGACGAGTATCAAAGATATAAGTAGCTATAGATGATTTGCAAATTTTTAAGTTGATATTTTCATTATTAGTTTATGCTGCTTGTTCTGTTTAGTTTCTTTTTTTTATCTCTCTAATAACATAAATGTGTTATATTCTATGAATGGTTGGTATTTAATCAATTAGACTTCAAAGAAGTAAAGTCAATAAGAGATTCTCTAATATTGTATCAATAAAGGGCTCATCGAAAGTGTCATTAAAGGTGTCATTAAAGGAATCTCTTTTAGGTTGTCAGTAGAGGATTTTTCTAATGTTAAATTATGAAGAGGTTTATTTGAGCACAATTCTTTTATTTTAGCTACAAGATCATAGATCATAAGAGAACTAAGAACCAAGGCCTTCAAGTGATGTTTCAAGATTAGACTTAAAGAAGCTTGTTTTATTTTTTACATACTTGTTAGGAAAATATCTAATAAAGTTTGACAGAAAATATCTTTTCATTAATTGTCTTTTCATTTTATGTCAATGTATAATAGGTCCTTGTTCGTCTTGATCTCTAATACTTTAAACACATCACTAATAATTTTTAGCAGGTCCACTAAATGTGAATTTGGCAATATATATATATATATATATATATATATATATATATATATATATATATATATATCATTCCTAAATTTAGCAGTAGTATAAGAAAGATAATCATTTTGAGTCATCAAGTTCATCATTCACATAAATATAATTTGGATGATATCTCTCATTGCTAAAATCTAAATTTCGCATATATCTGATGGTATTTATGATTGTTATATTATTGAAACTTTTAAAATGCTTATTTGTAATTTCTAGA
Organism: Curcuma longa; assembly: GCF_044706935.1. Classification (NCBI taxonomy): domain Eukaryota; kingdom Viridiplantae; phylum Streptophyta; class Magnoliopsida; order Zingiberales; family Zingiberaceae; genus Curcuma; species Curcuma longa. The sequence goes on along the minus strand of NW_027435602.1, from coordinate 257,475 downwards.
AATAGCTAGACTTTTTTCCAAAATGCCAATAAATAACAAAAAAAAACCTCTTTCTCCTCCCTCCCATGTTTAGTGCTCACTTGTGCCAAAATTTCGTCAGAGCTTTTCTAGAGGAGAAAGCATCAAGTAAAGCTCATTCGGCTGCACCGTTGCACAATTACAGCCTCACACCAACTTTCGCCAAAATTGTTTCCGACACAACTCCTCGGACAGTTACGAAATCATTACCCAACAATTACGAAATCATTAGCAGAGGCTACATAGGATGGCACCTCATGTTCATCCTTCTCATCCGATGATCAAGTGCAAATGGTTCACAAAGCTCACATTGCTTTTATAGCAATAGATAATGGAGTCTCCTCATCATCCAAAGAAGAGAGGAGATCAAGTCAAGGCGGAGCCTGCCTCAATTTTTGAAGATAATTAGTTCATTTGGTTAATTATGTGAACATGTCATTAGATAAATGTGAAAATAAATATAAGAAATTAAGAAAGAAAATTTATATGCTTAAGGATTAGCTTAGTTCTTTTAATCCATGCAACGATTCCCATGATGATGATTAGGGATTTAGAACCAGTGAATGAAACTTTAAGGAATCAAGTAGATACCTCAAAGTTAGTTCTAAAGAAATTCACCATTGATTCCAACATTTAAATATGATTATTAGGAGCCAAAAGTTTAACTATTGTAAAAAAGACCTAGGATATAAGGGAACCAAGAAAGAAAGAAAAGACATAACATTGCCTTATTGCTATGGGCTAAAGAAAAACCAATAAAATTAGGAGGAAATGGATTTCAAAGAAATTTTTCATCAATACAGTTGGACCCAACCTCCATTAGGTGCTAAAATCCCTTCTAGACCATTAAAAATTATTGGTAGAAGTGGACCATGATGACGTTCACTCATGATCAATTTAAAATGGTTGACTAATTACTTTTAACGAAGTGGACTAATTTATGGTGGAAATACATTAACACGTATTAACACAATTTTACAGGAATATCTTAAATTTGGCATCTCAAAAAATTCATAAAGAGAATGTTTTTTGTATTGAGGAAGTTAGACACTGTTGACATGCATAGGTTGATACCATTGATTCACATTGCTTGAGGCATCATGATGAATCTTAAAGGTATTATATCAATCATTGACCAACTATAGGGAAAGTCATCATTCCATTAATGAATACATGGCTCATAGATCATAGTTGGAAATTTCAAATTTTTAAAACCATGTCAAGTTTTGAAACTAGGATATAGTGTTTACATTTAGGTTTCACAAATAATTTGAAAACTTAGCCCATAACTTAGGTTTTTGAACCTTTGCAAGTTTGTGTTAAAATCATGTTTTCAAATGCATTTTCATGAAAATGACTTTTTGTTCCATGATAGGCTTGCATTCAAAAATCTCCCTGCAAAATTTCAGAATTTTAGAAGATTTCTAAAATTTCTGATGAATTTTCAAAGTTAGCATAGAAGTGCTATTTGGAACTTATCAGAAACCAGTCCACTGCTATCAATAACCAATTAACTGCAACATGTAGCACTCGACTCGAGATGATTTTTGAATTGACTGATAACCTAAAAATAGAAACTGCAAGGGTATTTCAGACTTGTTTTTGGGTTGTTAACTTTATGGTACTTCTTGTGGAACCAGGATATGATTTAGGAATACTTGTTTATGAGTATTTAGGCTCAATTGGTGCAATCTTTTTGATAATTATCAAAGGGGGAGACGAGTGAATAGTATAAGTTAAAAAATTCTATCTCCCTAGTATATTTTTGAAAATTTTCTAGCTCAAGAGGAGCTTCGATTTAGAGGAGCTTGTTTAGGTCCCTAACATGTTTATGTATTTTTCATACATAATTACTTAATTTAAACATATTGTCAACCATCAATAGTTGGTGCATTCACACCCTTGGAGATCTTACAATCGATGTTTTACTGCATGAGGCAAATAGTTTAAGTTGCGATTATTGTTGTATATGATGCATGTATTTGAGTCGTGTAGAACTTGGAGATAATACACATGACAGTTTGTTGGATATTTAAACTTAAAGTGGTTGGATATTTAGATGCAGACTATGTTGGATGTCTAGATTCTAGAAAATCAGGATATATTTTTATGCTAGTATATGGTGCCATTTCATGGAAGAGTGAAAAGAAAAGGCTAATGGCTATCTCCACACTCAAAGCTAAATGCATTCCAATGCTATGAGACAATTTTGCAGCCATTATGGATTAAGTACTCCATCACAAATCTTAGAGTTGTTGACTCCAATTTAGGCCATTAAAACTGAAGTGTGATAGTTTTGTTGCTATTAGTTGTTCTAATAGCAACAGGTCTTTATAACAGCAGCAACAGAATCATTGATGGTGCTAAACATTTTGTCATAAGTTGTGCCATCAGTGAAATAATTCAAAATCAATAAGTATTTGAGCAAGAAATGATTTAGAATCAATAAGTCTTTAAGCACATTCATAATAGTTTATCCCATGATAAAGGCATTGTCCTGTAAAGTGTACAACGACTATGTAAGTTACATGGGATTTTTTGCTCTTTTAATGATAGTATCTAGACATCCTTATGTTATTTTATATTAATAAAGAGTGTTATTTTCCATTGATTTGATTACTATTGTTGTTTGCTTATCTATTTATAGTATATCTTAAGTTTAAATTAATATAGCAAATGTCCATTGAGACAGAATAAAGAGATAAAGAGTGTAAACTATTTTCCATTGATTTTGATTGTTATTCTTATCTACTTATCCATTTATAATATATCTTAAGTTGGAATTGTTAAAGAAAATGCCCATTTGAACAATTTAAACCTATAAGGTTGAGTTAGTTGGTATCTCAATTCAGTATTCATTTAGATTAAGTTTAACGACATTATAGTACATGGAAAGGAGTATGTTGATTTGAGATGTTTGACTGCTATGACTTGTATTGTTCGATTCGTTTAAATTAAATATCAAGTATGATAGAAATTTATTCCATAGTCATATTGACCTCATTACTAAAGTTTTTTAACAACTTGGGCCGAATGGAAAATTGTGAAGAAAAATACTAAGATGTCTCAAATTGCCCTATAGAAATGTAAAATATTTATTAAATGAGATAATTACCTGTACATATGAATTGGATAATTTTTATTATCTTTAAAGATTTTTTCTTTGAAAGTATCAACTACCCTATTCTTTTGTAACAATGGAGTAAGAAAGGATATGGCTAGCAAAATTATGGAGATCCCTAACTCTAGAGAAATAAATGACTGAATTATTCATGCTTTTTCAACATGTGATCCATCAATAACACACGTTAGGGCTCTTAGGAGTATAAGACATCTAAAGACTATGACTTATTTTCTTCTGCATCAATTTTATAAGGTAGCAATATGGATTCAAGTACGCCTAGAGGAATAAATGAATGGATTATTCTTGTGTTCTCAATTTGTGATCCATCAATAGCACATCTGAGGTGTAGAAGACAGCTACAAGCAATGACACCTTTTCTTTTGCATCAATTGAATAAGGTAGCAATATGGATTCAAGTACACCTTTAATTGATGCAAAATTTTAGATTATTTTGCAAAGAACGCATACAAGTAGTGTAATTTGACATTAATCATGCTAAATGATTTTCTTACATGTTGTATTAATTTTATTCACATATGCACAGTTTGTTTGTCACTGATCACGCTAGACAATTTTATTAGACCTTGTATTAATTTGCATTAACAAAATCAATTTGTTGTGAATGTGGGCTATTCTTCTTTGTACTGGGTCCATCACAATTTCTTAGTATCCAAAAAGAAATTTGTTGGACTTTATTGCACACATGTTAGTGGGCTGAATTAAGCCTTATGGAGACTCATGACACATCTCAAGGATGAGATTTTTATGTTCGAACAAGCTACATTCAGGCACATTGATTCCCTTTGTCAATAAAAGAATATGCAAGGGAATGCTCTACATTTAAAATTTCCATTCTAAGTCTTTCCAACAAGACCAAGGAATATGAGCAAATCCGTTCCAAATAGATAACAGTAGATAATTATCAAAAGAGTAATAATCAAATTGTAGCTTGTTTCAACTTCAAAAGGGTAAAGAATAGAGAATAGATTGTAAGAATCAGAAATGGCATCATTGCTTAAGATCAAGTAAGTGCAATGCTTATGCAAAGAATGCAATAACCTCATCAATTCAATCAAAAAATATATATTTGAAGACAAAACTTAATTTGTATCATTTTGAAAATGAATAATCTAAACAGAAAAGGGGCATACAGTTGCTTCAAATCTAATACGGCGTATGTTTGAAATTAGCTTGTCATAATCCTCCTGAAATAATGCATCGACATTAAGTACCACTTGTCATGATGAGAATCATCTATAAGAGATACGATGAAATTGTGAGAATATGCAAAAATGGAACTTACAATTCTGCAAGTAAGTGGTTTTTTATTTGCCAGTATGATGCAACAGCCAAAGTCAATGACCTTATTTAATATGTGCACTGTCTCAGGACTAGCAGTACAATCAACAACTGATAAACCTGTTTGCACCAATGAATCATAAATTTGATGTAAGTAAAGATAGAGTTGGCAATGGCAATTTAGGAAGTAAGCATTCAACATCAGCAACTTTGGTAAACTTGTGGTGGTGCATGTTCCAGTATATTGCTGTATTTTTAATTAACTCTTCAAATATATATCCAAATTGATTAACCAGACAACAGAAATCCATATCATATAAAACAGGAAATGCAATATATTAGTTCAGATGCTATACTGACCAGTTGATTTTCCAAGTTGACCTGCAACATTGATAATATTAGTAGTCACTTCTGCACCCTTGACTAATTGACAACGTCCTGAAATCCAACATCCAAGCACCAATAATGATATAGTTCAGTTATAAGGAAAATACGATGATTTACTGATGTGTTACTCAGGGGAATCTAGTCAATCGTCAATGGTAAGTCCAAAAGCTAGCATTTCAAAGGCATTCGAAATGGCACAGAGATCATGTATCAGATGGTTTACCAGAGTTAGAAATAATTCTGATACATTCTTCCTAGTTCACGAGAAATTTATTTACTGTAAAGCCAAAGTGTGTGTGCAGAAAGACGAGTTAAGGAGAAGAATATGGCAAATTGATACGAACCTAGATCATGAAGGTCCGAAAAAGATGAACCTGAAGAGGATTTTAACCGGAAAATCTCGGTCAAGAACTCATCTTCAAAGCCCGTGGTAGCAACATCGTCCACCAAGAGCAAAGATCGGCTGTCGCTAACCCCCACCACTCGTAGGACCAACCCCTGATGAAGATAGAGAGAGAGAGGCGATATTAGAAATTGGATGGTAAGGGACCAATCACGATAGCATTCCAATTCCATCGATGGATGGGCCGTATCTACAAGGGATTGGAATAAGAGAGCAAAATACGGTTTGAAGAAGACATGCCATCTTGGAGTGAAGGTCTCGGCAGGCGACGATGTGGTGTAGAAGGTGGCGGCCGACGCCTCCACAGCCCAACAGCAAAACGGGGATGGTGATGCTTGATGTGGCCTCCGCCATCTCGCTTCTCCTCGACACCGTCGCCATCGGCTGGGTCGATCTTCAAACTGCGCTAAACGCTTGCTGTTTGTAAATCGGGTAGGAGGGTAAGGAACTTCAGATCCGAGGAGAAGGCGTCTGGGAATTCGGGTTTCAGATGTCGCAACGTTCAATCCATTGGATCTCACTTTGCTTGTTTCGAAGGCAACTGCGGATTTAGGTTTCAATCATTATTTGTACATCCGTATATTTTTTTTCACATCAATAATTTATATTTTTAAATATTATAGGCATTAATTAATATCGGTAAGAAACTCCAATGAACTAGTATTTTATATCACTTTAATAGTTTTTTTTTTTTTTTGCTCTCTAATAATGAAAGGAAAACATCATGAATCTATTCGTTTACATGATCGACATAAAACAACTATTAAACAATCCCCTTTTTATTTTTTTTCTTGGGACACATAAGATATTCATCAAATTCATAATCTATTGGTGAATATATTTCAAAATAAAGATCCGTCATCTCAAACCTTTAGATATTAAAATGCATCTTCTAGTTTTGAAAGTTAGAGAAACTATAGATTCTTGGATACTTCAAAATTTTATATTACTTAGAATGAGTTCGATTAGAGCTCTCTAGGTCTATCAATGCTTTTTGATCAAAATTTATTGATGGACCTAGGATATTTAAATTTTTAAAATTTTACCATGAGATGAAAAATGTAAGTGTGCAATCATGATCTTGAGACTCATAAGCGAAGCTATGGTTGTGTGCCAGCTAACACATATACTGTGGTGCTAATTTCGGAAGATCAACATCACTTTGAACCAGCACAATAGTGTTCTATGATATCACAATGTGCGGTACTGGTGTTGAAAGATCATCACCATTGTAGTGCTACTGTTTTTCGAATAATAGGACCATAATATTTTGAAAGTTTAAAAATCTTTTAATCAGTGTTGGGAATGCTTCAAGATACTAAATGAGGACACATTTGAACTTAGAAGCAATAAAGAAATGTACAGAACTTGGAATGAGTTCGATCGGAGCTTGCTAAGTTCATTAATAAATTTTGATCGAAACTCGTTTATAGAGCTAGGAGATTTAGATTTCTGAAATTTTGACATGTAATGGAAAAGATGAGTGTGAAGAAGATATATATACAAGCTTAGTCTTAAGCCTCATAAATGAAGTTACGATTCCGTACAAATTAACACAGAACCAATATAGTGTTGAATTTAAACCATCAACACCATCAACGTCATAGTGGTGTTGAAATTTAGAAAGTTTAGTACCATAGTAATATTAGAATATAATGTTCAGCACCATAATGATATTAGAATATAATGTTCAGCACCACTATATTACAATTTGGAACTACTATACATCTGTCAGAATTTAAAATTTCAATGCCAAGTTGTAAAAATCACTAATAATGACTTGGAGAAACTTATATCTTTATATGCATATATATTTTCTATTTGCTCATCCTATAATATTTCATATAAGAAAATTAATCATTTGCAAACGAATGATTGTATTTACAGCGTCCATTTTACAAAAATCTCAACTATATAGAAATAGACGATAAAAATCCTAAAATAATCTTTTTTGTATAATCAATATAAATAAACAAGAATTGTATCCAATATAATACATATATGAGAAAATCTTAAAGAGAATTAATGAGAAAATGCCGAATGAGTTGCTATGCTAAAACTTTGATTAGTCTTTCTCGGAGAACACCTAGTCTTCAAAGTTTTAGCAGTGCCAAAGTTTAAGATCACCTTTTAGGATCTACTTTTCTTGTAGGTATTTTTGCTCTATTGAAATCCCATTGGAATGTGTATTTTGTGATGGAACAATTGCGTGTAAAACAAGAATAAGGTAAGCAAAGGGCTCAACGTTACTTCACATGCATCTAAACTAAAAAATTAATTTTTTTTTAGAATTATGGCTCGGAAACTTGAAAATGAGTCAATTATTGACAGAACTTGCTTGGATTTTTTCCTTATCAAACATCCGATTAACCTGGAATTGTCTGAACTTTACCTTTGCCAAACATCCAATCAACCTTGACTTGATTAGATTTTTTCCTTGCTAGTTATTCTATCAACCTTGATCTAACTAGACTTTCTCTTTACTAGTCATTCAAGTAACCTTGACTGACTAAACTTTCTGTTTGTTAGTCATTCAGACAATCTTGATTGACTAGACTTTCAATTTGCTAGTCATCTGATCAACTTTGATCTAACTAGATTTTTCACTTGACTAGGTCAACCTTGACTAGACTTCATTAAGCATATTGTCAAATAAACATCAAAACCCTAAAGGTGGGTTGCACTAATAGAGTTCACTCCTCCAAGACTTCTACCTTACTTGGAATTCATGATCTTCTAAGACTTCACTTTTGCTAAGTGTTTAACTCCCAAGTAATAATCCATCGGGACTTTCAAGCGTTCAGCTCTCCTCACCTATTAAGACTTCCACGCTAAGTGTTCAGCTTCCAATTGACCTACCGAGACTTCCACTGTCTAGTACCCACTAGGGCTTCCACTGTTTGGTACCTCCCAAGTCTTCCATTGTCTAATATCCATTAGGACTTTCACTGTCATTGTCTAATACTCTACTAAAACTTTCCACCAACTATAAAACATATGATTACTCTTCACCTACTTAAATTTTTCACTCACTTTCAACATTCAATCAACTTTGACTTACTTAACTTTACACTTAATTTGAACTTTGACCAAGTTACTTGGTTAACATTGACCAAACTCCATTAAATATATTGTTCAAATAAATCATATATAAAAAATTTTAGAAACCGATTGCACTAATAATTTTTATTACATCTTTCAAAGATTTCAAAATCTCTCTAAGTTAGCTAGCTATTTTTTTAAGAACTTAAAAAATATTTTAGTTATAAAGTTTTCTTGACAAATTTTTATTACATTATTCACCCCCGCACGTGCACATTTGACATGCATATGACATCATGATATCTCCCCTAACTTTAACTTTATCCAAAATATACGTAAACTAAATGCGCTTAGGGCATGATTACAACAATGTGTGGTGAGCAATTGGAGACTACTGATCATTTGTTTATCAATTGTCCAACAACTCATTAGCTAAAAGGTCATACGTGAGTTAGCTGGACATCCAATGAGGGAATAGTTTTTTCAAGGGTAGCTATGAGTGTGGTGGAATGAAAGAATAACAAAATTTCTAGAAAGCATGATGCTCAGCTAGCTAGGAATCTATTTCTAGCTTCAAAATAAAAAATAAAAATCTGATTTCCATATAGTCAGTTAAATGTAATCAGAAACGTGGAAGATATTTGATTCAAATTGAAAGAGTGGACACAAATAGATCCAGGCCTCGTTCGATCATATGTTGGATATGCTGATGCAATTGTTTTGAATTATCAATTTAAGGATTAATTGTTCATCAATTCAGCCAATAAATTAACTAATTAGGCTGGGATTTTGATAAGTTGTAATGGTTGTTTCTTAGTTAGATGCTGAATTTTCTGGAAAAGACTGCTGGATTTTTGAAGTATTGAAATAAAAATCAACTAGTCTAATGTTCTTTGATAGTCAAGTTTAGTTTGTATCTATCAAAATATAAATAATATATATATACAGAATACACATATTTTTAGTCCCCTTTATCTTTTTTCTAATTAACTATATCTATTATTCATTCTATATGATTCTACCCGTTACAATATCTTTATTATAATTTTAAACTCAACAATAAAGTTATTGAAATAAAAAATTAAAATAAATTTAGATGTCTTGATTCTTTTTAATTTGATTACTATTATCTAATTAGATAATATCAATATTTATATCTTAAATTTAGTATATTACTAGAGCCAATTGTGTTGAATATGTTGACGTATAGTTTGGTTACTGTTAATTCAGTATGGTTGCAAATTAATAAGCGATTAATTCTAAAGATTATTCATATTATTTTAAAAATACATGAAAAATGATAAAAATAAAAAATAAAAGAATAAAAGACCAAAGTTTACTTTGTAGCTTTGTCCTAATGATATTTAGAGTTATTTTTGAACAAGTGTAAAACAATGTTATCTAAGAATTATTCTAGATTTAATTGACTAAGACTGAGTGTTATGTAAGATAGTTTGTCTTTTTGTGATTAAAAAAGTTTTGCAGTTTGAAATACTAAATTGAATGTCAAATTCAAGTAAGCCTCTAGTAAAGTTGAACGGTATATATATATATATATATATATATATAATGATGCTCATGAATTATAAATTATGGTTGTCATAAAAATACAAACGATATCAGCTTTTTAATATGGTCACCTTCTGCACATCAAAAATGATAAAAAGAAACTTCCTAACAAGATTAAGTAACTAACCTAAAAAAAATTCATCATTTTTTAGTAATTTACTTTAAAAATATTATAAATCATGATGTTTAAATTTTAAATTTTATAAAACAAATTTAACTTTTATATAAATTTTTATTACAAATATTTTCACAAAAAGTGGTTTTTTACAAATTGAGATTTATATTATTTTCAGAATTAAATTTGGATTTGATAAACAATCTTTAGAACTATCATGATTTTTAAAATCTTATCATAAAAAAATCCAATATTATAGAAATTAAAATTATATATTTTAATTTAACATTGAGGTTACCAAAACAATATTTATACAATTAATTATGAAGACTTAAATCTCACAAATTCAAGTTACATATAACAAAATCAAATTTTAAGAATTTATAACTAAAATTCAAACTTTGATAACATTTTTAAAAAATGAAAGAATTTTGTTTTTATTAAAGGAGACTCTTCTGATCTTTTACCTATATATATATATATATATACACTTAATTTTTTATTCCTAGAAAACTCAAATATACTAATCTTGTTGTTGTAAAATAAAAAAAAAGTTGCACATACATAGTCTTATATGTGGATTAATCAATTTTATAAAAAATTTGGTAGTGTTTGTATTATCAGGAATTAATTTATTTCTGGAAGATAATAGATGATTAGTTAGGAAATTAATCCATCTATAATTTGACTTCATGTATTAAATATTTTTGAAAATGTAGCGGATAAATGAAGACTAATATAAATGTTGTATAAAAATGTTGAAATTGCTCAAAGGAACAAGCTAAGCATAGCTTTGCAATCAAAATTTAATAAAAAATTTATAGTAACTTGTTGTGCAAGTTGCCTTGTCATCATGACATGGATGTCCAGAAATATGAACACACTTAAGCAACGCAATATACGTACTTGACATACTTATGAAGAAAAGGCACCACAAAGTGCCAATTAAAAGATCAATAACTTTGTCTAGCATGAAAATAATTTGATCCTATCGCTCCATAATAATTAACTAGCACGAAAATAATCCAAAGGTCCCTCAATTTCATCCATTGCCATTAGGGTATCAATCAACAAGTAGTTAACAAGTCAATTATCACAATTATATATATATCAAATACTGATGGATATTACACCATTATCTCTATATGTTTGTTGGAAATAAGAGTGGAATTATACACACATGCAGACATCACTGGTATACTGAATAAGTCCTGAACTGAGAAACTATATGTAGGAAGGCAATCAAGTGAAGTTACGAAATTTCAAAATGAAAGTATGTAGGAACAAACAGAATTTAGAATATATTCTCTCGTGAGGAGGGATCTTTCTTGATTGTTATAGGCACAAGATTGAGGATGGACAATTGTGGCATCTATCACCTTTTTTTCCTTGTCAGTATTAATTGATTCTAACAACTATTCATAAAGTAATCTCAACTACAAGAAGAAGCGTTAGACTTAACACCAGTCCAAATAAGATATATCAAGCTTTCCCTTGCTTCCCTGTCCTCAACTATATATCTAACCTACAATAATATCTTTAATTCTCAATTTACGATGCATCCATCCATCAGAATTAATTAAGAAATATATGCACACAACTGATTAAACACGAAAGGAACCCAGTAACAAAATAAGCCTAAGTAGTAATTGAATCACAATTGATTAAGTTATATATATAGGCCTGTAGATTCTCATCAAGTAACTGATTTTGTGACTTATGCACTACTATATCTTCATACCCTTCAGTATTCATCACACTTCTCTCTTTTTCTGCCTGGACTTCTTTTAATAATTCCACGATTGTAGCTTAAGAATTAGGATTGAAATTTAAAGAGATGACACTACGTTTACGATCGATCGCATGAGAGACACCTGCTCTTCGAGGCACCTGATGTAATCTGCTGTCTCGTCGAGCAGCTCGGCAGAATCCATGCCGGCACTGCCGGGCACCAGCCTCCGAAGCACATCTGCACCATCTTGACAACCCTCCTCCAACCTAACCGCCCTCTTCCGAGGACGTTGGAGGATGACAGCGCGCTTTCTTAAGCCCCCTCTTCTGAGCTTCCCACGGAGCAGTGCCCTGCTCCAGGCGCTGTGCCCTCCGGTCGACAGAGCCATGGACGTGTAGGCAGCGCACCGAATCCGGTGGCACCGGCAGACAAAGGTGGAGTGGGTCGTGGTCTTCTGGATATGGGAGAGGGCTCCGAGGAAGTGGAAGGCCATGATCATCGGCTTGGAGATGGAGGAGTGCTCTAGGTCCATGTTAGGGTTAGGGTTTGCGAAACTTTACAGTGGATCTATCTATATCTCTCTGAACCCACGCAATATATATATATAGAGAGAGAAGTTATAAAGTACGGGAATAAAGAAGAAGTTGATCGAAGTGAAGAGAATAGAGACAGAGGGATGCAGAGGTGGGGCTTTTTAAAGCTAGCAAAGGGGGTGGTTGTTCTTAGCTAGGATTGCTGCTTCCCTGACAGGCTAGAGCTAGGGACCTCCTTCAATCTCTTCTATCTCTCTCTCTCTCTCACTCAAGCAAAATAACCAAACCAATTCTGGCACACCAATAAAAGTTCATCAACATATATGCATGAAGATGTTACATGGAAATTAAAGAGGAAGCTTGAAAAGGGCAAGAGGGAGAGGAGTGGTGGTGGTGATGGTGGAGGTGGTGGTGGGGCCAAGGTAGGGCAAACCACCACGTGAGTGCACATGGAAGGAATGCCCCACTTGGTGTGGTTGATGGGAACATCATCTTCTTTGCTTTCTGCCTTTATCCTGGCACTTGTTTCTTGGGTTGTTCTCATGTCCACAACATGCCGATCTCTTTCTTCCCCTCCTTAATTATTGTTATATATGGGTTATATATGCAAATATTAGAAACCTATATATGATATATATGATTAATTAGAGGTATAGCATTGAATCATATTCCATTGCATTAGATAGATTTTATGTATAATATACATATACAGTCCTAGATTTCGTTGGAACTCACAATATTCGACTTTAATTGCTGCATGTAAACCAAGTTACATATTGAAAAATAATATGCCTGGGAAATTAATACAGTGATATATGATCAGTTCCTTATTTTATGTGGTATACATGTATAGAGAGACATAAATAAATTCATAAACAATCTTAATATATCAATGATTTTGTGTGCATGAGTCTCAGTAGTAGATGTGAAGATACTTGATCGTGTGAGACACTGGATGAATATGAAAGAATTACAGGTCCCCCTATATATATATAGTATTATAATCCTAATTAGGTAGCCAAAGCCACACAACGAATCTCTCACAAAGAGATCTCACGTAAAGTGCAAGCGAATAACTATAAAGAAATTCACCTTCAAAAGGATTATAATGTAATCCACACTACTTAAGAAATATAAAATATTCATCATTTGATAATTTATTTATATATATGATTTTTATTGGCTATATAAATTTGAAGGGTAGTAAACACAAATTATTGTCTATATATATCACCACATTAAAGATTCTCAATCATCAAATACATATTCTGATAAAACAACCAAATAGATATATATGCTTATATATTAACTTGTAAGATGTTATCCATAGCAACTCTTTATAATGTTTGACTATCATGAATATTTAAGGAGCTATATTTGTTGTGCACACTCGTACAATCAAACAGTTGAAAGTTAAGCATTTAGTAGTGTTCAATGTTGGATGGTTATAGCAAGTAAAAAAAAGTTGCATCAATAGCTCACGAGCCAATCTTCTCTAACTATAAAGAAATCATTCTTAAGATTGCAATTTTCATCTTCATGATTAGAAAATGATTTGTAAGGTGATTGAAATACTATGCTCTTTTGATCTTAGATCTTGTATAACTATTTTTACAAATTCTTCAAATGATTTTAAATTATCTATTAGAAGCTTTAGATTGCCATAAAATCTTTAGGAAAGCATTTGAAGCATTAGATTGTCATAACATCTTAGTAAAGAATTGTTCCAACGATGAATTCGAGATGAATCCCCCTTTCTAAAAATTAAAGGCTTGCATTGTTTGTTGGAAATGTTGGTGCAATTGATGTTTGGTCAAGATTGACCAATTTAATTAGTTTAAGGTTGACCATAGTATGTGATTTTAATATTTGAGGAATATATGTATTTGATTTGATCAATGAGGTGTTAAGTAAGGTATTTGATAGTAAAGGAACTCCAAATAGATCCAAGTAGACTATACATTTGGCATTGATTAAAAGATCAATAAGTATTGGTAAAAGCTGAAAGTCTAATAGGGAGTTTGGTAAGGGTGAAATTCAAGTGAGGCAAGGTTGATTATACTTTGTTGATGAGAAATCCAAATGGATCAAGTAGACTAAACTAGGCACTTACTCCTCTCATAACTTTATATTAACTAGCCAAGTAATCATTCATGCCTCTAGGACTTCATTATGCCTAGCATCAGGTTCTCGTTGACTTGTTGGAGCTTCACTGTCTAGCATCCAGTCCCCATTGATCAATTCGGGCTTCACTATCTAACATTTGATCTTCGATCTACTGAGATTTTACTGTCTAACGTTTGATCCTCGATCTATTGGGAATTTGCTACCTAGCATATGATCCTCAATCTATTGAGGCTTTACTGCCTAACATTTGATTGGCTTGTTGACATGTCACTGTCTAGCATCTGATTCTCGATCTACTGGAACTTTCTATACCAAGTGTCTACTTGGACTTCCATTTTTGCATATGCCCATGCCAATACCTACTTTGACTTCCATTATTACATCCGCAACCTATGTTAAGGTTACTTGTACATGTACACTTGACATTCATATAAGATCACATTGTTGTCTAACATAAACATTTGTCCGAATATCAAAATCATATGTAAACATATGTATGGGGCATGATTGCACTAATAATTAATCCTTTGTATGTTTGACAGTCAATTTAAGTTCAATAATCTTTATAAAAAAAAGTCTAAATGAAAATGAACAATGGTAAGTAAAACTTCATAATGCCTATATCATGATGATTTATAATCATTATCCATTGTTTGTAACTTAAATTAATTTTAACCTCCCCTTAATCATTGGTTTTCTATGGTTAACACTTTTCTAGGTCTTAACCAATAAATTCACCCTTCAAAAAACTAGTCTGTATTTTAGAAGGTTAGGAATAGAAGAAACATGTCCAAGCATAAATTCTTGAAGTGAAAATCAAGCAAGGAGAAAAATTCAACCATAATAGATAGTTGAGGTACAACACTTTGTCAATTGATTAGAAAAACATATTAGTTGACTAGTAACATTTATCAGATGACCAAGAGAATTAGTAGATTGATAAAATTGGAATAGTCAACTAATAATTATTAAAAGATAGGATTCTTTCACCTGAAATTGATAAGTGTGACAAAACCTCTACAAATTTTAAAAATATTGGTGCAATTGGCCCTTTGGTTAAGGTTGATCGTGATCTAATCTAGCTAGGATTTTGATATTTGATTAATATGGTTATAGAATCCAAGTCGGCTATGTAAACTAGATACTTGGCATTGGTTAGAAGTTCAACTAATGTTAGAATTTGATAAAGTCCAATTGGATGCGCGGTTTGTGTAGGTTAATCCCACATATATATATAGAGGTAGGGCGAGTGGGTTGTTGACTTGTTGATCTACAAATTTAATGGCTTATCAAATTACATAGCACCTCAATCAAACTCCAACTGCCAACAAGTTGAATCAAATGGATAGCACCTGTAAAGATGTGTTTTGGAGGCAAACATCTACATTGAGGACATGATTCTGATATGACAAGTGGGGGAGCTCCACTTGTAGAGTTGTAAAGGTTTGTGGCTGAGGTTGAAGGTTTCGATGGAGGTCAAAGGGTTTTGGCTCTATACTTCCTGAGGGACACGGCAGTGAATAAGGAAGTAAAAGATGATTTCACTTGTCTTAAACGATTTAGTATCGTCGATCGTACAACGAGATACAGATAAATAAATCTACAGGTACGTAATAAATCCAAGGAGGGAGGACATCCCGTAACTGTCAACTCTGCGATTCGAAGATGTGGTAGCGAATAAGGACATTATCCACAAGGTCACAAATAAAATAATAGAAAATATATATTTTCTCACCTGTGAATTCACTGTAGAAATATTTTTTCTTCTTCTATTTTCTCACCTCTATTTTTCCTTCCCTGCCATTAGCCTTAGGAGATAACCCTAGCTAATTCTAACGAATAAAATTATATTCCATTGGTTAGAGAAAGCTAAGGCCCCCTACTACTTTCTACTATTGAGTTCCTCTCGATCCTATTCCTATTGAATTATTTCTTGTTAGCAACTTCCATGATATACCCTCTACTAGAAATAACATCATCAACTGTGGACCTTTCCCAATAAGAGAAGACAACATGATCCTCAATGAAGAAGAAAAATAAAGGCCAGAACTAACATATCATGCCTTACCTAACACTAGACAAATTCGTGAAGTCAATAAGTTGGTAAAATTGAAGAGACCTTTTGGTAACACATCAAAAGGAGACATCGCTGAGCATATATGGACTATAAAAAGGACATAAACAATGCTACTTGTCAAAGGGGAATGAGCTCAGTTGAAGTTGATTTTAATTAAACTAAGAAAAGAAGATAATTTGATAGCATGAACTATGTTGCCTACCCAGCATAGTGCTCATTTTTGATTTTAATTTTATCCCTTCAATAGCCTTCCATTGGCCCTTATATTTGTGTATATTGTTTTCTCTTATCTTTGAAATCATATTGTTTTTTTCCCCAAAAGATAATAAATTGTTAGGCATGATAATATTTATCACAATACAATTTGTTTCCATCACACAAGATATAATTAATAGGAAATGAAACAACCACATATGATGGCCAAACTTCAAACACAATAGTTTACACGTCCTATTTATCACAATATAGCAAACCCTACGACTCATGAGTTGACACATTTTATGGTTAGCGAACTTTGAACATAAATCTTGGTTTACTTATGAGGAAAGATAAGAAGAGATGGCGGAAGAGGAAAAGAAGATACAAATGCACATTATTGATTCCTGCTCTGTGGAATTGTATGATACTTTCCCTTCCTCCTCCCCCTACAATCTTTTCATCCAAGTAAACTCATCATAAAGATTTGCCAAATAGAACTTAGGAAAAGAAAGAGTAGCTCTTTGCTTGTATAATAATCAGCCTTAGTCCACCGATAGGAGATAAGATCATCAGGAAGACCCCAAGGATAATGCATATCTGGAGCAAACCAAGACAATGAAATTAAACAAAATTTGAGTAAGAAATAAAGTGATGCAAAGGAATGGTCAAGTTGTGTTTTGTTACCCAGTTAGTGAACCAAGACAAGCTAAACCTTCTGGGCTTGTAGATAACTAGCCACATTACACATGGAAGCTGTTTAATGTTTACAAGAAACTTTGAGAACTGTTGTTGACCTTGAAGAATTGATCACTGTAAACTGAATTAAACATTGGTTACAATATAAAACAAGTAGATGCTTACGAAGTATGTGGTTGGCGCGAATGCAAAGCCTCCGAAAAATCCAAGGAGTCCTCCAAAGAAGGGGAAGATTATGGCAATAAACATGGTCAATGCTGAAAACAAGAAATAATAGAATTAGCGATGCCATGGTGTGTTAAGAGCTCAAGATTTTAAGATTAAACATAAGCAAATCTAACTGACCAACGTAAACTGAACGAGAAATTAGGCGCAGCATTAGGCCCGGACGGAACTTCAGGCTCTTGACAAGAACTGTTTCTATCATATCAAAAACTGGCATGGCATATATCTGCAAGTAGGACCAGAACAGGGCAATGAACAGAACCAAGACATCTTTGCCTCTGAACAGAAAATACCAACAAAGAATGTGACTGATGGAATGTATTATTTGATTACCTGGTAGCTCCCAATGACATGAATGACCACAAACATGTTAGCAATGGCAATGAGCCAACTAGGCTTCTCGAGGGTGATAAGGATATTGTCCTCGACAGTATTGCCAAAAGCCCAATAACCTATCAACGCAACTGGGAAGTAGCAAATAGCCACAACGATGTAGGCAACAACGACACCCTTCCACATTGGCTTCTTAGAGGGCTTCTCAGGAGTGGAGGGGATGGTTGCTTGAATCTCCAACACAACATTGTGGCCAGCATAAGCAAAAGCCACATCCCCCAGTGCAGCAAAGAAGTTGAAAACTGTTCCCGAAGTGGTTGAAGCCTTGTATCCAAACTCTACATTTTCTTGCTTCCCTTTGTGCACTGCACCTGCCCATGCAATGGTGGAGTAACTGGGAAAGAGCAGATATATATCATCATTCAATTGAACAAGTATGTTGTGAATATACATGATGCTTTGAATAGGCGTAATTGATTTAGCACCTTAAGGACATGACTGCTGCAGCCAGGGAGACACCTGAAATTGAATTGAAGTTGGGGAGTTGCGATAGAACAAAGTGGCACGAGGCAAAGATCATGATGAAGTAGGTGAGCTTGATGGACTTGCAGTCAGGGCAAACAAGATCATGGAACTTCTTAAGAGATTTTCCACCAGTGACCATGTAAACAATATTCACCCCGACCTCCACAATAAGTTGCTGGGGCACCACAATCCAAAGCCCAAGTTTCTCCCCGAAAGCATGCTGCCCGAGCTCATGATACCGGTCGAAACGCTTTCCAGGAACCATCTCGTGCATCTCCACCATTTGCCATAGGGTGTACAGGGTGATGATCCATGAGATAACGAGGACAGTAATGCCCGGACCCCTGTTCATGAATGAACTCAAATGCCATCATTCTCTTTTCATGTGGTAAGTGTGGAGGAAGAGGTAGAACTTACCAACCAAGCTGAGCCAAAGCATAGGGTAAGCTGAGGACACCGGCTCCGACCATGGCTGTGACATTGTGGAAGGCTGAATACCACCACTTGGCATTCCTTGAAGAAGTGATGGGGAGCCAATCATCAATGCTCTTCTCCTTATCTGTCTGCAGAACATCAAAGACATCACTTAGCATTGCAGATAGAACATCGAAAGTCTTCAAATTTCTCCTTATCAGTTATCTTTTCCAAGAAAACAATTACAAGTTCTCAAATAGAACATCGATGGGGAAAAAATTAAAGATTGGCCGGCAAACAACAGTTTTGTTCTTGTTCTCATGGAGAAGTGGAAAAACAAAGACAAAAAAAAAGGTATAAACCTTTATGGTGCTTTTTTCCTTGACTATGGACAATTAACACAATTATGTTGATCAAGGCTTCATATGTCTTCTACGAAACCACTTCAAAACGAAAAACATACTCATTGAACAAACAAGAAGGAAAACAATAGGCAGAGAAGAAAAATAAGGCCTACTTCAGTTTATCAAAGAATTTTAAAAGGAAGAACTAGGCTGAAACAAAACAACTAATAGAGAAAAATAGATATAGTCCTACATCTTCCATCAAGAAAAAAGAAGTCTCTGATGCAACAGTCCATATATGAGTTCAAAGTACCTTGTCGGATTCCAGTGGGATGGAGGAATCCTGTGTGCCCATGTCTACAGTTGATGCAATCAGAGGAGAGCGTGTGGGAAAGAATAGCCGGAAAACTGAGAGAATGAAGGCGGATGAAGATGGAAATATATAGATATACAGGCGACAAGGGCTGCGTTTGGTTGGGAAAAAAAAACAATTTTATTTTGTTCTTACAATTTGGCTTTTTAAGACTTCTTAGTTACCGAGGTTATAATTTTGTCTTTATTAATAATTGATTTTCAATACAAAAATAAAGAAAATAACGAATTAAATGTGTATATAATTTAGTAGATATCTAAATATAATATATCCATGAAACGAATTAATTAGTTCATAATAAAAAGGGAAACTAAAAGAAAAATGGGAAAGGATATTCTTCAAATGGAAAATCACACTTTAATCACAATAAATTCTTACATAATACAACAGCTGTAAATTTTCCGTTAATGTATGCAAGAATATTCAATCGATGTGTGAATATAGAAAAATTAATTGGCGCAGATATGCGTTTTTCTTTTCTTTATATGGTGGATGTGAACATTCTTGTTTTATTATTATTTTTTTTCATTTTTGCATTTTTCGGGAAGGTGAATGAATCAAAGTTAATTATGCTGAATCTCTATAAAGAAGAAGCATTAAAAGCAGGTTTAATTGAGGATTTAGATATAAGGAATCTAATTGTACCGCTCGGGCGACCAGTAGTTTTTATAATTTCCATGAAATAATAATTGCATATTTATAATTTAAATATATATTTACTTCAAATATAATCAAATTGACTAAAGTTAATGTTTTAAGTGATTCAGTTTGGCCTTCTAGTGATTTAAGTAACGGCGGCGTCAATGTGTAAACTTTATATAACGTAAACATAAAAAATGCTAGCCATTAGCACGGTAAATAAACTAATATTAGTAAGTTGAGTCCATCTTTACCATATCAATAAAACTGTTTTATTGATGAATATAATTCACAAACTCTCTTTATGAAAATTTTAATGAATAATTCATAATTTTTGTTCATGAATATTAATAAATCATCCTATTGTCTTTTAAGTTTCCATCTAGCTTAACTTCTTGCAAGACAAGCATATAAACATATAAATTTTAACAACTTAACCTACTTGGCTTATTTATTTGGAATTCCCTCCTCCAAAATTTCTCATACTATCTAAGATTTATTCTCTTAAAATTTTTCTTTTACTCAAAGTTTACTCTTCTAGGATTTTCTTTTGTCAAACATCCGATCATCCTTGATCTAATTGTGTTTTTTCCTTTTCAGATATTCGATCATCTTTGACCTACCTAGATTTTTTTCTTGCTTAACATTTGATTTTCTCAACCTATCAAGGTTTCTCATTTGTCAGACATCCGATCACTTTTGACATGCTTGAACTTTTCACTTACCTAGGTCAATCTTGATCTGTCAAGACTTTTTACTTATACTTAACTACCAAACTTCTGATCACTTTTGAGCTACTTGAATTTGACCACTCACTTTTAAGTATTCAATCAACCTTGTCTTATTTAGACTTCTTATTAAACCTTGATTAACCTTGCCCAAATTATTTAATTATTTTTTTATCAAACTTCATTAAATATATTACTTAATTAAATAAATATCAAAATTTTAAACATCGATTGCACCAACAATTGTATCAAAAACTCACGAGTTTGAGATGGGTAGGAAATCAGACTAGAGCCACGTAAGTTAGAACTGTTGACTTGGAGCGAAGTCACAGGTTGAAACTACTAACATGGAAAGGGATCATTTCCCAGGATATCATATTGTTTATTAATCGAAATAAATAACTTTTTGTTGAGCTCGAAATAGAGACTGCTTGAGGTGATCTTATCCACTTAAACTCAATTGAATTGAACTTAGAGTTGATTGACCGCTATGTAATTTATAGATCCTTTTTAATTCCAGACAACTAGAAAGGATATCAATTGCTGGAGATTGAGTATTAACCATTAAAGGCTTGTACCCATACAAGCCATGAGTGTCTCTTTATTTGATAACCAATATAAAAAAAATACTGTAATTCCCCTATGACAGTTGAGTAAAAGGAAAGGTTCATTTTTTATAGTCCTTAGTTAACTAGTATATATTCATATCTCATAAGAGATTACATATAAAAGGTTTCTCTATGAAAAAATTTGACAATGGGATTTTTGGGCAATGACTAACCAAACTATCTAGTAGGTTAGGGAGTAAAAACAGAGGTTTTAACTGCCTAAATGCTTTGAATTAGTGTTGTTTTTTTTTATTTGTATTTATCAAAGGCTTGGTGACAGTTTTTTCCAAGAAAATTTTGTTGCAATATAGTTGGTATGACTACCCATTCCTCAGTCTGGAAGGGAAAATTTGTTGGAATGGCCTTTCTGTGTGAGACAACTAGAAGACAATTAATGGATGACCATAAAAACTAGTGAGATGATTGTATTAAAGGATGCATTAGACAAGATCATAAACAAATTGTCTTATTGCAAAATGTTGACAATGGTGCGGAATCAAAATGGTTGTAACTGATGAAGATTAAAACCTCATATAGTAGGTTTGATTTGAAGATTAAGTTAGGCTCACGTTGGCTATTGCTTTACCTGGTAAAAAATTTGATCATAGAGTTGGCATAAGTACAAATAAAGTTTGGTTCTACTTGTGAATTGTGTGATAGCCTAGATATATGACAACTTGTTTTAAAAATAGACATTGTAACCCATTTAACCTTACGATTTACATCCATTAGTCAATTAGGGTGTAATTATACACAGTCATGTTGCTTGTATTTTGTATGTACGAACTAGACGTTACTCCTAAAGTAGAGGGTCATCTTGTTGATCACCTCGGTCAACTATTAGAGGTGGGTGAACAGAATGGAACGTTGTGAAGCTCTCTAAATCATCTAGGCAACCACTACAGATATAACTCCAAAATGCAAATATCAAGAAAATGTTTGAAGAGCGAGGAAGTTTATCAGGTGAGGATCATGCACCAAATAGATTGCACAGCATGTAATCAAAACTGGCAGCGGCTCGATGCCATAAGAATCACAAAGTGACTGCTTTCAAATGTGAGATTTTTATGATTCATTTAGCGTGGCACTTGGATAAGTCTTGTAAGAAAAACATGAGACGAGGAAGATAGCAGATTGTAGATAGTGAATGCTGCAATCACGTCCCAGCCTTCTGGTGTTTAGCTGCTGCATGCCTGTGGAGACAAATATCAATTTAAAGGAAAGTAATGATTGACTAATAATAACTCTCGACCTGCCTTAACAATGGCTAGTTGAAGATGCTCCTGAAGAATATGCAAGTAACTTAAGTATATTTACCCAATTTTTCGTTTAGCCTCAGATTTTGCAAAAAAATCCCTCCATTCCTCCGTCAATACAAAAACCACTTCATCATCATCATCACCACCATCACTGCAATCATCATCTACTTGGTCCTCATTGAATTCTTGCTCTTCAGACCTGCTTACAGAATGCCAATTATCAGAAATAACAGAACAGCCACATCAACACATCAAGGACATATTGCATTAGACTTACAGTGCGATACTTGATGCACCGATCACAGCTATAACAATAACTCCTTTTTAAAAACAATTTCTGTAATTGTGTGCTCAAAATTACCAACTTATGCAAAGGACGAGAGGTAAAGATCAATTTACTATGTTATAGATATTGATAACTCTGGCTTTTAATGAATAACGAATATATTTTTAGGATATTTTGTACCAAATAGAATTTGTTAGGCATGCTAATAAACTTCAATATTGTATTTATTCATGACTCATGAGCATTCTTGTAATAACTACTATGCATGCCCTTGTCTCAGAAAACTAAGATCAGGTTATTAGCGAAAGACTGAAGAGTGCTTAGTTGCAGCAGAACATCCAATAACCCTTGTGTCTCATGAGACACGCTGATGCAGCACAAGGATAGATGGACTCATCAACAACACAAAGGGCTCATAAAAAACACATAGGAAACATAAAAGACTCTTAAAGATGCTACAATTTCCCAAGCATGGGAATTGTTAGATATTAATAATTCGCTTTCAACTTTCGACTTCAACCCTTTGGAATTGATGAACTTTATAGTATTTCCCATGTAGGTTTTCATTGTTCAAGGTATGCCAATTAATAGTTGAGTTTTATAATCTTTATTTTTGCATTTATAAACTTTTAATGGAGATTGCCACTTGTCTTCATCAGCTCTCCCCAAGTGAGAATAAGTCATCTTTGGCGAGTTAAAAGCATGGAATCTTTCATAACGATCTCGATTCATCTATTGAAATTCATCATCAGTAATTCATCTGCACTCAGAACGAGATCATGCCTTCCATTTAATAAGATACTTTTGATAACCATCTCCTTTTTTTTTGACATAATTTGGTGATCATTCACATCTTCAATTTCTTCTTTCAATTTTGAATTGATGGCAAATTAGCATTATGTTCATTACTTGTCATAACATTTATGTTCAAAATATAAGATGAGAACCTCAATATTAAAGATGTTGCTAATACCCATGTCTAGATTAAGGGCATAAGCATTAGAGCTTATTTTCTTCAAAACTTTATAGGGGCGACCATTTCTTGAATGAAGTTTCTTATAGAAACCTCTTAGATATCATTCTGGCCTTATATAAACCATAACCATTTCACCTTTCTTAAATTCAACAAACTTTATAGGGGTGACCGTTCCTTGAATGAAGTTTCTTATAGAAACCTCTTGGATATCATTCTGGCCTTATATAAACCATAACCATTTCACCTTTCTTAAAGAGAAATGATACTTACCATGAAATGTTAGCATGAAATTGTAGCATGACACTCACAATTGCATGCCAGTGGGACCCATTGCCAATGTGAGTGTCATGCTACGATTTCATGTTGTGTATCACCACTCTTTCTTAAATTCAGCCAACTTTCTTTTCAAGTTTATTTCTTTCATCGCTCAAAGAAATTTTTCGATTGACATCATCATGTATATCTTATATGTGCTCGCTAAAAGCATCAACTTTGGCACTTGGCCTTGCCTCCAATGGTAAAGAAACCAAATCAATTGGCTTTGTAGGAAGCATATTGTAACAATTTCAAATGGGCTGCGTCTAGTGGATCTATTCATAGAACTATTATATGCAAACTCAACCACAGGAAGAATTTAATCCTATGTGATAACATGATCTCCAACCAAGCAACAAAGTAAATCACTCAAACTTCTATTGACTACCTTTCTTTGACCATCTATTTGAGGGTGGAAAGGAAAATAAAATTTCATCATTGTATTCATCAATTTCCATAAGGTTTGTCGAAAGTAGCTTGTGAACTTCATATCTCAATTAGAAACAATTATTAATGGCAACCCGTAAAGACAAACAACTTCCTTGAAGAAACATAGGATTAAGTGTGCTGTTTTTTGAAAACTGATCCACCACCACAAATATAGAGTCATATTTGCTAATGGTTCTAAGCAAACCAAAGCACAAAATCCATGCTTAGACCTTGCCATGGTTTGTGTGGCATAGATAGTAGCATATATTAACCAATATTTTTCTTTCTCCCTTTGGATAATTGGCATGTGCAACACCGAGAGACAATTTTGACCACATCCTTCTTAAGACTAGGCCAATAGAAACGGTCTTCAACCATTGCAATAGTTTTATCACTTTCAAAATGACCTACTGCCCCTCTAGCATTTAGCTCTCATATCACTTATTCACACAGAGAAGTATTCATCAAACAAAGTAGGTTCCCTTTAAGAGACAATCATTATATAGCGAAAAATCTAGAAATTCTCCATGGTATCTAGCAACCAAAGCAACAAATATATTGTTGAAATCTTTGAAAAAAGGGTAGTCTTTCTTGAGCAACTCAAATCCCATCACTTGTACAGCCAAGGTTCAAAATCCCAAATTGTGCCAAAATTTCAGTCTTTGACTAAAATAATACTATTTCGATATCGTGATATTTCAATACATAGTGTCGATAATGGATTGGAGTTGAAGGAAGAAGATAAAGCATAGGAAGGAGACATTATCTATACCAAGTATGGTTTTAAATTTGTACCATGCCAGAAGAAACAATCAAAATATATCATTCTGCTAAATTACCGAAATTCAACACCACTCAGCATAGATATTTCCTTCCTTTGCTTCATCTTCTTCCTCTTTCAACCACTATCTGTCATCAACACCATGCACCGAAGCGTCAACACAATATCAGAATAGTATCTTTCTGGTCAAAGATTGAAACTACAACACAACTTAAGATTTTGAGCCTTAAAGTCGTATTGAGTTTTGATAATTTATCGAAACGATACATTTTGACCGTTTCGCTCGACACGGTATAATATTTCAAACCATGTATACAACCATAGAAGAAAGAATATACACCACTCTACTAAGTGCATCAGTTGCTTTGTTTTCAACACTGGGTTTGTGTTTGATTATAAAGGTATTCTTGTAAGAAAGAGACCCATTTCCTATGTCAATTGCTTAGTTTCTATTTGAGAGTTGATGTATTAAAGAGCTTGGTGATAAGAATATAGAATAAACTCGTG
Organism: Curcuma longa; assembly: GCF_044706935.1. Lineage (NCBI taxonomy): Eukaryota > Viridiplantae > Streptophyta > Magnoliopsida > Zingiberales > Zingiberaceae > Curcuma > Curcuma longa. The sequence continues at coordinate 231,413 of NW_027435602.1, read as the reverse complement.
GAAGGAGGTAGCGTCGCCAACAACACAAAACCATAGAAAAAAGAATATACACCACTCTGCTAAGTGCATCAGTTGCTTTGTTTTCAACACCAAGTTTGTGTTTGACTATGAAAGTATATTCTTGTACGAAAGAGACTCATTTCCTATGTCGATTGCTTAGTTTTTGTTTGAGAATTGATGTATTAAAGAGCTTGGTGATCAGAATATAGAACAGGCTCTTGTGGAAGGAAGTAGTGTCGCCAACAACGCAAAACTTAAACTACTGTATAAAATTCTTTATCATATGTGGAATACAATTGTTTAGCCTCATTCGACTTCTCACTAAAATATGCAATAGGATGCCCTTCTTGACTTAATGTCTCCAATTCCAACATTAGATGCATCACACGCAACTTCAAAAACCATTGAAAAATCAAGTAGTCGAAGAATTGGTGCTTCAACCAATCTTTTTCTTACTTCCTGAAAGTTGATGAAGCTGTGTTGATCCAAACAAATTGGTCATTCTTTATACAATCAATCATAGGTGTCATAATAGTGTTGAAAGTTTTAATGAGTTACCTATAAAATATTACTAGGTCATGAAAACTTTTGATTTCTTGTAGTGTCCTAGGCAATGACCACTCTTGGATGGCTTTTACTTATCGGGACCAACCTCTAATCCTTTGGATGACATCACAAAACCCAAGAATACCATAGAGGAAGTCATAAAAGAGCATTTCTTTAAATTTATATAGAGCTTCTCATTGTGAAGAACTCTCATAACTTGTTGCAAATGGGTAAGATGATCTTCTTTACTTTTGCTATAAATTAAGATGTCATCGAAGTAAATAACAAGAAACTTTCCTATAAATTGTTATAGCACATGATTCATAGCGTATGCTAGGAGTGTGGAAAACCCAAAAGGCATAACAAGTCGTTCATAGAGGCCATCTTTAGTCTTGAAAGTTGTCTTCCTTTCATCTCCAGGCATTTTGCATATTTGAGGATACCCACTTTTCAAATCAATTTTTGAAAAGATGCAAAACTAGCTAACATAACTAGTATATCATCAAGGTGAGGAATTAGAAATCTATATTTAATGATGATCTTATTGATCACACGACTGTCAATACACACATATGCCATCTACCATCTTTCTTTAGTGTCAATAATGCAGGGACAAACACATGGATTTAGACTTTCCCGAATGGAATCCTTGGACAACACTTAATGCACTTGCATTTTTAATTCTGTGTGACCACTTGGATTCATTCAATAGGCTAGTAGCTTGGTAATTGTGAACCTAGCACAAAATCAATAACATGCTGAATTTTACGCATTGGTGGAAGCTCACTGGGTAATTTTTCTAGAGCCACATTAGCAAAGTCAGTCAAATTAGTGCTTTATGGAGGAACTAAGAAAGTTTTCGTTGCAGATACTTCTTTGACTACTTTGATTATAAGAGCATATATTGCAGAACTTTCTCTGCTCTCTTGCTGATTTTTTTTAGTAAGAGAATTTCCACTATTAGCAATATTCTTTGCCTTCTCATTCTTGTATTTCTTCATTTCAGTCGTCGACAATAGTTTCACTAAAACTTTCTTGTTGTTAAACATGGAAGTGCATGTGTTCTCCTTGCCACAATGATGCACACCTCAATCATACAACCAAGGTCTCCCAAGAAGTATATGAGTTACATTCATAGAGATAATATCGCACCAAATAGAGTCACTATAATTTTCACAAGAAAGAGAAATATGGCAGCGTTATATTACCGGAATAGACGTGTTATCTATACCTTGTATGGTTGGGGATGTGGTTCCGTAAGAAGCTTCAGGCACTCCACCATAAATGCTAAGACAACATTCATGTAGCTTCCTCCATTGATGATAAGCTTATATGCTTGATTCCCACAATGGACCAATATCTAAAAATAGATGTTTATCGCCAATCTTCACCATCAACTTTTGTAGTAAGAATACGCCTAACAACAGTTGCCAAAGAAGTGTCTTCATCTTCATTTAGATCATCTTCAATATAAATTCCATAATCTAAAGAATTTTCATCTCCTTCATCACTTTGATTTTCTGCATCATCAAATGCTCTACTCCAATATGTAAATTCTTTTTACAACAATTATAACCCATGTGGTTGGCTTGTTGACACTTGAAGCATTTGTTGCCCTTGTTCTTTAACTTGGATGGCTTCATACGTGAATTAGAGTCACTTTGCTAATTAAATGAGTTGGCATATCCTCCTCTTGCTTGCAAGTTGGCTTTAGAGATCCTTTTATTCATTGTTGAAACTCTAAGCTTTTTTACCAAATGGATAACTCAAATATTCCTCCATCCAAGCAACTTGGAAATTTTGTTCCAAGTTGTAAAGTGGTTGTCTTAATAATTCTCTTCTGGTTTCAGGCTTTAATCCAGCTTTAAATCTTGCAATAGTTTGTCTAGGATCTTCAAAAGTTTGACTCCTTGTTTTTAACTCATTGAACTTCTGCATCTACTCAGCTACAGACAAGTTAATCTGCTTTAAACTAATAAGTTGATACATAGTTTATCATAACAATTTGTTGGAAAACACTTCTCCTGTAGTTTAACTTTCATCTCTTGCCATGAGTTAATTGGTGACTACCCTAATCTCCTTATGTTTGCTTCAACACCAGTCCACCATATTTTTGCTAAACCCACAAGCTTCATTCAAGCAAACCTTACTCTTCAATCATTTGCATGTTGTACTAATCAAATATTATTCTATTGTTGTAAGTCAATTAGCAAATAAAGTAGGGTTCACTTTCCCTCAAAATTTAGCATCTCAATTTGAACTTCTTTGTAATATCTCCAACGGCATCTTGGTAATTGTTTTTCGCTTCAAGAAATCCTCTAGCCCACTCAAAAAAAGGTTGTTGTTGTTGTTGTATTGAAAACCCTTCTTAAATCAAGTTGTTGTTTGCTTGATATGTCTCTCCTTGCTTTCCTTGGGCTTGATCACCTTTAGATTGAGAAATCATGGCTTCAACACCATTTAAAGGAATTTGCATGCCATCAAGTTGTTCCATTATGCGAATAAGTATTTCATCGCATTGATTATAGTCAACTTTCTTCTAAAGCTCCTCCTAGATCTTGTAGACATATTAGCGTAAGCTCTGATGCTAAATATGATGCGGCACAAGAAAGACTAACTGTTGGAAGATTTGGGGAGTAAAAATCTGGGATTAAGTGGTAAAGTATTGTAGCGAGATTATAGAAGCTTAGGTATCACACTAAGGGCATCTCCAATGCAAGGTTTGTGGAAAGGTTTATGAAACAAAAAAGCTCTAACCATTGTGGATATGAGGTTTGAGGGTTTTTAATTTAAGAGCAGTAGTGAAAATTCAAAGCTACTTTTTCCCTTGAAATTAACCATGTGGGTGGGGTTAATAATTAATTAATAATGAGGTTTGAGGTTTGTAGGGTGGTTTTTTTTATTGTGGAGAGAGTATTAGGTTTTTATGTATTTGATGTGGCATATTGGGAACTACAAAAAAGCTCATTTAGAGCTCTAAACATTGCAGATGGCCTAAGAGTCCCTAGGCATCACAACATAGGGAGATTGCATAGTACAATCGAAGAGAACTCTCAAAAACTCAATATCTATTTCATATCCTAGCATTACAGTAGTACACATTTATATACTAGTAGATGGACTCATCAAAAACATAAAAGACTCATAAGGACACATAGGAAACATAAAAGACTTATAAAGATGCTAGTAGATGAACTCATCGAAAAAACAAAGGACTCATAAAAACACATAGGAAACATAAAAGATTCATAAAGAAGCTATAATTTTCAAAGCATGGGAAGTTAAAGCATATTGGCATTGTTGGACATTTATAGCTGACTATTTACTTCAACCCTTTGGAATTGAAAAACTTTATATCATTTACCAAGTAGGTTTATCATCTTCTAAGGTATGCCAAATCAATAATTGAGCTTTAGAATCTTTACTTCTGTGTTTATAAACTTTTAATGGAGATTACCACTTGTCTCCATCACACACCTACCATTTCCTAGACATTATTGATAGGAAATAGATACTCCATTTTCAGCCATCATACATCATGCTATGGTCCTTAACAAATTGACTCTTAATTTAAACAAGGAAGTTAAGAACAAATGCAAACGATATTCAATAGCCTCAATGATTCAAAGTAAAGTTCATTGAGCATGATAACCATGTGAATCCATGTTGGATGAAAGCCAGAACCTAGCTATAATGCCATTTGTAGCATTTACTGCCAGATTCAATCAAGCACGCAGTTGATTAGAATCTTGCAAATACTAATATGCAGTTCATATTTTCCTACTGCTTTTCATTTTAATTCTAGGCTCCAGCCCACTATTATTTCAAAAAAAAAAACGATCCATAGTTTAAATCTAAATAAATGCCCAGCCCAACTAGTTGCTTACTGGATTTTTTTTTTTCAATTTGCATTATATTTTATTGTCTTCTAAAGGTTAATATAAGATCATTCGTGGTAAATATCCCTAGTTTCTGAAGCGAGTCCTTTTGGTATCTCTAGTGTATTAAAAGATGCTAAAATAGACAAAAATTAAAGGGATAAATACTCTGAAAGCAACCAATTAAGCATCATAGGTTCAAGGAATGGCAAATAGAATGAATGCTTCTTCATAAAGGCTTCCTTTTATAGCATCACGTGGTCAGCAAATCGAACGCCAATAGCGAAATTATGGAACCGAAACAGAAATCACAGACAGTTTAACGGTGACGAAAGCATACTCGGCAGCAGAAAATTCCGCAACTTTGGCCTCATCCGCCACTTTCGAGCTATCGGTACGGTCATGCCTTAGGAAGAAATGGTCATGGAGGGGACGTGGACAGGATCTATATGGCAAAAGGTGAGGCAAAGTAGGACAAGCAATGGCTGAAGGCTTGGGAAGGAAGGGAGAACTCGGTGAAGGTAACTGGTGATGTTGATAGTGGCGTTGATGGCAAGCGCAAGGGCAGAGTACAAAGAGAGGAATGCGGTGGTGGTGATGGCGACCATGACCATGGCAAGGGGAGTGGAAATGGTGTTGCATGGATCGGCGTCGTCTAGGGATCGGCGTCGTCTAGGGTTCGGCGACCGAGTACTGGTGCTTAAAAATGACTCGGGACTTTTTACCAAGAGATTAGTAACGTGGCAGAACCCAAGTTTGTGTGAGGAATTGATGCTATAATGGGAAAAAGGAGGAGACAATTACCAGATAAGTTTGAGTTAATCACCGTTATAATCACCGACTCAGAATCCTAAGGGGGCGCTTGGTATAAATTCGGTAATGGGAATGGTAATGGGTTTCATTGAGGGGTTAATGGCAATGGGAATGATTACCGAATTTTTGGTGCTTGGTATAGATACTGGAATGAGTATTATTCCCATTAATGTTGTTTGGTTTGGCTTAAATTATGGAATGGTAATCAGTCAAAATTTCCATTGTACCCTTATATGTAAAAGACAAAAGTAATCCTATAGAGTCATAGATCTTAGAATTTTTTAAATCTACGTGCATTTTGCCCTTCCTGCAAAAAGCAACAAAAGTGGAACACCTTAGAAGTTTATATCACTGAAATTTCTATGAGCATAACAGCTAGGAGTTGTAAGAGGTGCATGCCTGAACATAATTAAGTTCCTGATAGACTCTTCTTCCATATTCATCAACTAGAGCTACAATGTCAGAAGTGACTATGCCCACATACTTGTTTATCAGGAACCCTAGACCTCAGGAGGTAAAAATCTAATCCGATAGAATCTTCAATCTCTGGCCGCTGCACCTTAACTGCGACAAACTTCCCTGAGTGCTTATGTTGGGCTTTGTAAACCTGGCCGAGACTTGCAGCGGCCACTGGTTCTGTCGATATGGCCGAGACTTGCAGCTCCCTCTCAATGCAGGCAAATGCCTCCCCATTTGGAAATGTGGGAAGTCCGTCCTATTCTACCCCCAAAAACAAACCAATCAAGAAAAGTGATCAATGGCTGAAATCAAGAACAAGAGAAATCTCGAAGATTCAACATGGGACCTGCAATTTGGAGAGCTCCTGATCCAGATATTCCGGCGGGCAGATATCAGGTCGCGTGGACAAGCCCTGCCCGATCTTGACAAACGTCGGGCCCAACCGAGCGAGGGTTCTGGTCAGCTCCGCTGCTCTTTGCCGCTTCCTCCTGTCAGGCTTCCCTTGCCTCTGGTCCATCACTAATTTCAGAGCAAAGATGCCCAACGCCATGAATATCTCTAGCGTCCTCGAGACCACCTACTACCCAAAACCAAGCCTAATAACAAAATTGAGAAGAAGTGCACGGCAAGGAGAAACCTTCAAATTAGGGCTTACCTTGAGAGGCCGAGAGGAATATTTCGTGGCGAGGAGCTGCGGGCTGTAGACGGTGGCATTGGAACCGGATCCATGGCATCCGGCGCATGGGAACCGGATCCATGGCATCCGGCGACGGTACGGCGACGAGGGGAGGGAGAGGACGATGGCCATTGCGGCCTAATCGCCATGGTCCTCTCCGTCTTCGGCCGCCTGATGGCCTGAGACGAATGATAGGAACCCCTGTCCGACGTAAGAAATCGCTCGCGGCGTGGGGTACCGCTGTCCACGAAAAAAAGCTGCGCCGCGCGGTGGGAATGAATGGGAATGGGTTTAGCGATAACCGGGGGAGGGGTAGGTTATGAAATCAGGGATATCAAATCCGTATTTTGATTTCCATTCCCGTCTACCAAGCATTAAGAATGGGAATGAAATAGATTTCATTCCCATTCCCGTCTCTTAAACCCGCCTACCAAGCGCCTCCTAAATCTTCAATTACAAACCTTAACAATCTAAACCATACCAAAAGTCCTAAACCCTAAAACCCTAAACCCTAAACCCTAAACCCTAAACCCTAAACCCTAAACCCTAAACCCTAACCCCTAAACCCTAAACCCTAAACCCTAAACCCTAAAATCCTAAACCCTAAACCCTAAACCCTAAAATCCTAAACCCTAAAACCCTAAACCCTAAAACCCTAAACCCTAAACCCTAAACCCTAAACCCTAAACCCTAAACCCTAAACCCTAAACCCTAAAACCCTAAACCCTAAACCCTAAACCCTAAACCCTAAACCCTAAACCCTAAACCCTAAATCCTAAACCCTAAAACCCTAAAAACCCTAAACCCTAAACCCTAAACCCTAAACCCTAAACCCTAAACCCTAAACCCTAAACCCTAAACCAAACCAGAACCGCCGCCTCCTCCTTTCTCTGTCGCCAAGGGCGATTCTTTGGGCGATTTGGCAAGCGGCGCCGCCGCTGGTCGTGCTCCGGCGGCTGGAGTGGCCGCCGGCAGTCATCCAACCTCAGATCTGGTCGCGGCAAGTCTCCAACAGGCGGCACTGGACGCGATTCGTGTGCAACGAGCGGAGATCCTCTCCAGGCGTCGGCGACTGTGACTGCGATCTATCAAGAGGGCTCGCCGCCGTCCGTTCGTGGTCCGTCTCGTGCGGTGCTGGCGTCGACCAGAACCTCCCCTGTGGGTTCCTGTCCAAGCGAAGGCGACTCCAGGCGACAGCTATAGCGAGTTCCTGTCCAACCGTGAACTTCTCTCCAGGCGACAGCGATAGCGAGGTCTGAAGCGGCGCTGGCCGCCGATCGTGTCCTGCCCGCGGTGCTTGCCGCTGGCGGCACCTCTCTTATGGCGCCGGATATCTCAAACTTTCCTCCACTCCCTGTTGCTGCTTCGAAGGAGTCTCCTGTTGACGCCCCTGCAGTGAGTCGTGATCGGCCACTTTCCTATGCGGCAGCGCTTCATCCTCCTTCTCCCAGAGCCTCCAAGAAGAGTCTTGAGGATGTGGGAGACAACTACAAACCGGCCACACTCTACAACAACAAGCCAGGTATATTTTATTCTGAGGAGGAAGTATTGTGTATGGCAGAACCCTTTAGGTTTGCTTTGATTGGTAAATTTTCGGGTCCTAGGCCACATCCACGAACAGTATTGCAAGCTTTCAGTAATTCAGGGCTTTCTAGTTTCTATAACATTAGATTCCTTCGTTCTGGTTATATTTTTATACATTTAACATCCAATGAAGACATGGCCCGTATTTGGACCCGGGGGATTTGGTATATTGGGGGTGTTCCTCTCCGGATTTTTAAATGGACTCCTAACTTCTCTTATTCGACTGAGTCTTCGGTAGTTCCTGTATGGATTCAGCTGCCTGATTTTCCAATACACATGTTCAACAAGCGGGGGATTTTTTCGGCTGCTAAGATTATTGGGAACCCTATAAAGATTGATGAAGCTACGGCTGATTGTTCCAGACTTACCATGGCTAGAGTATGTGTGGAAATTGATCTTTTGAAGCCAAGGGTTGAAGAATTCTGGATTGGTATAGGGGAGGAAAAAAGGCTACAGAAAGTAGTTTTTGAGAAGATACCAAAATACTGCGTGCAATGCCTACACTTAGGTCATTCGGAATCGGAATGTTATGCTAATGGGAACCGACCTAAACCTCACTGGAAAGCTGGAAAGGAGGCGACCTCTAATGGCAAAGAAGATCTACGGTTTTTCCTGAATCGTAAGAATACTGCTGGAAATGGGAAGAATCCTGCTAATGCCTCTATAGATGTAGAGGACGAATTACTGAGAAAGGATGGAGATGACAAGATGGCTCCTGATGCAGTGGAGGCAGGGGCTGATTTGTTGAGGAGGAAGGGTGATGATCAATTTGCAGGGATGGCAAAGAAAGGGCGTTATAATGCACAAGTAGGAGAGAAAACACATGGGCACCCTACGGGCAATAGTTTTCAGCTCCTAAATAATTTGGATGAGGATGACCAAGGGGATAAAGAGGAAATTGATGATTTGACAAAGAAGGTAGTGAACTTAGAAGATGATGGAAGTGCAGAATCCAGAAATGAGCAGCCTTGGCTGGGGTTGGTAAATCCTACATATTTGGTGGGGGAGGAACATGTGACTGGAAGATCTGAGGAACATTCTGAGGATGGTTTGGTTCGGGAATATTCTGGAACTCAACATAATTCACCTGAGGATGAGGTTCAGTTTGCTAAAGGAAAAGCTGTGACTGGTGGGTACAACTTTGAAGGGTGGAAGGAATAATCAACTGGGGCTGGCATCTAATTATCAAAGGCAGCATACAAATAGTGGTTTGCAGGAGCCAGTAATACCTAGACAACAACAAATATCTGGGATGTCAAACCAAATGGGGCAGACTGCTGTTCGGCAAGTGCAGATTGCCCAACGGCCAAAGCAGATAGGGTCAGATGGGGGATTGATTCCTATTCTGCACATCCAGCAGGGTTGCAGTGAGGATGATGCAGTGCAGGGAGTGCTTGACTGTTCCAGCAGTGTCGGCAAGGGGCGGTTCCACTTCTTTTGCTCACTTGGAGATGTGTGCTTTAAATCAGGAGCCGGTGGATTCGGGTCAAGGGGACATGTCATTAGCTGCAGCAGATCAGGAGAGTGAAGAGGGGTCTCCTATTTCTAAGATGTTTGTGGAAGAAGAGGATTTGGTAGGGGATGAGTGTATGCCACTTCAGAGATCTCTATCACATGATGTGATGTCAAGTAAGGTTGCTGGGCCTTCTGATGGTTTGCTCAATATTCCTGCTACTGGTAAGAAGTTGAATGGTTCTACAAATATGGCTCCTACTGGTGTAATGACCAGAAGTAAAACTAGTCTTTCAAGGGATTCCTCTTCATCTAAGTTCTAAATGGTTGGTCTCATATGGAATGCTAGGGGACTTGGAAATAATGCTACTATTCGACGTTTGCATTATTTGAAAAGGATACATCATATAAACTTTATGGGAATTTTGGAACCGTTTATTTCTCTTGATGTGAGTTTCATGACCAGGAGATTGGGTTTTAACTTTGCTGTGTCAAACTGCTCTGGAAAGATTTGGTTTTTATGTGATCAGAACATTGAATGCTCTGTAATAGTGGACCATAATCAGTTTCTTCATATGAAGTTGACTTCACACCTTTTCCCTACTGGTATATTCGTTACTGTGGTTTATGCAGCATGTGCTAGTGCTGAAAGGAAGGTGTTGTGGGAGGGACTACTGGGTACTAGACCACCCATGGATGATCTCTGGTTAGTGGGGGGAGATTTTAACGTCATTACGGGGCCTAGTGAACACTCTGCGGGAGTTATATCAAAGCCAGGGGCGGTTCGAGATTTTAATGATTTCATTATGATGGCAGGATTATTAGATGCTGGTTTTGTGGGTGACTCTTTTACCTGGACTAACAATAGAGTGTGGAAAAGATTGGATAGGATACTTCTATCTCACTCTTGGAGTACTAAAGAGTATGGTGTTAAAGTAGAACACTTGAGCAGGGCCACATCTGACCACTGCCCTTTGTTGCTTTCTTTTCCTAATTTTGTGCTTCCTAAATCTTCTTTTAGGTTCCAGAATATGTGGATAAAACATGCTGATTTCCTGCTCACTGTACGTTTGAATTGGTTGCTTCCGTGTCATGGAATAGGCATGCAGAAATTACAGAGCAAGCTAAAGAGGCTCAAGAATCATCTAAAATGGTGGAATATGGAGGTATTTGGGAATATCCATGACAGGGTGAAAGTGGCTGAGGCTGATTTTGTGAAAGCAGAAAAAATTTTTGATGCAGTTCCTACTACTGAAAATAAAGTTAATATGGCCAAGAGTCAGGCAAGTTTACACAAGGCACTAAGCATGGAGGAGGATTTTTGGAAACAGAAGGCTGCTGTTCGGTGGATGGGTGAGGGAGACAGGAACACCAAGTTTTTTCACCATTTAGCTCAAAAAAGGAGGTTAGCTGGTCGCATTTTCCGAATTTGGGATGATGGGGTTTGTGTTGAGAAACCTGAGCTAATTCAAGCCTCGGGTGCTGGTTTTTTTGAGAATTTGTTATCTGAGGATAATGTGGCAGTTCACCCAGTTAGCATGGAAAACATCCCAAGATTGATCAACAATGAGGAGAATTTGGCCTTATTGGCCATTCCTACTATTGAGGAGGTTAAGCAAGTGATTTGGGATATGTGTGCAGAGAGTGTTGCAGGACCAGATGGTTTTTCTGTGGCCTTTTATGTAGCTTGCTGGGAAATTATTAAATTTGATGTTTTTGAAGCTGTTTTGGATTTCTTTCAGGGCAGTCCTCTTCCAATCGGCATGGCTGCTACTACAATCGTGCTCATACCTAAAATTGATGGTGCTCAAAGGTGGCAGGATTTCCGACCTATTAGCCTATGTAATGTATCGAATAAGATCATCTCTAAGTTGATCGCTAATAGGCTGGGTAAGGTATTGGATAAAATTATTTCTCCTATGCAAAGTGGCTTTGTGGCAGGTAGGATAATTTCGGACAATATTTTAATGGCCCAGGAATTACACCACAAGTTGAATTATAATATTAGAGGCGGGAATTTAATTTTGAAACTTGATATGGCCAAGGCATATGATAGAGTTCAGTGGGATTTCTTGTGTCGGGTCATGGAGGCTTTTGGGTTTTCTGAAGCTGTAATTGATATTGTCAGAAGATGTATCTCTGATTGTTTTTTCTCTGTACGCATTAATGGGCAATTGTCGGGGTTTTTCCGCTCAACGAGAGGGCTTCGTCAAGGAGACCCAATTTCACCACTCCTGTTTATTATTGCGGCAGAATATTTTTCTAGGGGTTTGGAGAATTTATTCCACAGGTATCCTCAGATGTTTTTTGTTACTGGTTGTGACTTCAGAATTTCTCATTTAGCGTACGCAGATGATGTTATGATTTTCTTGAATGGGGCTATTAATAATGTCAAAAGGATGATGGGATTTTTGAAATCATACATGCAGTGTTCGGGACAACTAATAAACATTTCAAAAAGCTCCTTTTATCCTGCAAAAAATATTTCTGCTGCCAGAAAATTACAAATTTCCATGGTGACTGGTTTTCGTGAAGGTGTTGGACCTATATTATACTTGGGAGTTCCTATTTTTTCTGGAAATAGGAAATCTATTTATTTTCAGCCTTTACTGGAAAAGGCGAGGAGGAAGTTGTTGGGGTGGAATATATCACGGCTTTCGCATGGTGGTAGACTTATTTTGATTCAAAGTGTATTATGCTCCCTCCCAATGTATTTGTTACAGGTTTTATTGCCTCCTAAGTCAGTGTTAAAACAGTTAGAGATGATATGTGCGAATTTCTTTTGGGGATCGTCAGCTTCAAAGGGGAAAGCACACTGGGTATCATGGGATCAGATTTGTAGGCCCAAATTGGAAGGTGGTTTGGGGGTGCGAAAACTTTTGGAGGTATCAACTGCGATGACTCTGAAGTTGTGGTTCAGGTTTCGGGCTCAAAACACCCTCTGGGCAAGATATCTTTCTAGACAGTATTGTGGTGCGACGTCTCCTGTGGTTGCTCCCTCTCAAAGGGGGTGTATCCGCATGCTGGAAAAGAATGGTGCAGCTGCGAGGTTTGGCAGAAAATCAGATAGGCTGGACAATTGGTGATGGTCGGTTAAGGTTCTGGCATGATGGATGGCTGGATAGAGGACCTCTATTTGGTTTCTGTGAGGTGGTTGGGAATCAGGAGGCCTTAGTTTCGGATTTTAGAGATGAGGGAGGCTGGTGTATTGACAAGTTAAGGGCTGTTCTACCAGATTTTGTGGCTGCTGAAGTAGCAGATTGTGTGGTTCCAAAGGGTGGGAAATCCATGATGATCTGGAAGTCGTCACCTAAAGGTTTATTCTCTTTAAAGTCCGCCTGGAATTGTATTCGTGATCAGCGACAGGCTTGGGATATGGGTGATGTTATTTGGAGTAAATTACTGCTGCCTAAAATTTCAATTTTTTGTTGGCGTTTCTTATTGAACAGATTACCGGTGGACTCAATTTTACAAAAGCGTGGAGTAAATTTGGCATCTAAGTGTCAATATTGTGGGGATGAGGAATCTTGGGAGCACCTTTTCTTTAAGTGCCAGGTGGCTATGGAAGTTTGGAAGTCTTTTGCATATTGGTTTCGTGTTAAAGATTTCTTTAATATAGAAACCTGGAGGATTGGTGATGTTTGGTCGAAGCAAGGGCATATACGAGAGGCTTGCCCATTCTTGATCCTTTGGTTTTTATGGGTGGCCAGGAATGATGCCAAGCATCGTGAGATCAAGTGGTCGGCTACGGATATTATTAGAAAAATTATTCAGTATGTGGCCTTTGGTATGTCTGCTGGGTTAATAAAAGGGAGGCACTGGAAGGGATTTTCTATGGTGGCTTCGAATTTTGGCCTAGAGGTTCAAGTGAAAAGGGTGAACATTATTTCGGTGGTTAGGTGGCAAAAGCCGGCAGTGGGTTCCTATAAATTAAACTCGGATGGCTGCTCTAAAGGGAATCCGGGCATGTCTTCTTATGGTTTCCTGGTAAGAGATCACGATGGACGGGTAATTAAGGCAATGCATGGGACTATAGGAGTTGGTTCCAACATTAGGGCTGAATTGTTTGCGATGTGGAAAGGGCTGGAATTGTGTATGGCAAACAATTTTTTTCCTGTATGGTTAGAATCGGATTCTTTGACGGCATTACAGATAATAAAGGCATCCTCCTTTAGTTGGGAACTGCGTGATCTGGTACTCCGAATTCAGGAGGCAGTTTGTCAGTTTCAGGTGAAGTGTACTCATATTTATCGGGAGGCAAACATGGCGGCAGATTATTTGGCGAATAAGGCTTATGGTTTTGATGGGGATTGGATTTTGGATGGCAACTCTTTGGACAGAGAGCTATTTGGGATCTGCAAGTTGGATAGATTGGGGTTACCGTATATACGATTTTCTTCAAGATCTGGGTAGTTCTGGGTGTATTGTGTGGCCCTGTTGATGTTATCTGGAAGGATATTTATGTTTCCTTTTCTTTTGGCGTTTTTATCCTCTGCCTTGCTGTT